>NC_133463.1:56668640-56988015 GCF_048565385.1 Saimiri boliviensis | reverse complement strand
TTGGGGGGGGACAGCTATTGTAAAAGGGGTTGCCTTCTTGATTTAATTATCCATTTGATCACTGTTGGTATATAGAAGAGCTACAGATTTGTGTACATTAATCTTTTATTTGGAAATCTTGCTGAATTCTTTTTATCAGCTCTAAGAGCTTTCTAGAGGAGTCCTTGGGGTTTTCAAGGTGAATGATCATATCATTAGCAAACAGGGACAATTTGACTTCCTCTTTACCAATTTGGATGCCCTTTATTTCTTTATCTTGTCTGATTGCTGTGGCTAGGACTTCCAGTATTATGTTGAAGAGAACATCCTTGTCTTGTTTCTGTTCTCAGAGGGAATGCTTTCAACTTTTCCCCATTCAGTATTATGTTGGCCATGGGTTTGTCATAGATGGCTTTTATTATATTAAGGTATGCCCCTTGTTTACAGATTTTGCTGACAGTTTTAATCATAGAGGAATGCTGGATTTTGTCACATGCTTTTTCTGTATCAATTGAGATGATCATGTGGTGTTTGTTTTTAATTCTGTTTATGTGGATCACATTTATAGACTTGCGTATTTTAAACCATCCCTGCATTTCTGGTATAAAACCCACTGATCTTGGTAGAATACCTTTTTGATATGTTGTTGAATTTGGTTAGCTAGTGTTTTCTTAAGGATTTTAGCATAACGTTCTCCAAGATAGACCATATGCTAGGCCATAAAATGAGCCCCAATAAAATTAAGAAAACTGAAATTACATCAAGTACTCTTTCAGGCCACAGTGGAATAAAATTGGAAATCAACCCAAAAGGAACTTTTAAAGCCATGAAAATACATGGAAATTAAATAACCTGCTCCTGAATGAGGATTGGTCAAAAACAAAATCAATATGGAAATTTAAAAATTCTTCTAACTGAATGTCAATAATGACACAACCTATCAAACCTCTGGGATACAGCTAAGGCAGTGCTAAGAGGACAGTTCATAGCCCTAAACACTTACATCAAAAAGTCTGAATGCACACAGACAGACAATCTAAGGTCACACATCAAGGAACTAGAAAAAAACAACAAACCCAAACCCAGCAGAAGAAAGGACATAATTGAGATCACAGCAGAATTAAACGAAACTGAAACCCCCCCCAAAAAATGCAAAGATAAATGAAACAAAAAGTTGGTTATTTGAAAAGATAAATAAAATTGATAGGCCATTACCAAGATTAACCAAGAAAAGAAGAGAGAAAATCCAAATAATCTCACTGAGAAATGAAACAGGAGCTATTACAACTGATGCCACTGAAATACAAAAGATCATGCAAGGCTACTTATGAATGCCTTTACACACATAAACTAAAAAACCTAGAAGGTGTATAAATTACTGGAAAAATACAACTCTCCTAGCTTAAATCAGAAACAATTAGATACCCTGAACAGACCAAAAACAAGCAGTTAGATTGAAATTGTAATTTAAAATTTACCAACAACATCAACAAAAAAAACTCCAGGACCACTCGGATTTACAGCAGAATTCTACCAGACATTCAAAGAATTGGTACCAATCCTTTTGACACTATTCCACAAGATAAAGAAGGGATCTTCTCTAATTCATTCTTTGAAGCCAGTATCACCCTAATACCAAAACCAGGAAAAAACATTACCAAAAAAAGAAAACTACAGACCAATGTCTTTGATGAACATAGATGTTAAAATCATTAATGAAATACCAACCCCCTTCTTTTTTTTTTTTTTTTTTTTTTTAAAGACAGAGTTTTCCTCTGTTAATCAGACTAGAGTGCAGTGGCACAATCATAGCCCACTGCAGCATTGAACTTCTGGGCTCTTCTTGTCTCAGCCTCCTGATTAGCTGGTACTATAGGCACACATACACTACCATGCCCTGTTAATTTTGTTTTTGTGGAGACAGGGTCTTGACAAGTTTCCTAGGCTGCTCTCATTAACTCCTGGCCTCAGGCAATCATCCTACCTCAGCCTCTCAAAGTGCTGGGATTACAGTTGTTAGCCATTGCACCTAGCCCCTCTGCTATACGTTTGAACTTAACTCTATTATAAATTTATATAATTACTATATGTATATTTTATTTTCTATGGTTTTCATTACTGGATATGTCTTTACTTTGTAAAGAATTTTCTTTTGGAATTTGCGAAGGTTAATATTTTTAATGGTTACTTTTGTATTTATAGAATCCTTAACCCTTCTTTTCCTACATTACCCTTTTAAATGCTATTGTTTAAAAATATTAATTTTGGGCCAGGTATGATGGCTCACACCTGTAATCCCAGAACTTTGGGAGGCCAAGGCGGGTGAAATCACTTGAGGTCAGAAGTTCAAGACCAGCCTGATCAACATGGCAAAACCCCATCTTTACTAAAAATACAAAAATATAGCCTGGGTGGTGGTGCGCACCTGTAGTCCCAGCTACTCAGGAGGCTGAGGCAGGAGAATTGCTTGAACCTGGGAGGCAGGGTTTCAGTGAGCTGAGATCATCACTGCACTCTGCCTGAGTGACAGAGTAAGAAGACTTCATCTCGGAAAAAAAATACACACATACACACGTGCGCGCACACACACACACATATATATAAAATTTTGACTCCCATCCATTACTTATTCAAAAATCGGTGGCCGGCCGGGCACCGTGGCTCAACCCTGTAATCCCAGCACTTTGGCAGGCCAAGGCAGGTGGATCACAAGGTCGAGAGATCGAGACTATCCTGGTCAACATGGTGAAACCCCATCTCTACTAAAAATACAAAAAATTAGCTGGGCATGGTGGCACGTGCCTGTAATCCCAGCTACTCAGGAGGCTGAGGCAGGAGAATTGCTTGAACCCAGGAGGCGAGGTTGCAGTGAGCCGAGATCGCACCATTGCACTCCAGCCTGGGTAACAAGAGCGAAACTCTGTCTCAAAAAAAAAAAAAAAAAAAAAAAAAAAAAAAAAATCGGTGGCTACAATTCACTTCTACTTTCCCCTTTTTGTGTTGCAGTCTATTCTATAAGTACATATAACATTTGCTTATACTTTTCCCCATCTTCCTACTTGTTTGTCTTGTCTTCATAATTACATTGTATGCGCATAATACAAATGTTTTCTGCTCACCATCAGTCCTTTTGCTGAATTTTTTCCAGTTATCATAAAGTTGCGTAACATGTATTCACTAGTAATTTCCTCAAGAGGTACACTTCTGAATAATAGTCACTGCTTGCTTACATGCTTAAAACTGTTTTTTCTATAGCCCTGATAATTAAGTATAGCTTGGTTGAATAAAACTTATTCTTGCTTCATATATAACTTCCTTGAGCTTCCTTGAAAATACTGGTCTACTGGCACTTGTATTAAAAGTTGCTCAAAGTCTGATAACCAGCCTAATTTTTTTAACCTGTTAGTAAGTTGTTCATTTTGCCTGGAAGCCCTAAAGAAATTTTAAATCTTTCAAATCTAGTAGTTTTCATAGGCAAAGAATGGACCCCTTTTGATTTGTAGGTTTGTCTTATTTCTATTATGTTTTCTTGGATTATAACATTAAATATTAGTTCTGTTACATTCCCCACCCACCGCCCCCAGCCAGGGACCTCAGTTATGTGTATGTTGAAGCTTCTTAGTTTGACTTTCTTTTTATCACTCTCTCTGTGACCTTTATTTCTTTCCTTTTGTATTTCTTCTTTTATTTCATTCTTGTTTCCTTGGATGTTATCGTGCCTTTCTTCAGTATTCTATATTAAATTTGTATTTGAATCTTTTCTCGCTTGTACATCGTATTTATTATTTACTTCTGAGGCAGTTTGGAGTTTTCCGTTATTTTTTTTCCTGAAATTGATCCGCTGTGATAGCACTTTCTCTTCTTTTTTATTCATTTCTATTTTGTTATTAAATGTCTGATTCTAGCTTCCTTTTTTAAATCTCCAAATGCATTTTTATGTATATTAAACTACATTTGTAACATCTTACACAATTTTTCTGCTTCATCATTGTTGGAGAAGGGAGATTTTTATTACTTAAAATGTTATAATTTGACTTTTCGGTTTATTTGTCATGAATTTCCATGGATTTTTTTTCTATGTTTTCAATTGCTTTCTGACAAGGGTTTCATCAAGCACACACTCTTTAGCCAGTTTGAGACCAGCCTAACCAACACGGTGAAACCCCATCTGTACTAAAAACACAAAAATTAACTGGGCGTGCTGGCAGGCACCTGTAATCCTAGCTACTCTGGGGGCTGAGGCAGGAGAATTACTTTAACCCAGGAGGAGGAAGTTGTAGTGAGTTGAGATCATGAAACTCACTCACTCTCACTCTCTCTCTCTCTCTCTCTCTCTCTGTCTCACACACACACACACACACACACACACACACACACACACAACAGTAGTTTCTTTAAGGAGTAGTAGTGGTGGCGGTGGTGGGTAGTGATTGTATGAAATTAGAAGGGGCTAACATCATTTTTTCTTTCTGCAAGGTATTTTATTTTACCCTTTTACTTTCTTCTTTGTCTAAACCTACCGCTTTTCTGGGAATACCACCCTTGTTTATTTAATTCTCTTATAGAAGCAAGGCTACTCTGAGGTTGCCACTCTTGGTCTCACTTTCAAGTTCTTTTCCTGTAGGTGATTCTGCCAGTTACCAAGTTCCAGTCCTGAGTTTAGTATTTTGGAACTGGTTTTGAACTTATCTTTTGAAAAGGGATTTTATCTGTGTTTCCTCTATTATCTTATGTACACTTTCAAGTCTGACACACAGAAGTGAACAGCTATCCTTCCCCTACTCTCACAGGCTTGAAGTATCAGAAAGAGCTCTTTTGAAAATTAGTGTTTATTATTTTTTTTAATCAAAAAAATTGAAACCAGAGAATTTTGTATCCTCGTAGTGTGGAAGACAGGCCATGTGTGATTCAATTGGTGCCCTTTGTTTTCTTGAACTCCTGACCTGATCCCCTCAGCCTCCGAAAGTGCTGGGATTACAGGCATGAGCCACCACACCCAACCGGGTGCCCTTTGTTTTCTTATTCTACAATTTTCAAGATGAATGTGTGAAGTCACTGGATTCAGGTAATACCATTATCCTCCAAACCTGGAATTTGGTTTCATTACTGATTAATGATGAGTGAAGGGAATTTGTAAGGGGAAGAGATGAGGAAAAAAAAAAGAAAAATAACTGGAAAGGATAATATAATCAAGAAAATATTTTTTAAATAATAGAGACTGATAAGGAAAGAGATAAGGACAGGCGGAAATGCAAAAGGTGAGATGAGAGCAATTAAAAATTATCAAGACTGAGAGTGACATAGGGAGATTATACACACATACACATAAACACAAACGCACACAAAATTATTATATATGCAAGTCACTAAGGAAAAACTAGTTATATGACATAGTAAGTTCTTCATCTGTATAACAGGAATAATTATAATGCCTCATAGGAATTATGTTAGAATTAAAGGAATTATTCCATGTATATAGGATAATAGTGTATTATAAGTACTCAATACATGTTAACTATTATTATTCAGAGAGAAAACAAGAATGCAAGTTTGCAGAGAGACTGATATGCAAATACATATTCACAGAAACAGAAAGCTACAAAGAAATCAGGCTTTCAAGTGAAAACATTTTTATTAAGTTATTAAAGAGGAAAATTCCTCCTGATGGAGGTCCCATGACTATGATAAAGCATGGAAATTCAAAAGGTAAAACTTAGGTATATAACAAAATCACTCATTAATAAATGTTCACTTTAAGCTCAAACATACGTGGTTTAATACACTGAGGAGGACTATGTCTCACATTTGTATTTGAAAATATAAATTGAACTATTTTGAAGTCTTAAATTATAAAAATACATTTAGAAATACATTTTAAAAGCACAAAAGGCAGACAACCTTTAAAAAATGTATGCCAAGTTTTCTCTTTATCTTTTTTGTTCTTTATAAAATTATTTTTTTCTGTGATTACATTGTATTAATTTTTCCCATACTATCATATTTATTTTTGTCATTTTACCAGGTACAAGTGTTTTTAAAGTGCTTTACCATAGGCTCATAAAATGTTAGGCTTGAAAAAGAAATTAGAAATTAGCTTCTCTTCTCTTTCATATATATATAAAATACAAATTATACATATAAAACATATATACAAACCATATCTCTATATATAAAGCATATATATATATATATATATATATATATATATATATATATAGAGAGAGAGAGAGAGAGAGAGAGAGAGAGAGAGAGAGATGGAGTCTTGCTCTGTCTCCCAGGCTGGAGTGCAATGGCACAATATTGGCTCACTGCAACCTCCGCCTCCCAGGTTCAAGCGATTCTCCTGCCTTAGCCTCCCAAGTAGCTGGGATTCCAGGCCTCTGCCACAACACCCAGCTAATTTTTGTATTTTTTAGTAGAGACGGGGTTTTGCCTTGTTGGCTGTGCTGGTCTTGAACGCTTGACCTCAGGTGATCCGCCTGTCTCAACCTCCCAAAATACTAGGATTACAGATATGATTGTTCATATATTTTTTAAGGTTGAAGAATTAAAGACACATAAATATCAATAAATTGCTTAGCACTACTTTATGTGAAGCTCTCTTCTAAGCCAAAAGATTAAGAAAAGGTATAAGATATATCCCAATTCTTAAATGAGTTATAATAGGTAGCTTATTACCCACGTAAACTATTATTTTATACTGGTGCCATCGTACATCTATGTGGCTAAGCCTTGAAATTATATCATGTTAAATTGATTTAATTATAAAGAAAGATAGCCTGATATATTAACATCACCATCACAGGAGATTTCATTTTTATGAAACTGTTTATGTCACTAGAAACTAACTTTTATAAAAGTCAGCATTTAATTGTCTCTTTCATCTTGACCTCTCAACAGCATTTGAGTGTCTGTTGCTGCTTCTTGCAATGTTTGCATTGCCAAGCTTCCATGATCACACACTTGCCTGCTTTACTTCTCTCCCAACTCTTCCAATTTTTTAGATCCTTTTCTTCTCCCAGACGTCTAGTCGTTGAAGTACTCTAAAGCTCTGCCTTCAACAATGTTTCTGCTCTATGTACACCATCTCCCTACAAACCACCTCCTCGTCTCATGGTTTCAATATCATCTATATGCCAATGTCTCTTAAGTTTTACGTCTCCAAACTGAACTGATGATTAAACAAGTCAGTATAAAAGCTTGAAAAAACAACTGCCATCTTCTTTGAATGCCTAAGAGTAGTCATTGACTAGTTTCATAGATTATGCATTGTACAACCCTAGAGGAAAATCACTCAGTTTGAACGTGATATGAACATCTTAAATAAGTTGTTTAAATTATCTAACTCATAATCTGAAAAAGAAGATTCAACTAAATTCCAAGGTTTCTCCATATATTACACATCTGGAGCTAGCTATTATACTTTTACTATTTCCTTTCCATTTTAAGCAAAACTGAAGTTATACTTTCATTACTCTAATATTCAAAACTAGAAATTAGTAGTTGGTTTTAGAACTTGCTAATATAGGCAATTGAAAATCTTCTATGAAATCATATAGAAATATATCCTAACCACAGCAAGCAAAATTTTGAAAAATATTCTTTGGTTACTACAAAAAAATTACAGACTAGGATCATGTTAACAGATCTACAACTACGTTTTACTAGTGGACAGGAACAACAGGATTCAGTGATGAACTCAAAGACATAAAGCAGATATGTAAAGAAGTCTCCCATTAAATAAAACAGCAAGTAAACTAAAACATTTCCAGACTCTTTTGATAATTAATGAGTGAATGACAGTGTCCTTTCTTTCATTGGTTTGAGCATAAATGATAATTATTAAAGTAATCCTGCAGTTTTCAGTAGGCTGACTGTGAGAGCTTCCCGAAACTTTAAGATTCATAATGTGTCTTCCAGTCTAATATTGAAAGCCTGACACTCTAGTCTAGCTGGGGTTCTTATGTCCAAATTAAAAAAAAAAATTAAAAAATAGTCTTTTCTAAGTGGATTGAAGAAAACCTCAAGCAGCTTCCATTCTAAAATACATTTTTGATTTTTTCTTACCAAATGAAAATGAGCTTTCAAACAGAACATATTTACTTCCCAAAAGATGTCAAAGAATTAAGAAAAGTCAGCTTATGCAAAAATAGTAACCCCCCAGAATATTGTGAACAGAAGCCAAAAAATGTCCTTACCTTCAAGTTATTACAACACACAGAAGAGTTCCCAAAATTTTTTATCATATATGTTCCAAAGTATATTTGTATATATTGGGTTATTTTAATTTTGAATTAATATATGCTCCAGTGTATACTAAATTTCATCAGTTCAGCTTTATTGTCATTTTTTCTTCCTTCCTTTTTCTCCTCTTTCTTTGACTGAAGAAACTGTTTTTTTTTTTAATAAATAAAATGAACTTGAAGGTTTCCACATCAGAGTAAACTAGGAAATACTCCTAAATACAGACTTGATAACAAAAAAGGGTTTTGTAAGAAGAAAAATTGATTACAAAAGAGAAATGTTACTGATGCCAATATTCTCTATGATAGTGGTTCTCAGTGTGTGTGTCAAAAACACCCAAAAATTTGTTACAACAAGTACTGATGGTGCCCACTGCCACAATGTGATTCAATGTGTCTCAAATATAGTCCTACATTTGCATTTTGATCAAATACTCCAATGATGATGATGAGGTTATTTGAGGGACCACACTTTGAGAACTACTGTTCTGTAGAATTTTTCTGTTCCTTAACATTTTGAAAATATGTCTGAGAAAATTCAATTACTTCTTTTTCTTATGAATTTTTGGAGAGGAGAGATCTGTCCTATATCATAATCATCTCCTGGCCACTTTGATTACAGGTTGCAGGTCTCTACAACATTAGTAACTGTTAATAATTATAAGATACTTTAGAGGCTTAATTTCTTAAGCCTTTATGTGGTAATCTCATTATCTGTCTGATAAGAAATATTATTATCCCCATTTTAGAGATAAAAACAGTCACACAACAATAAGTAAAGCCAAAAGTCACACATTGATCTGCTTGACTCCAGACAATGAGGTTTTACTCCCTCCCTACCATTTCCTTTGAGATAATAAATTTGGAAAGACCAAGGATGTGTTATTCTGTTGTCTGTGGCACAATGTAATTAAGCAAGGATAATTAATAACTTAATTGCATTAATGATAGAATTTTTTTCTTTTTAAGACTAAACAGTATTCATTGTACATACATAATACATTTTATTTATTCATACATTAATGAACACTTGGGTTGATTCCATATCTTGGCCATTTTAAATAATGCTACAGTGAGTGCAGGTACCTGTTTGATATGCATCCTTTGAATATACACCTACTAGTGGGATTACTGGATCATAGGATAGTTCTATTTTTCATTTTTTGAGTACCTGTCTGTCTCATTCCATTCTCATGCTGCTAATAAAGACATGTCTGAGACTGGGTAATTTAAAAAGGAAAGAAGCTTAATTGACTCACAGTTTGGTAGGGCTGAGGAGGCCTCAGGACACTTACAATCATGGTAGAAGGGGAAGCAAACACATCCTTCTTCACATAGTGGCAGGGAGAAGAAGAATGAGAATTGAGCAAAGGGGAAAATCCCTTATAAAACTATCAGATCTTGTGAGAACTTACAATCACAAGAATAGCATGGAGAAAACCACTCCCATGATTCAGTTACCTCCACCAGATCCCTCCCATGACGTTATGGGAACAAGTCAAAATGAGATTTGGGTGGTGACACAGTTAAACAATATCAACTCCATACTGTTTCTTTGCAACTGATGTACTAATTCACATTTCCATTAACAGTGTACAAGTGTTCTCTTTTCTCCACAGCCTTGACAACACTTGTTATCTTTTGTCTTTTTGATAATAGCCATTCTAAATAGTGTAAAAGAACATCTCATTGTGGTGTTAATATGCATTTCCCTAGTAAGTTATACTAGCATTTTTTTCATATATGTGTTGGCCATTTGTATGTCTTCTGAGAAATGTCTATTCAGATATTTTGATACATTATTTTATTATTGATTTGAGTTATTGGCATATTTTAGATATTAATCACTTATCAGATATATAATTTGCAAATACATTTTCCCATTGAAGTGAATGTTGTCTCTACTCTGTGTCCTTTGCAATGCAGAAGCTCTTTAGTTTGAAATGTTTCCATTTGTCTAGTTTGCTTTTGTTGCTTGTGAGTTTAAAGTTATATACAAAACATTATTACCCAGATCAAAGTCGTGGTGTTTTCCCCTACACTAATGGTTTTATAGTTTTAGGTTTCACATTTAAGTTTTACTCAATTTTGAGTTAAATTTTTTAAAATATGATGTAAGAAGATGATCTAGCAGGAGTAGTAATATTGGTAATACTGCTCGTGAATATCAAGTTTCCCCAGTATCATTTGAAGAGAATGGTCTTGATATTGTGTGTTCTTGGCACCTTTGTCAAAAATCAATTTATCGTAAATGCATGGGTTTATTTCTGGGTTCTCTCTTCTATCCCACTGGTGTATTGTCTGTCTTATGTCATTATCATAATGTTTTAATTATCATAGCTTCATAATGAATTTGAAATGAAGTAATAAGATGCTTCTGGCTTTGTTCACCTTCTTGAGGCTTGATTTTTGCATTGGGGTCTTTTGTGATTTCATACAAATATTAGGTTTGTCTTTTCTATTTCTATGAAAAATGTCACTGGAATTTTCATAGGAGTTGCATTAAATATGTAGATTGTTTTGGGTATTATGACCAATTTAACAATATTAATATTGTGTAGTATACCAAATTAACAATATTGATATTAACAATATTAATTTCAATCCTTTAACATAGGATATCTTTCCATTTATTTGTGTCATCTTTAAATTTTTTATCCATATTTAATGGATATTCAATATCCATTCAATGGATATTCAATATCCATATTCAATATCCAAGACAATTTAATTCAATATGTCTTTCACCTGTTGTTTATATATATTCCTAAGTAATTTTATAGCTATTATAAATGGGATTGTGTTCTTAATTTCCTTTTCTAATAGTTCATTACTAGTGTATACAAATGCCAGTGAGTTTTGTACGTTGGTCTTATATCCTGCAACTTTATTGAATTTATTAGTTCTAACTTTTTTATGGAGTCTTTTGAGTCTTCTATATAAAAGATTGTTATGTGTAAATGAAGACAATTTAAATGCTTCCTTTCCTATTTGGATGCCTTTTGTTTTTTTCTGTTACCTAATGTCTCTGGCTAGGACTTCCAGTACTATGATGAATAGAAGTGACAGGAATGAACATCCTTCCCTTGTTCCTGATCTTGGAGATAAAGCTTTCAACTTTTCACTGTTGAGTATGATGCTAGCTATGGGCTTGTTGTAAATGGTTTGTATTGTGCCAATGTACATCTCTTATATACCTAATTAGTTGAGAGTTTTATTATAAAACAATGCAAACTTTTAAAAATACCTTTCATACATCTATTAAGATGATGGTATGGCTTTGTCCTTCATTCTGTTAATGTGATATATCATATTTATTTACATATACTGAACCATCCCAGGAATAAATCCCACTTGATCATAGTGAACAGTTTTTTTTTTTTTAATACTTTTTCTGGTATACATGTGCAGAACATGCAGGTTTGTTACATAGGTATACACATGCCATGGTGGTTTACTGCACCCATAAAACTGTCATGTAAATTAGGTAATTCTCCTAATGCTATCCCTCCTCTAGGCCCCCACACCCAACAGGCGATGGTGTGTAATTGTCCCTTCCCTGTGTCCATGTGTTCTCATTGTTCAACTCCACTTATAAGAACGTGGTGTGTGGCTTTCTGTTCCTTTGTTAGTTTGCTGAGAATGATGGTTTCCTGCTTCATCCATGTCCCTGCAAAGGACATGAACTCATTCTTTTTCATGGCTGCATAGTATTCCATGGTGTATATGTGCCACATTTTAAAAATCCAGTTTATCATTGATGGGCATTTGGGTTGGTTCCAAGTCTTTGCTATTGTGAATAGTGCTGCAATAAACATATATGTGCATGTGTCTTTTGCTGGGTCAAATGGTATTTCTGGTTCTAGATCCTTGAGGAGTTGCCACATTGTCTTCCACAATGGTTGAATTGCCACCAACAGTGTGAAAGCATTCCTATTTCTCCACATCCTCTCCAGCATCTGTTGTTTCCTGCCTTTTTAATGGTCACCATTCAAACTGACATGAGATGGTATCTCATCATAGTTTTGATTTACATTTCTCCAATGACCAGTGATGACAAGCATCTTTTCATATGTTTCTTGGCTGCATAAATGTCTCCTTTTGAGAAGTGTCTGTTCATATCCTTCACCCACTATTTGATGGTTTTTTTTTTCTTGTGAATTTGTTTAACTTCTTTGTCGATTCTGGATATTAGCCCTTTGTTAGATGGATAGATTGCAACAATTTTCTCCCATTTTGTAGGTTGTCTGTTCACTCTGATGATAGTTTCTGTTGCTATGCAAAAGCTCTTAAGTATAACTAGATTCCATTTGTCAATTTTGGTTTTTGTTGCAATTGCTTTTGGTGTTGTAGTCTTGAAGTCCTTGCCTATGTCCTGAATGGTATTGCCTAGGTTTTCTTCTAGGGTTTTTATGGTTTTAGGTCTTATGTTTAAGTCTTTAATCCATCTTGAGTTAATTTTTGTGTAAGGTATAAGGAATGGGTCCAGTTTCAGTTTTCTGCATATGCCTAGCCAATTTTCCCAACACCATTTATTAAATAGAGAATCCTTTCCCCTTGCTTGTTTTTGTCAGGTTTGTCAAAGATCCATGATTGTAGATGTGTGACATTATTTCTGAGGTTTTCTCTTCCATTGGTCTATATATTTGTTTTGGTACTAGTACCATGCTGTTTTGATTACTATAGGCTTGTAGTATAGTTTGAAGTCAGGTAGTGTGATGCCTCCAGCTTTGTTCTTTTTGCTTAGGACTGACTAGGCTATACAGGCTTTTTCTGTTGTTTCATATGAAATTTAAAGTAGTTTTCTCTAATTCTGTGAAGAAAGTCAATGGTACCTTGATAGAGATAGCATTGAATCTGTAAATTACTTTAAGCATTATGACCATTTTCATACTGATTCTTCCTATCCATGGGCATGGAATGTTTTTTCACTTGTTTGTGTCCTCTCTTGTTTCCTTGAGGAGTAGTTTGTAGTTCTCCTTGAAGAGGTCCTTCCCATCCCTTGTAAGTAGTATTCCTAGGTATTTCATTCTCTTTGTAGCAATTGTGAATGGGAGTTCACTCAGGATTTGGCTCTCTATTATTGGTGTATAGAAAGGCTTGTGATTTTTGCACATTAATTTTGTATCCTGAGAGTTTGCTGAAGTTGTTTATAACCCTAAGGAAATTTTGCTCTGAGACATGGGGTTTTCTATATTTACAATTAAGTCATCTGCAAGACAATTTGACTTCCTCTCTTCCTATTTGAATATGCTTTATTTCTTTCTCTTGCCTGATTGCCCTGGTCATAACTTCCAATACTACGTTGAATAGGAGTGGTGAGAGAGGGCATCCTTGTCTTGTGCAGCTTTTCAAAGGGAATGCTTCCAGCATTTGCCCATTCAGTATGATATTGGCTGTGGGTTTGTCATAAATAGCTCTTCTTATTTTGAGATATGTTCCATCAATGCCAAGTTTAGTGAGTGTATTTAGCATGAAGGGGGGTTGAATTTTATTGAAGACTCTTTCTGCATCTATTGAGATAATCATGTGGGTTTTGATAATTGGTTCTGTCTGTGTGAACAAGCCTTGCATCCCAGGGATGAAGCCAAGTTGATCGTCGTGGATAAGCTTTTTGATGTGCTGTTGGATTCAGTTTGCCAGTATTTTATTGGGTATTTTTTGCATCAATGTTCATCAGGATATTGGCCTAAAATTTTCTTTTCTTGTTGTGTCTCTGCCAGGCTTTGGTATGAAAATGATGCTGGCCTCATAAAATGAGTTAGGGATGAGACATTCTTTTTCTATTGTTTGGAATAGTTTCAGAAGGAACGGTACCATCTCCTCTTATACCTCTGGTAGAATTCGGCTGTGAATCTGTCTGATCCTGGGTTTTTTTCGGTGGGTAGACTATCAATGACTCTCTCAATTTCAGTACTTGTTATTGGTCTATTCAGAGATTCAACTTCTTTTGATTTAGTTTTGGAAGGATGGATGTGTCCAGGAATTTATTCATTTCTTCTAGATTTTCAAGTTTATATGCATAGAGGTGTTTATAGTATTCTCTGATGGTAGTTTGTATTTCTGTGCCATCAATTGTGATCTTCCCTTTAACATTTTTTATTGTCTGTTTGATTCTTCTCTCCTTCTTTATTAGACTGACTAGTGGTCTATTTTGTAACTTTTCAAAAACCCAGCTCCTTGATTCATTGATTTTTGAAGGGTTTTTGATGTCTCTAGGTCCTTCATTTCTGCTCTGATCTTAGTTATTTCTTGTCTTCTGCTAGCTTTTGAATTTCGTTTGCTCTTGCTTCTCTAGTTTGTTAATTGTGATGTTAGGGTGCCAATTTTAGTTCATTCCCACTTTTTCCTGTGGCCATTTAGTGCTGTAAATTTCCCTCTAAACACTGCTTTAGCTGTGTCCCAGAGATTCTGGTTTGTTGTGTTTTTGTTCTCATTGGTTTTAAATAGCTTATTCATTTCTGCCTTAATTTTGTTATGTACCCAGCAGTCATTCATGAACAGGTTGTTCAGCAGTTTCCATGCAGTTTTGTGGTTTTGAGTTAGTTTCTTAATCCTGAGTTTTAATTTGGTTAAAATTAGTGGTCTAAGAGAATGCTTGTTATTATTTCCATTCTCTTCTGTTTGCTGAGGAGTGCTTCACTTCCAATTACATGGTTAATTTTAGAATAAGTGACATTTGGTGTTGAGAAGAATGTATATTCTGTGAATTTGGGATGGAGAGTTCTGTAGATGTCCATTAGGTACACTTGGTCCAGAGCTGAGTTCAAGTCCTGAATATCCTTGTTAATTTTCTGTCTTGTTGATCTGTCTAATATTGACAGTGGGGTGTTAAAATCTTCCACTATTGTGTAAGTGTCCAAATCTCTTTAGGTCTCTAAGAACTTACTTTATGAATCTGGGTGCTGCTGTATTGGGTGCATATGTATTTAGGATAGTCAGCTCTTCTTGTATTGATCCCTTTACCGTTATGTAATTCCATTCTTTGTCTTTTTTTAATCTTTTTTGGTTTAAAGTCTGTTTTATCAGAGACTAGGATTGCAACCTCTGTTGTTTTTTGTTTTGTTTTGTTTTGTTTTGTTTTCTATTTTCTTAGTAAATATTCCTCCATCCCTTTATTTTGACCCTATGTGTGTCTTTGCATATGAGCTAGGTCACCTGAATATAGCACAGCAATGGGTCTTGACTCTTCATCCAATTAGCTAGTCTGTGTCTTTTAATTGGGCCATTTAATCCATTTTCATTTAAGGCTAATATTGTTATAATTTTATCCTGTCATTATAAAGCTAGCTGGTTATTTTGTCCATTAGTTGATTCAGTATCTTCATAGTGTCAATGCAATGGTCTTTACAATTTGGTATGTTTTTGCAGTGGCTGGTACCTGTTTTTCCTTCCCATATTTAGTGCTTCCTTCAGGAGCTCTTCTAAGGCAGGCCTGGTGGTGATAAATCTCTCAGTATTTGCTTGTTTGTAAAGGATTTTATTTCTCCTTTTTTATGAAGCTTAGTTTGGCTGGATATAAAATTCTGGGTTGAAAATTCTTTAAGAATATCAAATATTGGCCCCCACTATCATTTGGCTTGTAGGGTTTCTACAAAGAGATCTGCTGTTAGTTCAATGGGCTTCCCTTTGTGGATAACTCGACCTTTCTCTCTGGCTGCTATTAACATTTTTTCCTTCATTTAAACTTTGGTGAATCTGATGATTATGTGTCTTGGGGTTGTTCTTCTCTGGAAATATCTTTGTAGTGTTCTCTGTATTTCCTGAATTTGAATTTCCTGTCTCACTAGATTGGGGAAGTTCTCCTGTATAGTATGCTCTTTAGTATCCTAAAGAGTTTTTTCCAACTTGGTTCCATCCTCCCCATCACTTTCAAGTATAACAATCAAATGTAGGTTTGGTCTTTTTACATAGTCCCATATTTGTTGGAGGCTTTGTTCATTCCTTTTCATTCTTTTATTTCTATTTGTGTCTTTATGCTTATTTCATTAAGTTGATCATCAATCTCTAATATTTTTTCTTCTGCTTGATTGATTTGGCTATTGATACTTGTATTTGCTTCACGAAGTTCTCATACTGTGTTTTTCAGGTCATTTATGTTCTTCTTTAAACTGGTTATTCTAGTTAGCAATTCCTCTAAACTTTTTTCAGGATTCTTAGCTTCCTTGCATTGGGTTAGAGCATGCTCCTTTAACTTGGAGGAATTTGTTATTACCCACCTTCTGAAGCCTCCTTCTGTTAATTCATCAAACTCATTCTTCATCTAGTTTTGCTCTCTTGCTGATGAGGCATTGTGATCCTTTGGAAAAGAAGAGGTGTTTTGGTTTTGGGAATTTTCAGCCTTTTTGCTCTGTTTTTCCCCCTTTTCATGGATTTATCTACCTTTGGTCTTTGATGTTGTTGACTTTCAAATGGGGCTTCTGTTTTGATGTCATTTGTGTTGATGTTGTTACTATTCCTTTCTGTTTGTTAGTTTTGCCTTGTAATAGTCAGGCCTCTCTGCTGCAGGTCTGCTGGAGTTTGCTGAAGGTCCACTCCAGATCCTGTTTGCCTGGATATCACCAGCGAAGGCTGTAGAACAGCAAAAATGACTGCCTATCCCTTCCTCTGGAAGCTTCATCCCAAAGGGGTACCCACTAGGTGCCAGCCAGAGCTCTCCTGTATGAAGTGTCTGTCAGCCCTTTGTGGGAGATATTTCCCAGTCAGGAGGCATGGGATTCAGGGACCCACTTGAGGAGGCAGTCTGTCCCTTAGCAAAGCTTAAGCACTGTGCTGGGAGATCCGCTGCTCTCTTCAGAGGCAGCAGGCATAAAAGTTTAAGTCTGCTGAAGCTGGGCCCATTGCTGCCCCTTTCCCCACATGCTCTGTCCCAGAAAGATGGAAGTTTTATCTATAAGCCCATGACTGAGGTTGCTGCCTTTGTTTCAGAGATGCCTTACCCAGAGAAGAGGAATCTAGAGAGGCAGTCTGGGTACAGCAGCTTTGCTGAGCTGTGGTGGGTTCCACCCAGTTTGAACTTCCAGGTAGCTTTGTATACACTGTGAGGGTAAAACTGTCTACTCAAGACTCAGTAATAAAGACACCCCTCCCCCCACCAAGTTCAAGTGTCCCAGGTCAACTTCAAACTGCTGTGCTGGAAGTAAGAATTTAAAGCCTGTGGATCTTAGCTTGCTGGCCTCTGTGGGGTGGAATTCACTGAGCTAGACCACTTGGCTCCCTGGCATCCGCCCCCTATCCAGGGGAGTGAATGGTCCTGTCTAGCTGGCATTCCAGGTGCCACTGGTGTATGAAAACAAAAACAAAAACAAAAACAAAACAAAACTCCTGCAGTTAGCTTGGTGTCTGCCCAAAAAGCCACCCAGTTTTGTGCTTGAAACCCAGTGCCCCAGTGGCATAGGCACCAGAGGAAATCTCCTGGTCTACAGGTTGCAAAGACAGTAGGAAAAGCATAGTATCTGGGCTGGAATGCACTGTTCTTCATGGTGCAGTCCATCATGGCTTCCCATGGCTAGCTTCCGTTGGCTAGGGGAGGTAGTTCCCCAACCCCTTGCACTTTCTGTGTGAGATGACACCCCACACTGCTTCTGCTCACCTTTTGTGGGCTACACCCATTCTCTCACAGTCCCAATGAGATGAGCCAGGTACCTCAGTTGGAAATGCAGAAATCACATGTCATCTACATTGATCTCACTTGGAGCTGCATACTAGAGCTGTTCCTATTCAGCAGTCTTGCTAGCCATCTCCACGAATAGTTCTTTTATATGCTAATGAATTTGGTTTGCTAACATTCTGCTGAAGATTTTTACATCCATGTTCATCAGTGACATTGGCCTGTAATTTTCTTTTCTGGCAGTGTCCTTATTTGGCTTTGGTTTCAGGTTAGTACCAGCCTCATAAGTTTGGAAGTTTCCCTCCTCTTCAATGTTTTAAAAGAGATTTAAACAGTTTGGTATTAGTTCTTCTTTAAATATTTAGTGGAACATAGCGAAGAAGCCACCAGTTCCTGGGCTTTCTTTGATGGGAGACTGTTAATTACTGATTGAATCTCCTAACTTACTCTTAGTCTGTTTAGATTTTTTATTTATGATTCAGTCTTGGTAAGTTGTATATGTCTAGGAATTTATCCCTTTCATCTAAGTTATTTAATTTGTTGCTCTATGATTGTTCACAGTACTCTCTTAAGATCCTTTGCCTTCATCTGGTATCAGTTCAAGTGTCTTCTTTCATTTTTGATTTCGAGTCTTCTTTTTTTCCTAGTTTAGCTAGAGGTGTATCCATTTTGTTTCTTTTCAAAAAATCAATTTAGTTTTGATATTTTATATTGTTTTTCTAGTCTTTGTTTCTGCTGTGGTTCTTATTTCCTTCTTTCTACTTTCTTCAAATTCAGCTAGTTTTCTTTTTCTAGCACCTTACAGTGTAATGTTAAGTTTATTCATTTGGAATCTTTGTTCATGTGTGATAAAGTCATCTATTGCTATGTACTTACCTCTTAGAACTTCTTTTTCTGCATCTCCTGTTTTGCTATGTTGCCTATCCATTTTTGTTTCTCTGCAGATATTTTTTAATTTATCCTTTAATTTCTTCTTTAACCCATTGATTTAGGAGCACGTTGCTTTGTTGGGATTCACTTACATGAAACTTGCCACATTGTTTCATAGTTAAATATTTGTGAATTATCCAAAATTCTTCATTGAATTCTACTTTCATAACATAGTGGTTAAAAAAGATACTTGATGTGATTTTAATCTTTTAAAATTTGTTAACACTTGCATTATGGCCTAACATATGATCTATCCTAGAGAAGGATTTTTGTGCACTTAAGAATGCATGTTCCGTTGCTGTTGATATAATGTTCTGTGTATGTCTGCTCATTTATTAGAACTCCTTTGTATGTGATCTGCTCTTTTTCTCTTGCTGCTTTCAGATCCCTCTCTTGTCTTTGATTTTTGACAATTTAATTATAATATATCTTACAGTTGTCTTGTTCTGATTGGAGACCTTAGACCTTCCTGTACCTAAATTTTATCTTAAAGTTCAAAAGTTTCTTGCATTATTTCTTTAAATAATCTTTTTT
The DNA here is from genome assembly GCF_048565385.1 of Saimiri boliviensis. NCBI lineage: Eukaryota > Metazoa > Chordata > Mammalia > Primates > Cebidae > Saimiri > Saimiri boliviensis. The sequence goes on along the minus strand of NC_133463.1, from coordinate 56,968,719 downwards.
CCTTCTTTGCCTCTCTTTTCCTTCTTTAACTCATGTTACTTAAATACTTTATCTCTTAATGCCATTCCAGAAATCCCATAAGCTTTCTTCATTCCTTTTTGTTCTTTTCTCTCTTCTGTATATTTACAAATAACCTGTTTTCTAGTTCACAGATTCTTTCTTCTGTTTGATCAATTCTGTGTTGACATTTTCTATTGCATTTTCCATTCAATTTATTGTAGTTTTCAGCTCCAGAATTTGTTGGCTTCATGTGGAGATACACATAATTATACATATCCATATATATAAAATGTAGATATATATATATGTATATACACATTTAATTATTATTTTGATAATTTATTATTTTCCTGATTTTATTGAATTGTGTTTCCATGTTTTTTTTTAATTTGCTATGCTGCTTTAATTATTTTTGAATTATTTTTCAGGTAATTTGTTTATCTTTATTTCTTTCAGTTCAGTTACTGGAAGACGATTTTCTTCTTTTGATGGCATTGTGTTTCCTTTGGTTTTTAATGTCTTATTTTGATATCTGCAAATTTGATGGAAAATTCACTTCTTCCAGGCTTTCTAGGCTAGTTTCACTATGGAATGACATTCTCTTACAGGGTGTGTGTGACAGCACTACTAGGGTAGGTGCAGTGGTTTTGACACTCGTGAAAATTCCTTTTGTGTGGTCTCTGTGCAACTGTCTCAGCTGAGGTCAGTATTGATGAAGATTTTGGGGATCCTCAGTAGCCAGAACTGCGATTTCCAAAGTGGCAGTGAGGCTCATTGAGGTTCTTTAGTGATGATAGCTGCTAGTGTCTTTTCTATATATTTTTCTGCCACAGAAGTAGCTGAAGAGATAACTTCTTGGCACTGAGTCTGGTTTGTGGACTTGTTTGCAGTGGACATGGCATTGGTGTGTGATCAGTGGTATCCAATGAGCCAGCCAGAAAGCTGGGGCCTAAACTTAGGTGTGTTAATCAGGAATATGTGAGACTAAGTAATTTATTTTATTTTTTAGAAAGAGGTTTATTTTGGCTTATGGTTCTACATGCTTTACAGGAAGCATGGTGCTGGTATCTGTATCTGGTGAGGGCTCAGGAAGCTTACAATTATGGTAGAAGGTTAAGTGGGGAGCAGATATGGCACATGTTAAGAGAAAGCAAAAATAAGTTGTTGTTCTGGACTCTTTTAAACAACCAGATCTCACATAACTAATAAAGAACTCATTCATTACCATGAGGACAACACCAAACTATTCATAAGGGATTTTCCCTGATGATGCAAACACCTTCTGCTAGGCCCAGATCCAACACTGGAGATCACATATTAACATGAGATTTGGAAGGAACAAAATATCTAAGCGATATTATTCTTCCCCTGGCCCCACTCAAATCTCATGTCCTTCTCTCATTGTAGAAAACAATCATTCCTTCTCAATATTCCCCCAAAATCTTAACTTATTTCTGCATTAACTGAAAAGTCCCAAGTCTCATTTGAGACTCAAGGTAAGTTGTTTCCACCTATGAGCATGTAAGATCAAAAACGAATTATTTACTTCCAATACACATTGGTGGAATGTGCATTAGGTAAACATTCCTATTCCAAAAGGGAGAAATAAGTCAAAGGAAAAGGGCAGCAGGTCCAATGCAAGTCCAAAAACCAGCAGGACATACATTAAACCTTAAGACTCCAAATTAATTATTGATCCCATGTCCTGCATCCTGGGCACACTTATGCAAGGGGTAGGCTCCCAAAGCCTTTGGTTGTTCTGCCCCTGTGGCTTTTTTAGGCCGAGATAGTCAGCTTCTTTGGTCTGAAGGGTGGTCCCTCCATTCCCACAGCTCTTCCTGGCACTGTTCCAGTGCAGACTCTGTGTGGGAACTCCAACATCACATTTCTCCTGGCATTTTATAAGTAGAGTCTCTCTGCAGGAGCCCTGTCCTGTGGCAGTCTTCTGCCTGGGCACGAGGATTTTCCATACATCCTCTGAGATCTAAATGAAAGTTGTCAAGCTTCCTTCACTCTTAAATTATGTGTGCCTCCTGACTTGACACCATGTGGATGCCACCAAGGTTTATGGTGGCTTGTGTTCTCTAAAGTAGCAGCCCAAGCCATACCTGATGCCCCTTGAGCCATAGCTGTAGCTACAGCAATGTAGATGTGGGAAGCTGTGTCCCAAAGTGGTACTGAACAACACCCTGAGCCTAGGTCCCAAAATCATTTAGTTCTCCTAGGTGTCTGGGCCTGTCATGGGAGGGGCTGCCTTGAAGATTTCTGAAGTGCCTTTAAGGCCTTTTCCCTATTTTGTTGACTATTAGTACTTGGCTGTCTTTTAGTTGTGCACATATCTCTAGCAATCAGTTGTTCAGCAGCTAACTTGTATTCCTCTCCTGAAAATGATTTTTCCTTCTCTATCACTTGGCCAGGTAGCAAATTTCCTGGATTTTATGCTCTATTTTCCTTTTAAATATAAGTTCCTTTTAGTCGTTTTTTTTTTTTTTGCTCTTTTATCTGATCATAGGCTACTAGAAGCAGCTATGTCACATCTTGAATGTTTTGCTGCTTAGACATTTCTTCTGCCATATACCCTGAGTGATTGCTCTTACATTCAAACTTCCACAACCCTATGGCATAGACATAGTACAACCAAGTTAACTCCTAGGGCATAACAATAGTGACCTTTGTTCCAATTCCCAATAAATTCCTCATTCACTGAGACCTCATCAGCTTTCTATTCACATTTTGGTCACAACCACTTAAGTTTTTAAGAAGTTCCAAACTTTCCCTCATCTTCCTGTCTTCAGAAACCTCCCAAACTCTTCCAACCTCTGTCTGTTATCAAGTTTCAAAGCTGCTCCACATCTTCAGGTACTTTACAGCAGTGCCCCACTCTCAGTACCAGTTTTCTGTGTTAGTCTCTTTGTGTTGCAATAAAGGAATATCTGAGATTGGCTAATGTATAAGGAAAAGAGGTTTATTTTGGCTCATTACTATTCTGCAGGCTATATAGGAAACAGGGCACCAGCATCTGCTTCTGAGAGGCCTCAGGAAGTTGATAATCATGGCAGAAAGCAAATGGAACAGATGTGTCACATGGCAAGAGAGGAAGCAAGAGAGAGAGGAGAAAGTCCAAGACTTTTTTAAACAGTCAGATCTCACATGAACTCAGAGTAAAAAATTATTTATTTCCATGAGGACAGCACCAAGATATTCATGAGGGATTTGCCCCTATGACGCAAACACCTCCCACTGGGCTCTCCGCATCCAACATTGGAGGTCACATTTCAACAAGAGATTTGGAGGGGACAGAACATCCAAACCATATCACATGGGCACCTGTTAAGGGACTACAGCACTGAGATCCAGGACCCTAATGACACTGGTGCACCAGTTGCAGTTACCCCCACTGCCATGTTGGTAATAGAATGCATGGTATACATGATTTTGAAGCAGCCATGGAGCCAATAATGGGAGCACTGGCATTAGAGAAGCTCCATGTTTGGAGCAGGGTCCAGTTTTCTATGGCACCTGAGCTGGTGTCTGGAGCATGGGCACATGCAGCAAGTACCTGGTTCCAAGCTTGGGGTGTGAACTAGCTAATTATGGAAATGACTTTGTTGTCTGAGATGTGGGTTGGTGTTTGACCCAGTGTAGTCACAGAACTTAGCTCTGGACTATGAGAACTCACGGAGTTGCTGAAGCTGAGGAGTCCAGGCATACAAGGGTTTGGGAGAAGTGGCAACTGCTTTGCCTAAGCTGCTCAAAAGAGTGACCACTTACTAGGTGGGCAAGAAGTGTGGAGCTCTGTGGAACTTCACATTCTCAGCAACACTGTCTGCCACTTGACAAGAACCAAAAAAATCACTGATGGAACTGACTTAAACTTGAGTTTTCTCTCAATTTGTTATCTAATTACCAGGTCTCATCAGATGGTGTTAGCAATGATAGGGTTTGAAAACTCTTGGCAGCAAGATGCAAGCAATTTTCTGGAAAAGACTACAAAAATATTTTAAAGGGCATATACGTTTTCATTTACTTCTTGCATCTGTGAATCAGTATCATCATTTTCTTAGAATAATATGACAAAGTAAAAAGCAGATATATTAATAAGACTCTAAATATCTTTCAACAATGCTTCCTTTATGGCCTGACTCAGAGAAATTTACTCCTAAGCATTGAATAAGTAAAAAGATTCCTGCTTTCTGTAAATGTATGAATGCCCCACTCATACTTAAAGTACAGTCAATTACCAATTTATCTTTTCTAAGGAGCAAAAATAACTATATTACTAATATATTACACGATATTATTTCTATCAGTGAAAAACAACAACAAAAAAATTTGTTTCCCTTTCCAAAGTGCTGCCCAGAGAAAGTAGTAAATTTATTGTTAGAAATCACTGGAAAGCAAATAAAAATTAAAATACTGATTAAAACCTAAATGTTGGAAAATCCTTGACCAAATTCCGGGACAAAAATCAGTAAATTTGAGGGATACAGATGCCAAAGAAACTTAACGTAAAAACTAGTGTTGACAGGGAACCAGCAGGGCAAGATCATAGGAAGCAAAAGCATGTAATTAGATATTTGATCTGTGACATGTTATAGTTAAGTCAAAATGATCTGATCCAAGTTATGGCACAGTTTGAAAGGCTTACAGTGAAGCCAAAAGCAAAGAACAAAAGGATCAGATGGACAAAGTATCCAGAGCAGTAAATAAATCAAGACACGCTCTTGAAGCAGACTAACATCTCTACTGGGTGAGGGCCTGGGTGTAACCATGTCAAGAACTATCACATCTGAGAATAACTTTACAAATTTATAGCTATACAAATATTCTGTGTATACATATATACGTATGTTGCAAAAGATGTTTCTTTTCTTTTTTACCTATGACTTTAACACATTCACAAGTCAGATAAATTATAAATTTACCAAACACTAAGCTACCCCATGGTTAGAACCTGAAGATTTCTGTTGTCCTTACCCAGGTATCATAAACATCAAACTCTAGGATGGCAGAGAAATATCAAAAATCAACCTGAATGGATACTAATCAAAGAATAGAGAAAAAATGTGGTGCTCTATCTCTGCAAGAGTTAAAGATTTGCTCAGTTCAATTATAAGCCCAAGTCTGAAGCTTCCAACTGATTCTTTGCTACAAAACATAAAATTCCAGGATGAATCTAAAAAAATATGAATTCATTTTTACCAAATAATTAAGTGCAATGTAGTTACTGACCTGATTATTAACCATATTTTTAGGGTTTTTTAAATCCTATTCCCAGCTGATTTACTCAATATCTACTTCAAAAAATGTAATTGTTCCCAGAGTTTAGGCATAGATCTAACATTAATCAAAGAATTGGCTAGTAAAGTATTACTCCATGGTCAAGATTTAATTTATGTGTAAAATAAGTTCAAAGGATGGGTGAAAAGGGAGGAAATATTTATCTTTAAGTGCAACTGATGTATTTTTTATTTAACATTTTAACACATCATCGAGATTATGAAATTATGAAAAAAAGTGAGGGGAATGAATCAGACTGGAATATATGGAATTTTTGCTGTAAGTTTAATTAGCTGTGTGACTTTAAGCAACTTTCATACCTTCTCTGAGCTTCACCTTCCTAACCTCTAAATAGGATTAAGATATTAAATGTCACATAACAGATATGAGATAACATATATAAAGGGCTTGATTCAAAGTTTGTCATATATCAAATGCCCAGTAAATTGTGCCCTGAGTGAGATTTATCATGCAGTTGATAAAACTTGTACTTCTGGTATCTCATTGGTAAGATGGAACCAAATTAGTTCTCATTTGATTGGAATTCCTAGTTTCTGGGAAAAGCCCTAGAAATCTGTTATTTTTGGGGTATACATCAACCTTAATTTTTAAACTTGTGTTTTATTATATCATTGTAAATAACTTGAATACATTTGTCTTTGTAATATTGTGTGTGTGTTTTTTTTTTGTTTTTTTTTTTTTTTTTGAGATTTAGTCTTTCTCTATTGCCCAGTTGCCCAGAACTCTGCCTCCTGAGTTCAAGCGATTCTTGTCCCTCAGCCTCCTGAGTAGCTGATTATAGGCGCCCACCACCACACCTGGCTAATTTTTATATTTTTAGTAGAGATCGGGTTTCACCATGTTGGTCACGCTGGTCTCAAACTCCTGACCTCAGGTGATCTGCCCACCTCAGCCTCCCAAAGCACTGGGATAACAGGCATGAGCTGCCACGCCCCGCTTGAATTCTTTTACTTAAATTGAGCTTAGAGTATCACAAAACCTCTATCTACCCATAGTTGTGCCATTATTATTATAGTCACTTCAGTGATAATTAGTGGCACTAAAATTAAGAATAATTTGGCTGAATTTTCTAGTTCAAAATAATGCAAAAGTTTACTTTTCAAGAACATGCGTATGTGAAACGGAGCTCGCAAGTGCATGTAACAGTTTATTTTTTAAATAGTTACTGTCAACAGTGGGTTTGTAGTTTGAAGGCAGTGACTCAATGTCTATGGGAAGTTTGAAGCCAAGTATTCTTTCAGGTCTGTTGTCTCCAAAAAGACAGTTGTTTTATTGAGTTAAGTCAGGTGTAGCTATGAAAAAGTTACACTGTCAAAACTTCAGTATATTTGGAGAATAAAGCAGCTCCTGTTGTTTTAACCTCTAGAGATGGAGAACAGATGCTTGGTGTTAGGAGGAAGGGGGCTGGATTTAAATTATATTGGATCAAACCCCAAACTGTCAAGCCAGGTAGGATGTTTACAGAGGTCATGTCCACCCAGAGCTGGAACTTCAACATCAGAACTTTAGGAATAAACGGAAGAGTCCAATTCTCAATATGTAACTTACTCAAATATAAAAGAGTGAAAGGAGAGAGTGAGGAAGAAGACAATGTGGGAAAAACCATCCTCCCTTCCCAGGGTGAGCCAATGCCTCTGAGCGGCAGGTGGGATGAGTGAATCTGTTGTCCTCCCTTGTTTGATCCCATGAGTCTCTTACTGACAGCATGTTATTGTCTAGTGTCTCAAGATACAAAGCACATAACATATTCTGGTGTTACCTAAAGAAACAGCTGTCCTTCCCCATGGAGGAAAAACTGCTTGCGTTGGACTTACTGAATGAGAGAATGCCTGGATGTGCTTAGACTAAGGGATTTCATGGGTCATTTTCATTATAAACTATTTTGCTTTACACCTGGTTTGAGAAACTAAGTGATTCTATTATACCTCAAGACAGGATTACTTCCAATCAAGCTTCTACAAAAGAAATGGGAAGAATGCAAGTATAGATTATCCGGTCATGACATTCAGATATGCAAAAGATAATATGCCTCCATAGTTTTCTTCAAAACAACGCAAACCCTCATCCTACCTGATTTTAGTTTATTCTGATTAGCTTAAATTTGAAATGACTAATTTTAACCAAGAGATTCCCTTCCGTACTTTTCTTTTCCAGGTCCCTGGGTTCTTACACAACTTTGTGGGAATTAGTGTATGTTAGGGGAGGGACTACTGGTTGTCATTATTCAGCACCTAGTCACTTGCTTAGACTTTCACCCTCTCTGATCCTGGCATCTCATCCTCCCAGGCTGACATTCATGGAGATCCACGATCTGATTGGTCATAGTTATTGTTCCACAGAGCCTGTGTTTGAAATACACTCAAACTGAGAGGTATTTTCTGATCCTTCATTCAGCAACGTTTTTCTTCCACTCTTGGGGCTATGAGACAGTTTGGCAGTTTTTCCTGTGCCCTTTTGTGGTCATAGGAAAATGTCTTGTGGGACTGTCTCAAGTCATGTAATACCACCATCTCTACTCTACTGTACCAAGGTAATGTAGTACAGGAAAAATCTCAAACTTTGCTGGCTTTATTGAGTTGCACCTTAAAAATAAGTATAGATCCCTCTTCCCCCTGAACAACAAATTTAAATGGGAGAATGTAAGATGTTCCTTCATCTGCCTCCAGTTGGAACTAATGCGGGAGAACATAGCATACCCATTCAAATCTCATAGACTTAAATCCAGGATTCACTCTGTTGTATTCTTTTTTCTATTACCACCTTAAGCCCACTTAAGGAATCTTTATCAAGACTGAGAAAAATGTATCATTTTAAAAAAATGGTTTTAACTTTATGCTCTGAATCTGTCAGTTTCCACTTCTGAAAAATATAAAAACCTGGATCCTACAATTCAAAATTCCTAAATACTATTATATTTGCCTTGAATTTCAAAAAGCTATTTCAAAATGGTAAAGCTAAATGTTCATTTATTTCTGTCAGCCACCACATATTTCTGCAGTAACATCTCTACCATTAGAGTAATAAGCCCAGAATGACTTAGCTACTAGATTAAGGGAAAATAGTCAATGACATTCTGAGGGAGGAAACATACCAGCTGATGTGATACATATCACCTCAAAAAACCTTCATCTAGGAGAAAAACTATTTAAATGATAACATCTGAGATCCATGCTGAGAAGACCCATCAATTCACTTAGTGGAAGAAATTTCTTACATATTTTTAAATTAGACTTCTCCACAAAACATGGAGGAGACAGGGACTTAGAGCTATGGTTGACAACAGAGATCTCTGTGGCAAAGAAAACTGAGTGAATCCTACTGAACATTTTTTCTAAAGCCTCTTCGAATGCCAAGGCAACTGGAAGTCATGGATTTCTTTATGGGATAATGTAACTTTTTGCTGTAATTCCACAATTTAAAATATCCTGTTCTAAACATGTCTGTACAAATCAGTATAACTGTGAGTAAAATCTCTCTTCCCCCCTCCTTTTCTCCCTCCCTTATATCCAGCTCACTCTTTTTCCATAAATGTGTAAAAAACAAGTAGGTATGGGCACAGGATGCATCATTTGCAAGTAAAACAAACAAAATAGGTATGATCAGTTTTATTCCACGCTATATTTTAATTCACTTTCATTTGTAATCTCTTCATTTATTGTGTCTCTCATTTGCAGTACTGACTGTAATAGTAGTAAATACCAAATTAAAAAATAATAAAAACAAAGGGAAGTAACTTAAAACCGGGAAAATTGTGGATTTCTTTTTCTTGAATTTAGTAAAGGCTCTGCTGGATTTTTATGTAGGAATTTATTCATCTCAAACACCAATGTTTTACACAGTTTGAGAACTATCCTGAAGCCATCTGATACTATGATAATAACCTATTCTTGTTCTATCTCTTCGTGATTTGGATGCAGCTGGTTCCTACAGCCTATCTCTTCTCTACACAGATTGCAAAGAGCCTAAAATAAAGAGCGATTGTGACACCCAGTGTAGTTCACATTTTATTGAAAGTAAAACTTTAATCTATGGCCTCTCGTGAATACAGAGCCTCAGGGCCATAGGTTCTGTTTTTGTTTGTATTGGTTTTTAGCGAAGGACAGCCAGAGCTATGAAGGAAACGGATTTTAAAAGAATTTCTATCTTGAGAAGATATCTCTCAGCAGCTCTTAGTCCAAAAAATATTATACTTCCTGCCAAAATGTATTCAAAATGTATTTCAGGCCTGGTGTGGTGGTTCATGCTTGTAACCTCAGCACTTTGGGAGGCCAAGGTAGGCAGATCACCTGAAGTCAGGAGTTTGAGACCAGAGTGGCCAACATGGTGAAACCTCATCTCTACTTAAAATACAAAATTAGTTGGGTGTGGTGGCGTTTGCCTATAATCTCAGCTACTCAGGAGGCTGAGGCAGGAGAATCCTTTGAATCTGGTAGGTGGAGGTTTCAGTGAGCCAAGATCGTGCCACTGCACTCCAGCGTGGGCAAAAAAGCAAGGCTCCATATCAAAAAAAAAAAAAAAAAAAAAAAAAAAAAAAAAAAGTAATTGTTACTTGAGAGCATTTGGAAGGAGGAACACACAAGAAACTCTCCATTGTGCAGCTTCCCTTTTGCAGTGATTTGAGCAAGAGTAGATAGAGAAGAGGCAGTAGAATTACAATTGACAGAACCCATGACATTCACACAGAAAGCATCTTTCCTTTACAGGCTGAAATTTGAACAACTGCAGACAAGCATCTACTGCTCTCAACAATGAGCCCTGGAGACAGAATACAGAAACAAACCATATGAGTCAGACACAGAAACAGAACTAAGATAAAGACTTAGAACAGACCAAGATTCAACTATGTTATTCTCACCGTACCCAGCTAGGGACTTCCCCAGGAGCAAGAAAATGGGTGATAAACAGCTTTCAACTCCAGAACCTGTTCAGATAATTGAGTAGCAGTTGCTGCAGTGCTGTTAGGAAATCTCGCCTCATTTCATTCTGCATAAGCTCTATGTTTAAGCCCAATGGCTGTCCATAGGTGATACTTAAAAAGTAACACTTGTGTTATAGGTTTACAACCCCAAGCTTAGAAAAATACTGCACACAACCTGCAAGCAATTATGTATTTAGGCCTCTATTAGCTATAAATAGAATATTTTAAAGAAAGGATTTTATATTTCAAACAATTCTTTGGTTAATGTTATAAAGTATCAAGTTGAAAACCTTGTTCAGACTTCGTTTAGGAAGGGCATGTACATGAGAAGGCCCCACATGAAACTGCAATTACCACCCTGGGTCACTGACAGATTTAAAGAAATGGTTCTATCACAGGGAAACATGCCTATTGAAACAAGTTAGTAAGTGGTCTCCTTTTGAAATGTGTCTGAAAAGAGCCCAAATGTTTAAAAGCCAGCATGTGGCAAGAAAATACACATAACTGCAGCTTTAAATAGAAGACATACATTTAATAATTCTGAAGTAAGTAATACCATAACATTAATGTAGTTGATAGGTTTTTGCTGAACCGCTGAATTGGTAATTAAACTGACCTATTATTACAAACTACGGCACCTTTAACCTCATAATATGACAGTAGTTTCATCATGCTATCAAAATGTTAAGTCCAACATTTACCCTGGTATCTTTAAACAGGAGGCTGATTAACCTAACCTTAGGTGATCTGTATAAGCCTGTGATTCAGAAAGTGATCGATGTGCTATTATGGAGAAAATCCACAAACTAGAGGTCAAATGACCTGGACCTCATTTCTGGCTCTATGCTTTATGAACTTACTATAATCTAGTCTTCTGTTAATAGTAAGCTTTGACTAGGTTATGTCTGTGAGCTCTGCCAACTCTAATCTTGGTTTTTATTAGTAAGCTTCAAAATATCCATAATACAAGAAGGATTGATATTTATAACAAATCATTTATACTTAAAAACATAAAGGTATAAATTATCAAGATTAAACTCTCCTCAGTATAATCTTAATACTAGATATATTTTTTATTTTCAACTTTAAATTGGCCATCTACTTATAGAGAATGAGCTTTTTCTTAAATAGAATTTACTATTAACTAATTGACTATTCAATCTGGTTAAATACGCTAAAATTTATTTTTTAAATTTTATAAATTTGATACAAGCATGGGCTACCACATAAAAACAGGTGAGATTTACATGATTATTTCTAAGTAAAAATAAGGTAGGCATATAGCATCATCATAGATTAATCACTAAGTTATATTTAAGTAGTTTTTCCTTCAAATTAAGAATCTAAGAAGAAGCAAGTATCAACATTTTAATGTATTCATTATACATAAGAAAACACAAAGGACTATCTCTGGAGTATTGAGCAAATTTAATCCCCCACATCTGAAATTCACAGATATATCCCAATATGCATATCATAGACTACAGCAATAGCTTGGTTTTTAATTCCTAAGTAACATTAAACGTATAACCATCACTTAACAGAAAAACATCATTAAAGTAGAATTGAATTCATACTTTGTTATTTGGAGAGGCCTGAGTAACTTTTTGTAAAAGCTCCAAAAAGACTCACAAAAATAGAAATATTGGCATGGGATATACTACTTCTTTGCCTGCTTTATAAAGAGGTATCAGTGACAACGTTTATTAACATGGAAAAGAACATTAATGATACCAAATTCTCAATTAGCTTGAAACATGCATTTCTCTGAATTAAATATCAGTTACACGTTGGCTCTCACCAGCGACCATTTCAAACAGTGTTTTAGCAACACTGGTACATCACAGCCATAATATGTTTTCATTCCAAGCACTAACAGTTGTACTTGGAAAATATTAGTAACTTGCCCAAAAAAGTCATTTTAAAAAGCTATTATAAAATTATGAGACAGTTCGACAAGGGAATTCTTAAATATGAATAATATATTTACAAAAAATTTTATGAGTTAAACATCACAATCTCATGTCAGTGAAAATTCATAGTACAAAGCCGTATGTATAAAATAATGTCCACCATATAACATCTATAAATAAGAAATTAAAATGAAAATTTTTTTTAATTATTTAAAGTAGCTCTGGACATGACCTCGATTATATTCCTTCTTTTCATCTTTTTAATAGCTTAATTCGCAGGTGCAAATTCTACGTATTCATGGTGTACAGCATGATTTTTAAATTTATGTATACATTGTAGAATGGCTAAATCAAGTGCCTTAAGGCATGCATTACATCATATACTTATTTATTTTAGAATAAGAAAACTTAGAATATGGTATCTGAGCAATTTGCCAATGTACAATATATTGTACAAACTGTAGTCACCATAATGACAGATCTGTTGAATTTATTTCTCCTGTCTAACAGAAATGTTGTATATTTAGCCAAAAATCTATCCAATCTTCCCATTCTCCAACCTTTGGTAAACACCATTTTACTGTTTTTATGAGTTCAACATTTTTATAATTCATGTATAAGTGATAGCATATGGTATTTGTGCGACTGGCTTATTTCACTTAACATAATGTTTTCCAGGTTCACTCATGTTGTCATAATAACAGGATTTCATTCTTTTTTATGGCTGAATAGTATTTCATTGCATATATACGCCACATTTTTAAAAACCATGCATCTGTTGATGAACATTTAGGTTAATTCCATGTCTTTGCTATGATGAATAATGCTGCAATGAACACAGGAGTACCTGTGCTTTTGGAGTTATATCTAATAAAAATAAAAAATCATTGCCCAGAAAAATGTCAAGGTTTTTCCCCTATGGTTTCTTCTACTAGTTTTAGAGTTTCGTATCTTACATTTAGATCTTTAATCCATTTTGAGTTAATTTTTTAATGTTGTATAAGATATGCATCTGATTTTATGATCCTGTATGTGGATATCCAGTTTTCCCAGCACCATTTGTGGAAGACCCTGTCCTCTCCCCACTGTGTGTTCTTGGAATTTTCATTGAAAGTCAATTGACCATAAATGTATGGATTTGTTTCTGGGTTCTTTATTCTGTTTCTTTGGTCTCTGTGTCTGTTTTTATGCCAATATTATGCTTTTCTTCTACTTCTATTTTAAGTCCAAGATGGCCTTGTGCAGGTTTGCTACATGGGTAAGTTTTGTATTGCTGCATCGTGGTGTACAAATGCTCCCATCACCAAGGTAGTAAGCATAATACCCAATAGGTAGCCTTTCAATCCTCACCGCTCTCCTACCCTCCCCACTCAAGAAGTCCCAGTGTCTATTGTTTCCATTTTTGTGACATGTGTATTCAATACATAGTCTCACTTTTATGTAAGGACATGCAGTATTTGGTTTTCTGTTCACTTAGGTTTTGTTCATTTTTTAAAATTAGTTTTGTCTGTGATGTTGTAAAGGAGAACTCTTCAGGTTCTGAGAGTCTTTCCTTAGCTTGGTCTATTCTGATGTTAATGCTTCCAACTTGTATTTTGAAATTCCTGTAGTGAATTTTTTGTTTCCAAAGTGTAGTGTAGTTCTTAAAATGGTTACGTGGGCTTTCAACTCTTTGGATTGTTTTACTGTTTTCCTTGGATTGGGTTTCAACTTGCAGTAGTATCTCAGCTTCTTTGCCATCCAGATGCTGAATTCTACCATTTCAGTCTGGTTGAGAACCACTGCTAGGGAGCCAGTATGATCATTTGGAAGTAAGAAGTCAGTCTGGCTTTTAGAGCTGCCAGAATGCTTGTCCTGGTTGTTTCTCATCTGTGAGGGCTAATGTTTTGTTACCCTTTGAAGTTACTGCCAAAGGGATTTTTTGGATGGGGCTTTTTGTTTTTAAACACTCTTTATTGCCCTTGAAGGTTTGACCAGGGTAAAAGTTGGTATAGTTGAATGCTTTATTTCCGGGTTCTTTGAGATCCAAGGTTCAGCTTTGCACTCCTGGGCTGCATGCTCCAGGACCAGGGACTAGGTCTGTGGCTTGTCCTCTTGTTCCTTGAGGTCAAGCCCTGGCTGGGCTGGAGGGGCCAAGGAACTACCAGACCCACTGGCAACAGCACTCTCTAGCGGAGGTAGGGGCAAGTTGGTATAAGTGTTTCAGTGGGGGCTCCACGGAAAGGAAGCACACCCCAGCAGGGGTTATGGGAGCACTGTGGGTGAACATTCTCTGGAGAGGTGGCAGTGGGGTCACTGACAAACACATTCTGATGGGAGGCTGTCAGTAAAATCACTCCAGTGTGGCACTGGTGTCCTCTGGCAAAAGTACTGTGGTGGATGATCCCTGCCCAAAGCACTTCGAATTAAGGAGTAGCTGAGGCTGCAATGCATACAGGCATGGCCAGGCAGAGACTCCAGTAGGGGGCCAGCAGAGAGCAGGGGCACAGATCAGACTTGCCATAGTCCCATGGGATAGATATCCCTGTTCTCTCTCCAAGTACAGCAGATTACACAGATCAGAGCCTCTCCTTTAGGAGACGTTCAGGGCCTGGAATGCATCTCAGTGCTTGGCAACCCCATGCAGGATTTCCAGCATACTCCCAATTCAGCCCTGGTATCTAGGTCGTCTCTCTAATCTCTCTCAGTGCCTTCTCTCAGATGATCTGTTCCAAGTATGCCAGTTACTCAATATGCTTTTCTATCTGGATGGAAGAAGTTCTTCCTGGCTGTGTCTAGTGGACCACCTTGCCTAGGTCTCTATATGATGCTGTTCTCATTGCTAGCAATTTGTAGTGGATTTTGAAATGAGGTAGTGTGATGCTTTCAGCTGTGTTCTTTTTGCTCAAGATTGCTTTGGCTATTCAGTATCTTTTATGGTTCCATACAAATGATAGAATTGTTTTTAAGGTTTCTTTGAAAAGCATCATTAGAATTTTGATAGGATTTCATCTAACCTGTAGATCATTTTAGATACTATGGACATTTTAACAATACTAATCTTTCTAATCTGTGAATGTGAGATATCATTCCATTAATTTGTGTCAACTTATTTCATCAACATTTTGTAGTTTTCAATTTATTGGTCTTTCAACTCCTTGGTTAAACGTGTCCCAAAGTATTTTATTTTTGTAGTTATTATGAATAGAATTGATTTATTGATGCCTTTTTTGGATAGCGTATAAAAACACTACTTATTTTTGTGTGTTGATTATGATATTCTAGAACTTTACTGAATTTAAGTTTCTTTAGTGACATCAGGGTTTTCTATATGTGGAATCATGTTGTCTGCAAACAGACATTTTAAATCTATTCTTTTTCATTTGTATACCTTTCTTCCATAATTGCTCTGACAAGGACTTCCAGTACTATGCTGAATAAAAATGGTGGTAATAGGCACTCTTGTCTTGTTTTGTGTCTTAAAGGAAAAGTGTTAAGCTTTTCCCCATTGAGTATAACATTAGCTGTGGGCTTGTTGCATATGGCCTTTATTGGGTTGAGGCCCATTCTTTCTATTCTTACTTTGAGAGTTTTTAATCATGAAAGGATGTCAAATTTCATCTAATGTCTTTTCTGCTTCTGTTGAGATAATCATATGACTTTGGGCTTCCTTTTACTAAGGTGGTGTATCACACCTATAGACTCACATATGTGGAACCCTCCTTGCAATCTAGAAATAAATCTCACTTGATTGTAGTGATTGTAGTGTGTAATGTGCTACTAAATTAGGTTTGCTAGTATCTTGTTGAGGATTTTTGCATCTGTTTGTAAGAGATAGTGACCTATAATTTTCTTTTCTTGTAATGTCCTTGTCTGGCTTTGGTATCAGAGAAATGCTGACCTTATAAAATGACTTTGGAATTATCCCCTCTGTTTAATTTTTTTGGAAGTATTTGTGAAGAATTTTTTTTAATATGCGTAGAACCTTCATGGAAGCCATCAAGTCCTGGACTTTCCTTTGACAGGAGACTTTATTACAAATTCAATATCCCACCCATTATTGTGTCTTCAGATTTTCTATTTCTTTATGATTCAGTCTTAGTAGGTGATATGGTTTGGATATTTTTCCCCTCGAAATCTTATGTTGAAATGTGATCCCCAATGTTGGAGGTGGGTCCTAGTGGGAGGTATTTGGGTCAGAGGGGTGGATGCCTCACGAAAGGCTTGGTGCCCTTCCCACAGTAGTGAGTGAGTTATCATTCTATTAGTTGACACAAAATCTGATTGTTAAAAACAGTCTAGCATTTCCTTATTTTTCCTCATTCCCTCTCTGTTCCCTCTCTCACCATGTGACATGCCTGCTTCCTCTTCACCTTCTTCCATGATTAAAACTGCCTGAGACCCTCAGCAGAAGTAGATACCGGCACCATGTTTTTTGTGCAGTTGGCAGAACTGTGAGCCAAAATAAACTTATTTATAAATTACCCAGTATCAGGTATTCCCTTTATAGCAATATAAAATGGATGAATACAGTAAGTTTTATATTCCTACAAATTTATCCAGTTCTTCTAGGTTATCCAATTTGTTGATGTGTAATTGTTCATAGTTGTCTCTTACAATCTTTGGTATTTCTGTAATATCTCAGTTGTAATATCTCTTTCATTTCTGATTCTTAAAATTTTGGTTCCTCTTTTTTCTTAGTCTAAGGTTTATTGATTTTGTTATCTTTGAAACACTTCTTAGTTTTGTTCATCTTTTCTAATGTTTTTCTCATATCTGTTTCATTTATTTCTGCTCTGATCTTTATTACTTCCTTCTCCCTACTACTGTAGCTCAATTTGTTTTCTTCTTTTAGTTCCTTGAAGTATGATGCTAGGTCATCTATTTGGGATCTTTATTCTTTTTTAATGTAGGCATTTATTGCTATAAGCACCCCTCTTAGGACTGCTTTTGTTGCATTCGTCTAGTTTTCATATATCATGTGTCCATTTTCATTTTTCTGAAGAAATGTTTTTTCTTCTTTGACCCATGGGTTTTAGGAGCATGTTTAATTTCCATATACTTGTGAATTTTCTGATATTCCTCCTATTACAGATTTCTAATGTCATACCATTTTGGTCAGAAAAGATACTTGATATGATTTCACTCTTCCTTGTTCAATTTTGTTATGACTTACACTGAGGCCCGTCACATGATCCATTCTGGAGTGTGTTCCATGTGCACTTAAAAATAATGTGTATTCTGTTGCTATTGGATGGATGTTCTAAATATGTCTGTTAGTCCAGTTGGTCTAAAGTGCAGTTAAAATCCAATGTTTCCTTATTGATTTTTATCTGAACGGGCTGTCCAGTGTTAAAAGTGTGTTATTAAATTTTC
The DNA here is from genome assembly GCF_048565385.1 of Saimiri boliviensis. Lineage (NCBI taxonomy): Eukaryota > Metazoa > Chordata > Mammalia > Primates > Cebidae > Saimiri > Saimiri boliviensis. The sequence goes on along the minus strand of NC_133463.1, from coordinate 56,951,232 downwards.
TATTACTCTGGTATTGCAGTCTGTCCCTCGCTCAAATTTATTAATACTTGCTTTATGTATTTTTAATATTCTGATGTCAGATATGTATATATTTACCATTTTTATATTCCCAGGATGAATTGACTCTTTATCATTATATATTGACTTTGTCTTTTTAAAAGTTTCTCACTTAAACTCTATTTTGCCTTATATAAGCATTGCTACTTCAGCTGTCTTTTGGTTTCCATTTGCAGGAAATATCATTGTCCCTTTCTTCCGTTTCAGTCTGTGTGTGTCCTCATAGGGTGAAGTAGGTCTCTTGTTTGCAACATGAGTTTGCATCTTGTTTTTTATTCATTCAGTTACTCTATGCCTTTTGATTAGAGAATTTAATCTGTATATACTCAAGGCAGTTATGATAGGTAATTATTTACTACTGATATTTTGTTAATTGTTTTCTGGTTGTTTTGTAGATTCTTTCTTCATTTCTTCCTCTCTTGCTAACTTCCTTTGTGATTAGATTATTTTCTTCAGTTGTAGGCTTTCATTCCATACTTTTTATCTTTTGTATATTCACTTTGTCTTTGATGGTTACCATGAGTCTTACATAAAACATATATTTATAATATGCTATTTTAAATTGATAACTTAACTTTTATTGCATAATACCGTACTTTTAATCTGCCCTTCCCACATTTTTATTGTCACAATTTATATCTTTTTATATTGTATATCCCTCAACAAATTATTGCAGCTATTATTTTTGATAGTTTTGTCTTTAAGCCTTCATACTAAAGATGTAAATAATATAAGTGATTTACATACCACCATTAAATCTTTACTAGAGTATTCCATAAAATCATTACAGTATTAGGCTATCTTGAAGTTGGATGAATACTTTTACCAGTGAGTTTTATACTCTCATATGTTTTTGTGTTACTATTTAGCATTTTTTTCATTCAGTTTGAAGAGCTCCCTTTAGCATTTCTTTTAAGACAAATTGGTGGTAATAAAATTCCTCAGCTGTTGTTTGAGAAAGTTTTAATCTTTCCATTTCTGATGTACTGCTTTGCCAAGTATACTATTTTTGTTTGCCAGATTTTTTTTTCTTTTATCACATTGAATGTATCATTTCATTCTCTGCTGGCCTACAAGATTCTCTTGAGAAATACCTGAGAGTTATTGAAACTTCTTTTTATGTAATCTGCTTTTTAAAATTTTGCTGCTTTTTGAATTCTTTTAGTTTTGGCAGTTTGATCATAACATTTCTTAAGGTAGTCTTGTTTGGATTAAATCTCACTAAAGACTTTTGACCTTCCTGTACCTACTTTCCTTAGATTTGTAATGTTTCCTGCCATTATTTCTTTAAATAAACTTTCTAATATGTTCTCTTTCTTAAGATCCCATAACTAGAACAATTGTTCTTTTGCAGCTGTTCCATAAATTTCATAAGATTTGTTTATTCTTTTTTATTCTTTTGGTTTTCTCATGGCTATATTTTTAAATAGCCTGTCTTTGAGTTCATAGATCCTTTCTTCTCTTTGATCAGTTCTGCTATGGTTGCTCTCTATTGTACTTTTTAATTTCATTCATTATCTATTTCTGCTCCAGAATTTCTGGGGTTTATTTTAAAAGGTAACTTCAATATCTGCTAAATTTCTCTTTTTGGTCATTTATTGTTCTCTTTTTTTAAAAAAAAAATTGTTTCTCTGTATTCTTGAAGTTTTCTTAGCTTCCTTAAAAACAATTATTTTGAATTCTTTGTCAAGCAATTCGTATATCTTCATTTCTCTAGGGTCAGTTACTACTGCTTTAAGTTTCCTTTATGACATGTTTCCCTGATTATTTTTGACCGTTGTGGCCATGTGTTGGTAGTTATGCATTTAAAGTAGACTTATTTCAGTCTTTCAAAACTGGCTTCTAGGAAAGCCCTTCACCAGTTAACCTGTCCAGAGACTCTGTAAAGGATGTTTAGTGTGGTCCATAGGCAGACATGCTGCTGGAGTCCTCAGGCAGGCTAAATTGTGCCTGGGTCAGCAATTTGACTGTAGTGGCCTCTGAATCTATGGGTTTGTCTGGAGATGATAGGGTAGAACTAGAGCCTGAATTTACATGGGGCTAGCCTGAGACCTAGGTCTACAGGTACTACCTGGCCTTAAGACTGAATCTGCGGACACCATCCAAGCACTGGATGGGCCTGGTGCCTGGGTCCACAGGGAGAAGCCTGGAACCTGGGTTCATGAGGGCCAGCTTGATGCTAGGCAGGCCTGGATCCCGAGTTCCTGAGAATGGGCTTATATCTGGGGTCCTTGGCAGTTGGCCTGGAACCTTAATGCTTGATGGTTGACCAGGCACCAGTTCCTACTGGAGTGGGCCTGGATCCTGAACTCACTAGAGTTTGAGCCACAGGAAATTATCTGGAGCTTGGGGCAGGCCTAGTCCTAGGGTAGGTTGAGAGACTAGGACCATTGAGGGTAAGCACATGGTATCTATTCTGGAGGTTAGGTCCAAGAAGGCTGGTCTGAATACTGGATCCAGTTTGGAACCTGGATGCACTTGGATCCACAGCAGTGGTTCTAGAGCCTGGGTCCATTGGGGGCTAGTCCAGTGCTGGATTCTACTGGGATAGACCTGGGTCGACTTGAGTTTGGGGTTGCAGTGGCCAGCATGGGAACTCCCTAGGGCTCCAGGAACTTTCCTGGCCTTGGGAAGGTCTGGAGCCTGTGTCCACAGGTGCTGACCTCATTCCTGAGGCCAGGAGTATTGCTGGAGACCTGATTCTGGGCTGTCCTAGAAACTGGAGTGTGCTTACATTCTGTGGCTGCAGGGGCAGGCCTGGCACTGAAAAGGCCTGGAGCCTGGGTCTTGAGGTATGCCTGGTCCTGGAGTGGGCCAGAAACTCAGGACTCCTGGAGCTGGCTGGGTGTTGTAGTCTGTCCAGAGCCTGGAGCTACTGGTATTGGCTTGGCTGTGGGACAAGCCTGGAATCTGAGATTGTGTAATCTGGCCTGGTACCAAAGAGATCTAAAGTTTATGGCCCTGAAGGTCTGTACTGTGCTGGTTTTTAGTTGGGCAGGCCAGTGTTGGGATCTGAGGCAATGTTCAGCACTTACTTTACTATCCCTCCCCATGCAGAGAGTATCTCTCACTATCCTGTTCTGTCTGTGGTTGGGAGAGGGATGACATATGTAAAACTGTCCTTCCTACCTTCTTAAATGCCTATTTTCTTATTTTTCTGTTATACCCAGGTGCCATAGTCTCTCACCTGGTTTTGTTAGCTCTCATGAAATATTTTGTGCATGAATAGATCAAATCGATATTTCTATGGGGGACTAAAGCTGCAAATCCCTATTCTGCCATCTTATTAACATTCTTTCCTGATTATATTCTTTATACCTTCCTATATATTTCAAATTATCTTTATTTATGAAAAGGAAGGATGGCTAAGGATATAATACAGAATTAAATGTTTTTTTGTTATTGTAAAAGTTGATAGCCAGAATGATACAAAACAAAAGTGAAATCTTTATTTTTGAAACAGGGTCTGGCTCTGTTGCCCAGGCTGGCATTTAGTGGCCAGATCTCAGCTCACTGCAACCTCCACCTCACAAGCTTGCACAATCCTCCCATTGCAGCCTCCCAAGTAGCTGCGACTACAGGTGTGTGCCACCATAGGTAGCTAATTTTTTTTTTTAATAAAGACAAGGTTTTGTCATGTTGCTTCCCCAGGCTGGTTTCAAACTCCTAAGCTCAAGCAATCTCCTTGCCTCAGCCTCCTAAAGTGCTGGGATTACAGGTATGAGCCACTGCGCCTGGCCTGAAACCATTTAAAAGGGGCAAAAGAGTGTTTCTATACTCAGTTCAAATAAAAAAGTCACAATAAATTCCAGATTAGAAAAAAAAGTCTTTAAAATTCAATAACTAATCAGAGAACAATAACTTCAGTAAAAAATATTTTTTTCCCTAATAAGAAAAAGGAGTTATTGTCTATATTCAGAACTGGGACTTCAGTTTTTTTTTTTTTCTAGATATCTTGTGTTTCTTCTGTTTAATGTCTACAATTCAGTGTTTGTGTTACTGAAGTCTGTGTCATCTACTCCATTGTTAAATCATATTCGAGACCATGTTATAACAGGTTTATTATGAGACACCAAGCACAGACAAGTCTTGAGTCAGGCACGTATGTTCATATCTTGCCTTCAGCACCTTTTTTGAATGCTGGCTAGTTTCTTAACTTCCATTTCAGTTTCATCTTCAAGATGTAGATTATAACGTCAAATGATTTTAAGATGATTAAATGGATAATACTTGTAAACTGCCGATAATCTCTTCTATGCTACTCTGCAACCACACCCTTCCCACCTCACTTCCATTGCTCAGGTCCAAATCCAGGCCCATCCTAATCCCTCTTTTTTATCACACCCCACATCCAACTTGTCAGCAAATTCTGCTGTCCCTGCCTTCAAAATAAAGGCAGGTTCTGATCACTTCTCACCATCTCCACTGCCACCAACTGGGTAAAAATTGCTATCCTCTCTTTCCTGGATTATTGCAGCAGCCCCCTAACTATCTCCCTTGCTTCCTGTGATACATTTGATATATTCTCTGCAAATATTGATGTAAGCCATGTCATGTTATGCCTCCACCAGACCCTTCAATGGATGCCCATTCTTGCTCAGAAGAAAAAGTAAATTCTCAACCAAGGTCTAAGAAGGTCTACAAAATCGGATACCTCACCCTCTCTGAGCTTAATTCCCACTACTTCTCCCTGTAACACTTTTCTTCAGCCACACGTCTCCTTACAGTTCATCTAAGACAACAGACACATCTTGCTTCAGGACCTTTTCCTTGCTTTTCCCACTCATGCCTTCCTTCTAATCTAGATGATCCCATGGTTTGCTAGCTCTCTCCTTCACATCTTCACTCGAAGATAATCATCTAAACAAAGCCTTCCCTATTTAAAATTGCTAATCCTCCTTTTGAACTCACCATACATTTCCTGGTTCTATTTTTCTCTTTGACATGTATTCTCTATCTTATTAAGGTTATTTATGCTATTTAGAATACCACTCTATGAAGGAAAGAATTTGAAGTAACCCTTGGACCTAGAACAATGTCCAGCATCTAATATTTAAAAAGCATTTTTTAACAAATGAATGAGTACATGCCCTCAGAACAGTATCTGGAAGATAGCAGGGACCATATGAATTATTAACTACTTTCATGTTTTGTGATGATACCATGAAATCACTTAATTGAAAAGAACAAATGCTTTAGCTAATCTAAATTTTTGGAAGATGATAATCTGACCTTTATGTAAGCTCTTTCTCAACAGGGCATTTTCTACTAAACAGAGGAGCCAGTATCATTTTTACACCATTCTGTTTGTTAGCCAATGACAGGCTGAAATGTGTCTTCTGATATGTTCTATTCATTGATACTATGATTACACTCTGCAACTGCACTAAGTTGCAGAAGTTAGATGGACTCATCCAATTTCTACATAAGGGCATTCTGAATATTTAAATATAGTTAGAATGTCAAATTTAAGTCTTCTCTTTAGGGGGAAAAAAAAACTTCAAATTAATTCAGCATAGTTTGAGCAAAGAATGGTTCATGAATCAAGCAACATCCAGGACCTGTAGAAGCTCAGGCAGTTCTGCACAGCAGTGTGTGCAGTGAGCTTCATGGAAGCAGAGTAGGGAAATCACCTTATTGGCTTCAGCTAGGCATGTGACTTATTCGGGTATGGTGTGATGATTGTCTGTGATAAGCTGAAACCTGGCTGTTTGTCATACTCCTGAGTTAGGTTTCTCTTTGTTATGTATGGAAGAACTCAGAGTATGGAGACAGTTTCAGATTTATGGACTCTTATTCAATGTAACAATTCCCCTTTTCTGGTCAGCCTCTCAATCTTGAAAGATTGATCCAAATCTTAGGCATTGTTGCCACTCTCTCATTATAGACTTGTTTGGTCTCAGTATGAAATCCACAAGTATATCGAAGCGGTTGAACGATTATGTTCTCTGACTCTGGAATGTGACCGTTTGATACAGAGTGGATGAGTACACAAAAGTATGTAAGACCCCTGAGGATACAGTGCACCAGGGAGCTACTATAATAGCTATCAGAAAGTGAATACTAAGACTACAGTATATTCCTTAACAGAAGGTTCCATGAACCAAACTAATTAAAATTACAGAAAATTATAAAATGAGCCAGAAGAGGAATCTACTTGTTTTAACCAGGTAAAATGCATGTTGATTTCTTGGAACTGAGTTTCTACTATACCACACACATTTGTCCACATGCAGCAAGAGATGTCAACTATCACACGATACCCTCTGTTTAACCAATTGGTAGTGCAAAGCAAACATGTGATTTAAAATGACGTCAGTAAGAAAAGTTAAAGTTTTCTAGGCAACTATAGTTGTTGCAGTAGAGTTAGCTATAGTGATTAATGTTTGAGACAGATTTCGAATTATGTCCTCACTTCAATTTATGCCAAGCCAGGTAAGCAGCATTTTACTAAAAATGCTTATTGAGATTTCTGCCTGCTGTAGCATAAATTAAGAAGTATAGACCAATATTCAGTTTCTAATTTGTTATAGAGTGGCACTGTGGCACTGTTAGCATCTCTAATTCACATTAGCCCCTTATTTCCTACTTATTTACACATTGAGTTGGCCATGCATATGAATGGCTGTTCAATCCTGCACAGGAAAAAAAAAAATACGTCTTACAGGAACACAACAGGCACACTCCCTGTGGGATTCCTTGTACGTAGGGGTCACTGGTATAAAAGGAATAGTAATACTTATCTAATGCTCCATTATCTGAATCACTGAATTGTTAGATGGTATGGTAATTAAGGAATTAGGGTTTGTGTTGATCTGTTTTGTGTTGGTATAAAGGAATTTCTGAGTCTGGGTAATTGATAAAGGTTTATTTGGCTCATGGTTCTGCAGGGTGTGCAAGAAGAATGGTGCCAACATCTGCTTCTGGTGAGGGCTTCAGGAAGTTCCCAATCATCATAGGAGGCAAAGGGGGAGCAGGCATGTCACATGGTGAGAGAGGGAGCACTAAAGAGATAGCATGCTCTTTTAAACCACCACCTCTCACATGAACTAACAGAGTGAGAACTCAGTCATTACCATGGGAAGGGCACCAAGTCATTCATGATGGATCCGCCCCCATGACCCAAACACCATCTACTAGACCCCACCTACAACACTGGAGATTATGTTTCAACATCAGATTTGGATAAGGACAAATAGCCCAACTATATGAGGGATATAAATTTATCTAAAAGCTGTCAAATTATCTCTCCTGTAAATTTTGGTTTTATTCAATTTCTGGCACAAGTTAACTCAAAATTTCACTACAGGTTTTCCCTACTGTTAGATTTAGGCAAGGAATCTGAACATCTAAATTGAAAAGCCTAACTTTCTATAAAGAATTACATGTGTAATTTGAACAAATAATCACACTGGGGATATCACATACAATTTGCTACACGGTGAGCTAGAGAATCTAGATCATGTAGGGATTTAGTTTTGACATAACATATCCAACATTCAGTTAAGTTCCCTATGGAAATTATCAATTGTGAAATCTTAATTATCACATTATTTTTCCATGTATAAACAGAAAAGAAACACAGGGAAAAAAGGAAAAAGGATAAGTGTTTCCTGAAGAAAACAAAATAAAAAAACAGAAAAGAAGACTTGGTCCATGATTTTAGAAAAGCTTTCCATATCTTGGATGTCATCTGCTTCTGAGTAGAAACCTGCCTGGTCAGTTTTATCTTGAGATTGCCAATGGGTGTAAAGTTACAAAAGTCTGAAGGTACCCACTTGGGTTGGGAGATGCAAAATCCAAGACCCGAGGTCCTGATGTTTTGCTGCAATATGGGTGGTGAAAATAATCTGGCATGGCCTTCCAACAGAGCTCAAGGGTAGTCTTTCTCTGGTGTTGTTTCCAAAAGGCCCAATGTCTGAGTACTACATGATGAAAGTTATGATTGTTCTCAGTTGGCAGCTCCCTTTATTTGGTAAAAATACATTCTAACATAATGCGTTAAAGCCTTGAAGTATTTAGTCATAAGCAGAGCTGGTAAGCACAAGAGATACATGAGGTTCTATTACTAGGTACAAAAGTCTCCCACTGACTATTTTATTGGGGTTAAATTGAATATTACATTAGGAGTGGATCTGATTGCCATCCAGGCCATTGGTAGCCAAAGTAATCTAGTTGATTTAATTAACTTTGTCAATTTCAGGGGGTTTTTTTGTTTTTGTTTTTTTTAGCATTTTCTTCTTTCAATACATTTTTGGGGAACAGGTGGTATTTGGTTACACTTATAAGTTCTTCAGTGGTGATATCTGAGATTTTGGTATATGCATCACCCAAGCAGGGTATGCTATACCCAGTGTGTAGTCTTTTATCTCTCACCCCCATCCCAGACTTTCCCCTGAATCCCCAAGATCCACTGTATCATCCTTACACCTTTGAGTCCACATAGCTTAGCTCCTACTTAGGAGTAAGAACAAACAATGTTTGGCTTTCCATTCCTGAGTTACTTCATTTAGAATAATGGTCTCCAATTCCAACCACATTGCTTCAAATGACGTTATTTCATTTTACGGCTGAGTAGTGTTCCATGGTGTGTTTGTGTATATGTGTGTGTGTGTGTGTGTATAATCACATTTTCTTTACTAGTTGAGCATTTGGGCTGGTTCCATGTTTTTGTAATTGTGAATTGTGCCCCTAAAAATATGTGAGTTGAAGTGTCTTTTTCATGTAATGACTTCTTTTCTGCTGGGTAGATATCCAGGAGATGAATTGCTAGATCAAATGGTAGATCTGCTTTTAGTTATTTAAGAAATCTCCACCCTGTTTTCCACAGTGGTTGTACTGGTTTACATTCCCACCAGCAGTATAAAAGTGTTCCCTTTTTACCACATTCACCCAATGTCTATTGTTTTTGATTTTTTTTTTATTATGGCCATTCTTGCCAGAGGAAGCTGTTTTCACATTGTGGTTTTAATTTGCATTTTCCTGATAATTATCTTGAGCATTTTTTCATGTGTTTGCTTGGCCACTTTTATAGCTTCTTTTGAGAATTGTCTTTTTCCTTAGCCTACTTTTTGATGTGATTATTTTTTCTTGAAGATTTGAGTTCCTTGTAGATTCTGGATTTAGCACTTTATTGGACACATAGATTGTGATTTCCTCCCACTCTGTGGGTTGTCTGTTAACTCTGCTGAATATTTCTTTTGCTGCACAGATGCTCTTTAATTTAATTAAATCCCATCTATTTATCTTTGTTGTATTCTTGGTCATAAAGTCTTTGCCTAAGCCAATGTCTCAAAGAGTTTTTCTTATGTTATCTTCTAGAATTTTTAGAATTGGAAGTCTTAGATTTAGGTATTTCATCTTGAGTTAGTTTTTGTATAAGAGGAGGATCTAGTTTCATTCCTCTCCATGTGGCTTGCCAATGTGCTTTCCCTGCTTTGTTTTTATTTGCTTTATCTAAGATAAGCTGACTCTAAGTATTTGGCTTTGTTTCCAGGTCCTCTACTTTGTTCCTTTGGTCGATATGCCTGTTTTTATACCAGTAACATGTTGTTTTGGTGACTATGGCCTTATTGTTTGAAGCTGGGTAATGTAATGCCTCCTGATTTGTTCCTTTTGCTTAGTCTCGCTTTGGCTCTGTGGGCTCTTTTTTTGTTTCATATACATTTTAGGATTGTTTTTTCTGGTTCTGTGTGGAAAAGTTCTAGTTGGTGGTATTTTCATGGGAATCGCATTGAATTCATAGATTGGTTTTGGCAGTATCTTCATTTCACAATATTGATTCTACCCATTCATGAGCATGGGATGTGTTTTCATGTGTTGGTGTCACCTGTGATTTCAGCAATGTTTTGTACTTTTCCTTGCAGAGCTCGTTGACCTTGGTTAACTATGCTTAAGTATTTTATTGTTTTGCAGCTATTGTAAAAGCAGTTGAGTTCTTGATTTGATTCTTGGCTTGGTCACTGTTGGGGTATTGCAGGGCTACTGACTTGTGTATATTAATTTTGTATCCTGAAACTTTGCTGAATTCATTAACCAGTTATGGGAATCTTTAGAACTCCTAGGGTTCAAAAAAAATAGTTAAAGAACTCATCTTTTTGGATGAGTCTTTAAGGTTTTCTAGATATACCATCATGTCATCAGCAAACAATAACCGTTTGACTTCCCCTTTACCAATTTGGATGTCCCTTCTATTTCTTGTCTGATTGCTCTGGCTAGGACTTCTAGTACTATGTTGAATAGAAGTAGTGAAAGTGGGCATGTTCTGGTTTTCAGGGGGAATGCTTTCAACTTTACCCATTGAGTATAATATTGGTTGAGTTTGTCATAAATTGCTTTTATTACCTTAACATATGTCCCTTCTAAGCCAATTTTGCTGAGGGTTTTATTAGCACCGCACTCTAACCAACTGAGTTAATGGGCCGATATCTTGCTGAGGGATTTAATCATAAAGTGTTGCTGGAATTTGTCTAATACTTTTCTGGGTCTATCGAGATGATCATGTGATTTTTAATTTTGTTTTTGTGTTTTATCACATTTATTGACTTGTATATGTTAAACCATCCCTGGTATGAAACCCACTTGATCGTTATGAATTATTGTTTTGATATACTTTTAGATTCACTTAGCTAGTATTTTCTTGAGGATTTTTGCATCTATGTTAATCAAGGATACTTGTCTGCAGTTTTCTTTTCTTTTTTTTTTTTTTTTTTTTTGTTACATCCTTTCCTGGTTTTGGTATTAGGGTAATACTGGCTTCTTAGAATGATTTAAGGAGAATTCCCTTTCTGTATCTTCTGAAATACTGTCAATAGGATTGGTACCAATTTTTCTTTGAATGTCTGATAGAATTCAGCTGGGAATTTGGTCCTGGACTACTTTCTACTTTGTTGGCAACTTTTTAATTACTGTTTAAATCTCACTGCTGGTTATTGGTCTGTTCAGAGTTTTCATTTATTCCTAGTTTAATCTAGGAGGGTGTATATTCCCAGGAATTTATTCATAACCTCTAGATTTTCTAGTTTATGGGTGTGAAACTATTCACAGTAGCTTTGAATGATCTTTTGTGTTTCTATGGTATTGGTTGTAATATCTCTCATTTCATTTCTAATTGAGCTTATTTGTATCATCTCTCTTCTTGGTTAATCATGCTAATGGTTTATCAATTTTATTTATCTTTTCAAGGAGCCAGCTTTTTGTTTCATTTATCTTTTGTATTTTTTGTTTTAATTTTATTTTGTTCTTCTCTTAGTTGTTTCTTTTCTTCTCCTGGGTTTGGGTTTGGTTTGTTCTTGATTCTCTAGCTCCTTGAGGTGTGACCTTACATTGCCTGTATGTGCTCTTTTGATGTAGGCCTTCAGTGCTATGAACTTTCCTTTTAGCACCACCTTTGCTGTATCCTAATGGTTTTGATAGGTTGTGTCACTATTATTGTTTAGTTCAAGTAATTTTTAAATTTCCATCTTGATTTCACTGTGTACATAACAATTGTTTAGGAGCAGGTTATTTAATTTCCATGTGTTTACATGGTTTTGAGGTTCCTTTTGGAGGTTCCATTGTTATTCCACTGTGGTCTAAGAGAGTATCTAATATAATTTTGATATTCTTAAATTTACTGATACTTATATGGTCTATCTTGGAGAATGTCCGAAGAGCTAATGAAAAAATGTATATTCTACAGTTGTAGGTTAGAATCTTCTAAAGTCCATTTATTCTAGGGTATAGTTTAAGTCCATTGATTCTTTGTTGACTTTTCCATCTTGATGACCTGTCTAGTGCTGTCAGTGAAGAACTGAAGTCCCGCACTATTATAGTGTTGCCATCTATCTCATTTCTTAGGTCTAGTAGTAATTGTTTTATAAATTTAGGAGCTCTAGTGTTAGATACATATATAGTTCCTCTTTGTCTTTTTTTACTGCAGTTGCTTTAAAGCTTGTTGTTTCTGATATATGAATAACAGTTCTTGCTTGCTTTTGATATCCATTTGCATGGAATATCATTTCTACTCCTTTATCTTAAGTTTGTGTCAGGAGAGTCTCTTGAAGACAGCAGATACTTGGTCGGTGAATTCTTACTCATTCTGCCATTTAATATCTTTTAATTTCAGCATTTAGGCCACTTACATTCAATGTTAGCATTGAGATGTGAAGTACTTTTTTATTTATTGTGCTATTCATTGCCTGAATACTTTGTGTGTATGAGTGTTTTGTTTTTCTAACTAAGTTCTGGGATACAAGTGCAAAACGTGTATGTTTGTAACATAGGTTTACATTTGCCGTGGTGGTTTGCTACACCTATCAACCTGTCATTTAGGTTTTAAGCCCTGTATACATTAGCTAGTTTTCCTAATGCTCTCCCTCCCCTTGCTGCCACCTACTGACTGGCCCCAATATGCATTGGTCCCTTCATTGTGTCCATGTGTCTCATTGTCCAACTCCCATTTATGAGTGAGAACATGCAGTGTTTGGTTTTCTGTTCCTGTGTTAGTTTGCAAAGGATGATGGCTGTCAGTTTCATCCATGTCCCTACAAAGTACATGATCTCACTCCTTTTTAGAGCTGAATAGTATTCCTTCATGTATATTTGCCACATTTTATTTATCCAGTCAATCATTGATGGGTATTTGAGTTGGTTCCATGTCTTTGCTATTATAAATAGTGCTGCAGTAAACATACATGTCTGTGTAGCTTTATATAATTATTTATACTTTCTTGGGTATACAGCCAGTAATGAGGTTGCTGGTCAAATGGTATTTCTGGGTCTAGTTCCTTGAGGAATCCCCACACTGTCTTCCACAATGGCTGAAGTAATTTACATTTCCACCAACAGTGTAAAAGCATTCCTAATTTTCCACAGCCTTGCTAGCATCTATTGTTTCCAGACTTCTCAATAATCACCATTCTGAATGGTATGAGATGGTTTCTCATTGTGGTTTCAATTTGCATTTCTGTAATGAGTGGCAATGTTGAGCTTTTTCTTTTTTCTTATTTGTTGGCTACATAAATTTCTTCTTTTGAGAAGTATCTGTTCATATCTTTTGCCCATTTTTTTTCTTATAAATTTAAGTTGTTTGTAGATTTTGGATATTAGCCCTTTGTCAGATGGATAGATTGCAACAATTTTCTCACATTCTATAGGTTGCCTGTTCACTCTGCTAATAGTTTATTTTGCTATGCAGAAGCTCTTTAGTTTAATTAGATCCCAATTGTCAATTTTGGCTTTTGTTGCAGTTCCTTTTGGTGTTTTTGTCATGAAGTCTTTGCCCATGCCTGTGTCCTGAATGGTATTGCCTAGGTTTTCTTCTAGGTTTTTTATGGTTTGGGGTCTTACATTTAAGTCTTTAATTTTTGTATAAAGTGTAAGGAAGGGATCCAGTTTTGTTTTTCTGCATATAGCTAGTCAGTTTTCCCAGTACCATTTATGAAACAGGAAAGCCTTTCCTCATTGCTTGTTTTTTGTCTGGTTTGCCAAAGATCAGTTGGTTATAGATGTGTGGTATTATTTCTAAGGTCTCTGTTCTGTTCCATTGGCATATATGTCTCTTTTGGTACCAGTACCATACTGTTTTGATCACTGTAGCCTTGTAGATTGAAGTCAGGTAGCAAGATTGTTCCAGCTTTGTACCTTTTGCTTAGGATTGTCCTGGTTAAATGGGCTTTTTTTTGTTTCATATAAAATTTAAGGTTTTTCTAATTCTGTGAAGAATGTCAGTGGTAGTTTGCTGGGAATAGAATTGAATCTATAAATTACTTTGGACAATATGGCCATTTTCACAATATTAATTCTTCCTATCTATGAGGATGGAATGTTTTTCTATTTATTTGTGTCCTCTCTTATTTCCTTGAGCTGTGGTTTGTAGCTCTCCTTGGAGAGGTGCTTCACATCTCTTGTTAGCTGTTCTTCTAGGTATTTTATTCTCTTTGTACCAATTGTGAATGGAAGTTAATTCATAATTTCTCTTGCTGCTTGTCTATTGCTGGTGTACAGAAATGCTTGTGATTTCTGCATACTGATTTCTTTATCGTGAGACTTTGTTGAAGTTGATTATTGGCTTAAGGAGTTTTGGGGCTGGGACAATGAGGTTTTCTAAATATACAATCACATCATCTGCAAAGAGAGGCAACTTGACTTCTTCTCTTCCTATTTGAATATCCGTTATTTCTTTCTCTTGCCTGATTATCGTGGGCAGGACATCCAATGCTGTTTTGAATAGGAATGGTGAGCAAAGACATTCTTGTCTTATGCCAGGTTTGAAAGGGAATGCTTCCAGCTTTTGCCCATTCAATATAATGTTGGCTATGAGTTTGCCATAAATAGCTCTTATTATTTTCCAATATGTTTCATCAAAACCTAGTTTATTGAGTTTTTAACATGAAGGGATGTTTAATTTTTATCAGAAAGGCCTTTTCTGCATTTATTGCAATGATCATGTCATTGGTTTTTGTCAATGTTTATGTGATACATTATTGATTTGTGTATGCTGAACCAGCCATGCATCCCGGGCATGTACCCAATTTCATCATGGTGGATAAGCTTTTTGATGTGCTGCTGGATTCAGTTTGCTGGTATTTTATTGAGGATTTTCACATTGATGTTCATCAGTGATATTGGGCTGAAGATTTTTTTGTTGTGTCTCTGCCAGGTTTTGGTATCAAGATGTTGTTGGCCTCATAAAATGAGTTACAGAAGAGTCCCCTCCTTTTCAATTGTTTGGAATAGTTTCAGAAGGAATGGTACCAGCTTGTCTTTATACCTCTGGTAGAATCTGGCTGTGAATCTGTCTGGTTCTGGGCTTTTTAAAGTTGGTATGCTATTATTTCCTCAATTTCAGAATTTGTTATTGGTCTTTTCAGGGATTTAACTTCTTCCTGGTTTGGTTTATTATGATTTCTGTTCTTTTGCATTTGCTGAGTATTTTACTTCCAATTATGTGGTCGATGTTAGAATGGGTGTTATGTGGTGCTGAGAAGAATGCATATTCTGTTGATTTGGAGTGTAGATGTCTATTAGGTCCACTTAGTCCAGAGCTGAGTTCAAGTCTTGAACATCCTTATTAATTTTCTGTCTCATCTACTATTGACAGTGGGGTGTTAAAGCCTCCCACTATTATTGTGTAGGAGTCAGAGTCTAAGTCTCTTTGTAGCTCTCTAAGAACTTGTTTTATGAATCTGAGTGCTCCTGTATTGGGTGCATATATATGTAGGATAGTTAGCTCTTCTTGTTGAATTGATCCCTTTACGATTATGTAATGCCCTTCTTTGTCTTTTTTATTTTTTTTAATCTGTGTTGGCTTAAAGTTTGTTTTATCAGAGACTAGGATTGCAACTCCTGCTTTTGTGTGTGTGGGTGTGTGTGTGTGTGTGTGTGTGCTTTCCATTTGCTTGATAACTTTTTTCTCATCCTTTTATTTTGAGCCTATGTGTCTGCACATGAGATGAGTCTCCTGAATACAGCACACCAGTGGGTCTTGACTCTTTATCCAGTTTGCCAGTCTGTATCTTTTAATTGGGGATTTTAGTCCATTTACATTTAAGGCTAATATTGTTATGTGTGAATTTGATCCTGTCATTATGATGCTAGCTGGTTATTTTGCACATTAGTTGATGCAGTTTCTTCATAATGTCATTGACCTTTATAGGTGTATATTAGGTCCACATGATCCACAGCTGAGTTTAACTCTTAAATATCTTTGTAAATGCTTCTTATCAGAAAATTAATCTATTCTCTTTGAAGCCAGCCATCTGGAGGCTTCATGTGCATGACAAAACTTTGATTTCTACAACATCTTATCACAACCCAGACATTTCCTTTCTATTGACCTCAGGTCTTTAGATTAACTCAACCAATTGTCAGCCAGAAAATTTTAAATCTACCAATAACCTGAAAGCCCCTATTTCAAGTTGAAGTCTCATATTCCCTAAATGTATAAAATAAAACTGCACCCTGACCATCTTGGGCACATGTTCTCAGGATCTCCTGAGGGGCTCTTTCATGATGAATAAATCTATTCAAATATTTTACAGAGTTTGAGTCTTCAACAGTACAGACATACATAAACACATAGAAACTGATCTTATAGCTTTTATAATTTTAGTGATGTGTCTGGTACAGTAATACAAAGCTCACTAATTTATTAAAGATGATCTGAAACCAAATTTTATTTCTAGATAATCAAATAAGACTTCCTGATGGCTAAAACTGTTTACCAATATTTGTGGAAAATCTTTATCCAATTTCTAAATATCTATTTTTAGTTCTTCTAATGAGTCATCTCCCCTAAACTTAAATTTTAAAGGGATAGCTATCAGGTTCTAGAGTAGACAAGGTAGAACATTTATATCTCAAAGGCATAGAGCTTAGACTTTAGACTTAAGTACTGCCATTTGCCTAAACCATGAAACAAGAGTGTAGGTAAAGGTCCAGTTAAAAGAAGGTGGGCTGGATGCAGTGGCTCATGCCTGTAATTCCAGCATTTTGGGAGGCTGAGGCAGGCAGATCACTTGTGGTCAGGAATTCGAGACCAGCCTAGCCAACATGGTGAATTTCTGTCTCTAAAAAAAATACAAAAATTAGCTGGGCATGGTGGCACATGCCAGCTACTCAGGAAGCTGAGGCAGGAAAAGCACTTGAACCTGGGATACAGCAGCTGCAGTGAGCTGAAATTGCACCATGGCACTCCAGCCTGGGCAAAGAGTGAGACTCCACCTCAAAACAAAAACAAAACAGAAAAAAAACGGTGGGCAGAAAACGATCTTTACACCAAGGCTAAGGCTTGTTATGTAACTTTAAGCTAATGCCTTCTCATTGTAAGTTTCTAGTCACTCAAGTCTCTCTTTCTACAGTAGAAAGAAGACTATCTTATAAATGGAAATTTCCTTTATAGATGTAAATTTCTCCTACACAAGGGTTTCAAAATAAGCTAAAAATAGTTCTAATGCCAGAAAGGCAAATTTTGGAGACTAAACAGCTGGATCAATGGTTTCCCTGCCCAACTTGTGCTTTTAACTAGATAACTAAGTTCAGGGTTGGTCGTCTAATGAATAGAATAAGCAGTTTCTCTATGCCTGCACCCAGCATGGATACTTCTAATCTTGCCTTATTGTCAGAGATGGGGTACGTTTGGTTTGTTTTGCAAGAAAGGGTTTTGGGGCATAGCAAAGGCGATGATAACTAGAAAGCCAATGTTGGCAGGACATATCATTTGTCAGAAAGGTTCCCATGGGAGAACAGGATTAGAGAAAACAGGACTAATTTTTATAAATGCTTTTCTGAAAATGAACTTTATTTGAAACCCCAATTGCAGAAATGTTCTTCGTTTATTTTTTGTTTGTTTTGTTTCTTGGAGGGATTGGTTAATTATTGTTCTGGGAATCAAGCCCTTGGGAGCTTCCTCTACTGGGGAAATAGTCCAGGCCAAAGGAAGAATATCTATCAGATGGCCACTGTAAACATGGACAATTTATTTTCCAGTGACCTGGCAATTTACCATAAAGGAAAACATCTCAGAGAATAAGGCATAGTTTGGGGCATTTTGGTTTGGTTTAGAACAGTGGTCCCCAACCTTTTTGGCACTAGAGACAGGTGTCATGAAAAATAATTTTTCATGACAGGGTTGGGGAATAGTTTTAGGATGAAACTGTTCCACCTAAGATCATCAGGCATTAGTATTATAAGGAGAGCACAACCTAGATCTTTCATATGCACAGTTCACAATAGGGTTTGCAGTCCTATGAGAATTTAATGCCACACTGATTTGACAGAAGATGGAGTTCAGGTGGTAATGCTCACTAGCCCACCATTCACCTCCTGCTATATGCAGCTCAGTTCCTAACAGGCCACAAACTGATATCAGTCCATGGCCTGGGGGCTGGGGAACCCTGGCTTAGAATGCATACATGGAGGTCCTCTTGGTCCCTGTAGCTGTTGTAGCTATAAAAATACATGTCTGTTTGCCTTTTGCAAGGAGTTTCTCTACTGTAATTCCAAGTTATCTTTGATAAGGTCCACTCATCTCATTAGAAAAGCACGTTTTGGGTCCATAATTCTTGTACAAGAAATTGGCCAGAATTCCAGATTGAGGAGTTATAAATTCCTTGGATCCAAATGAATTCATGATTCCCTGTCTTCTAGTAACCTTCTCTGCTGAAGATCTAGTGGTCTCGGTCCATTTTCCTTATTGGATCTAATCCAATCCTGAACCCAGCCCAGTCAAAGAATTGTCCAAATAAAGTCAGAACATAAAACAGAAATTTGCAGAGCTTGAATCTAAGAAGAAACTTACCCATCACCTCCAGTTACTGTGAAAGGATGATGGGTCTAGTGGAAGCCTTCACTGGGTCACTGGAAATCTCCTTCATATCCCACTTCTGATGACAAACTATGAAGAAGCAACTTTAGATAAATTAATTTGAGCAATATTTATTTGAACAAAGAATGATGCATGAATCGGGCAGGACTCGCAATCAGAAGAGGTTCAAAGATCTCTGCCCAGCAGAGTCAGCAGCAAGCTTTTATAGGCCAGACACAGAAACAAAGTAGAGAAATCACCTGATTCTTTACAATTAGACATCACCTTATTTGGGCATGGTACAGTAAGTTGTCAGCATGTAATTGGCTGAAACTTGGCTCTTTGAGTTCCTAAGTAGCAAACCACAACCTAACTTAGGAATATAACAAACTATGTAGATAGCCTCTGACTAATGATCTACTACTTATTTAACATCTTCTAAAAGATACAGTGAATCCTTTCACATCCTCTGCTTGACTCCAAAATGAACACAGAAATGGTCATACCAATATACTTCCATTATTGCCTACCAATATTAATTTTATCCAGTGTGCTCACACCATTAGCTCATGTTGAATTTGTAGTAACATAAAATGTTGAAATCATGTAATTTTTTTCATGTTAGCTTCTTTTAAGGTAGTTCTTTTCCATTATGTTTTATGCTTTTCTCCCAAACACAACCTAATCTTAATTGATGCCCTATCCTCTGAAGTTTAGAAATAAAAGTCATCCCAGTGAGATACTAAGTCTCTGAAAGAACACAGTAATTTTAGCTATCCACTAGAAACATTTGCTGTAAAGAATTTCCATTAAAATTTTTCCTCACCATGTTATTTTCTGCTAAAATTAGCAGAATTTGCAGCTGAGAAGAAGCCCATCTTCAAGGCATCCTCTCAAGCATCTTTCTCCATCTACCACAAAATTCCAAAATTTTAAGAAAACTTCAAACTGAAAAATGACTCCATCTCCCAAAACTTGTGTCATTAAATAAGTCTCCTAATGTGGAATAAAAAATATTAAATAGAAACTTTAATTTGGTAAACAGCATCCTAACTCTATGGTTTTTTGTAACTTAATTGCTCAACCCGATTATTATTAAAAGTATGACCATAGCACAATATCAACAGAAGAATCAGATAGCCTTAACTGATGCTTCTGTAATGTATTTGAACTCCTTACAAGACACATTGTAAGTATTTGAGTTAAAGCATAAATTTAAACAATTAAAAATTGTTTAACAGCAGAGCAAACAGTTTATTTCCTGTACCAAAACATATTAGCATCCTCCCCAAACCAAGCCGCAACATGGGTAATGGAAAACAGGCTTTATTCTCCCCTCAGAATTTATACACATGTTGAGGTACAAAACAAATTAGTAGCCAGGAAGATGGCAAATACTACGTACCCAGAAGCAGCACCATGCCCATTGCTATCAAAACAGATAAGTTGAACAGTTACCTACTTTAGACATGAAAGACATATACATATACATACATGAAACCCTGCAGATAAGGAAATGTTCATCAAAATGTCTTTCATTGGCATGTACAGGGCTTTGGCTGAGATAAAGTTGCCAGATTTAGCAAATAAAATACAGAATGCATAAACTTGAATTTCAGATAAACATGAATAATTTTTAGTAAATGCATTTTTTGAATAGTGCATGGGACATGTGTATATTAATAGTTCATTGTTTATCTTAAATTTAAATGGATGTCCTGTATTTTATTTGGAAATCTTAGTCTAAGATCAAAGTAACATGACTGTCATTGGAGTTCACATCAGTGTAACAGTGCATTCACTGAAAGTTTTGGCCCAGACAACTAAAGGGAAGGAAAAATATTTTTCCTTCTAACCATCTCAGGTTCATGCCTGAGGCCCCTCTAACAAAAGACAGATTAACAAGAAAAATGCATACACATTTATTTAATATAAGTTTTATGTGACACAGGAGCTTTCATAAGGAAATGAAGACCCAAAGAAACTATTAAACCTGAGTGTTTTTTATAGAAGGTGTGATGAAGAATGGAGAGTTTGGGAACAATATGATAGAGCAAAAAGAGTAGGATCTAATAGTAATAACCTGGGGGATCTTAGCAAGCCCTGTTCAGATTATCCTTGGCATCTCTGTATTTGGAGGTTAAGATGCTTCTTCCTATGGGTAGAGGGAGGGCACCGCTCACATGAGTGTCTTGTCTGCTTCAGGAGGTCAGAAAATCCCTGGTAGATTTCATGACCTGCCCCAAGGGGCAAAGGGTAGAGCAGACAGACCTTGATGATTTTTCTGTTTTCTCAAATGCCTTTAGCTTAAAATACTCAAAATGCAAAAGTGCCATTGTTTTGGGGTATCAGGTCTTGAACTTCATTACAAAGATGCTACATGCCAAAGCTAAGGCCCAAACAAAATTCGGGATTCACAAATAAAATGTGCAAAAATTGGTTCCACACTTGAGCTTCTCAGACAGATTAAGGATGTACTAAAAAGCAACAGGCTGGCATTGTGGCTCATGCCTGAAATCCCAGCACTTTGGGAGGCTGAGGTGAGCAAATCAAGAGATCAAGAGATGGAGATCATCCTG
This sequence comes from Saimiri boliviensis, assembly GCF_048565385.1. Classification (NCBI taxonomy): domain Eukaryota; kingdom Metazoa; phylum Chordata; class Mammalia; order Primates; family Cebidae; genus Saimiri; species Saimiri boliviensis. The sequence continues at coordinate 56,930,310 of NC_133463.1, read as the reverse complement.
ATCTACATGGTGAAATCCCATCTCTACAAAAACTATAAAAAATTAGCTGAGTGTGGTGGCATGTGGCTGACGTCCCAGCTACTAGGAAGATTGAGGCAAGAGAATCACTTGAAACCAGGCAACCAGGCGGTGGAGGTTGCAGTGAGCCGAGAGATCGCACCACTGCACTCCAGCCTGAGCAAGACTCTGTCTTAAAAAAAAAAAAAAAAAAAAAAAAAAAAAAAAAAAAAAGTGATCATATGCACAGAATGAAATAGAATGTTGTGGGAAAGGTTTCTATAGGAAAAGCTGGGCTTGAGCCTCACCTCTACTCCCCAAAAGAGTGTGTTGCCCACACATCTCAGTGCAAGTAAGGGCTCCACTTGAGGGGCCTGATATTCTCTGCAGGGGCAGCAACATGGACTGAGAAAGTTAAATGGCTTGTGCAGGGACAATATTGTGATATAACTAGATTTCTACTAGTAAAAATCAAAGATGTGTGCTTTCCCATGGACCAGATGTGGGCATGTTGGGGAGAGAGCTTGGCTGGAGCACAAAAGGACTTGGATTGGCCCTGAGATTGAGAGGGTCCCAGTACCAGGGCTGAGGGGGGAAGAGAGACATTACCTGTGCTGTGGGAGCTGCTGCTGGACAGGGTCAGTCATAGGTCTTCAAAATAGTCACAAGAAAAAGCATTAGTTGCGAACACCTACAGAATAAGAAGTCAGATTATAACAGTACCTATCATCAGTTAGGAAAGAACTTCCCTCTTTTTCTCCCTTCTTCCCTGGCAGAATCTAGAATTACAGCTAGAGAATACAGGCCAAGTAAAGGGGTGCTAATAAGCTTTTCTTCCTCCTCTGCAAATCCCCAGATGGCCATCTATAGAACTTGAAACTTTTACTCTTAATTAAAGTGCTAATATCATCCTCTGGATTATTTTTTAAATTATACATTAAGACTATATCTTATCTCTTACAGTAACTACATACCTAAGTGTGAGCATAAACATTTTGGAATCTGCTAAATTTTCACCTAATAGAGGAAAGGTCTCCCCAGCTAAATAAAGTTAAAAGGAGTGATAGGAGATAAAACTGTTCAGATTATGTCCAATCATTCACATATATTAATGCATTGCTTATATTGAGACAGAGATTAAAAATGAATTTTTTTCTTTGTTTTTTGTGAAAACCTGGTTGACTGGAACAACTTTCATGATAAATTCATCTGTTTATAATTGATTAGCCAAAGCAAAATAAAAGTTACTGTACTGGCCACTTTTGCCAGGCTATGCTTCTTTTAATGGCCAAATATAGAGCTAGCTTCAACTTCACAAGTCTGTATAAGATGCTTTTCATGCACTTAAAAGCCTACCATTGAACACTGTTTTTTTTTTACTTGTGATTCTCAGCAACAATGGAAAGGGATTATGTATAAAAATACGTCTATATTTGTCTGCAATTTTTCATACCTAAACAAGGTTTCCCTTTCAGTCAATTTGTAGTTTTCTCTCCAAAAACTTCATTCCGCTCTCTAAAAAAAAAAAAAAAAAAAAAAAGTGGCAGTTTTATTCGATTCTCAAGGATTTCTAGATGCCCTTCTACAAGAAAAGGAACGATGCTAGACAGATTAACCTCCTGAAACTGAGAACAAGAAAGACATATAAACATATCTGGAATCAATAACAAAATCTATTGCAATAATGTATAACAAGAAACTCCTGATACAGCCAGAACATGATATTAGCCAAACATTGCACAATGCTGAAGGCAGCAGTCAAATTTGAAAGTAAAAATAGTTGATAGTGTCAGCATAGACAATGTACAAATTCCCATAATATAATTATCTCACTGGGAATGCAGAAAAAGAAGAGCAAATGCAGTAACCTGATCTGTTACATGTGTCTATCTTCAAAAATTTTCAAAGGTCCAAAATGCATAATCAGAACTATCCTGTTATACTTTGTATTATCTTTCATAATAAAGAATAACTAATTTCACATTTGGAAAGGGAAGAGATACTTTTAAACCAAGGTAAAATTACATATAGCATCTTGAAGTCCATGAAATTTACATGTATATATCCAAGTGTTAGTTTTCCTAAACTTTATACACACACACACACACACACACACACACATACATCCATATACTAAAAGCCTAGTTTTAGGGCAAAAACCAAAAACTGCTATTTATGGGGTTTTAAACATTTCAGAAGAGCTATGCATTAATAACAATCAGTCCTTCAGAAGAACTTAAAAAAAAATACGTTAGTGGGTCACAAATTAGAAGCCCTGGCTGTCTTCTCCTGAGAGAACCTACATACACACACACACACACACACACACACACACACACACACACACACACTGCTTTTGGACCATAAACAGTTTTGCAAAGGAGTAGTCATGCCAATGAGTAATTCCACCTTGAGGCCATGGCCTAGAAGAGTCTCTAATATAAAACACACTTTCTGTAATTTTTCCTCACTTCCCACCCCCACCCGTTTCCAATACAATATTAATTTTTTTCAGTGGAATAAGCAAGATGGATGCAACCTGACCAAAGATTCAGGTTAAATTTCTGCTTGCCCATGCAGGTTGATCACAAAAAAGTTTTTCAGCCAACTGAGTCAAAATAAACCAAGCTGTGCTATATATCTAGAATATTTATTTATTTTAGGTTCTATTATGGGCTTTACTTTGAAATCGATTCCTGTAACAGCTACAATAGGAGAACATTAAATTACATTCTGGAATTTTGGGGACTTGACTTTGGCTTTCACGATGTTGGGATGAAGGGGCTTAGGTTTATTAGTTTCCCTTTCTGAAAATTAAATTTACACTATTGTCATTGCAAATAACTTCCTTAAGTTTTTCATTTGAAACATTAACAGACATTTGAAAATTTATACAAGTAGAAACAAAGCAGAGAAAACAATTTTCCTACCAGCTACCTTCAAGTGTTTGTTTTTTTTTTTTTTTGTTTTTTTTTTTTTGTTTTTTTTTTTGCGAAGAACTGTGGTCTTTGTCTATTCCTTTAAGAAAAAAAAAAGTACACTTTAAAAATATATATATTTGTGTCTTCATAATATATATCTTACATATGGCATACATGATTTCATATTCTGTTCTTTTCACTTACTCTTACATTAGTGGTTGCCATGTTATTACATTTTCTTTGTCAATACTTTTAGTGGCATTTACTATTTTATTGAGTGGATATACCATGATTCATTTATTTATGATTGGATATTCTGTTTCCAGTTTTTCACAATTATTAATGGTGACCCTCTGAACTTCTTTGGGTATAGAACTCTTTTCAATATTTGGGATTACCTTATTTTGGTAGATTCTCCAGGGTGAAATTACTGTTCAGAGAACATCAGGTTTCTTAAGACTTCATACATACTGAAATTGCTGTCCAGAAAGGTCATACTGATTAACTCTGCCAGCAGCAATAACTGGCGCATTCCATCACACACTTACTAGTGTTTTCATCCCAGGCTTACTAACGTCTTTGCTAATTCGAAAGGCAAAGTATTGGATTCTATTCTAACTTTTAGTGCATACTCTTTTATCCGAGACATATATGAAGATGATTGAAGGTTTAAAAATTTTACAAGGACTTTCATGAAAAATGATAATCCCTTAAATTCCTGCCCAACTATTTCCCTACGGCACAGAGGCAGTATGTTCCAGCCACTGATGCTGCTTTATCTTTTAACAGTCAGACCACATGGGTTCAGGCCTGGAGCAGCATGACATCCTTCCCTCCCTATTCTAATTGCTGATCTGACCATCCACCTTGGCATGATAATGAGCCAAAGGAGTGTCTTTATGTTGGTGCGCACTAAAATGTCACACACATAAGGTCAGGATGTTAAACAACTTTTATCTTGGTTCTTGCTCCTTAACATGTTTCACTCAATAGTCTGTGGCCAGGTTATTCTGCCAGCCTTATGCTAATAGCCAAGCAACCCATAAGATTAATGACAGGGTCAATTGTTTTTACTTGCCTTTGCTGGTTCTGCTCATGGAGTTGATTTTCTCCATCTTCAGTGGTCCAAGTACATTCACTTCGTTACAAGATTACTTACTGCTGCCTTCCTCTAAAGCAGTGGTGGCCAACATTTTTGGCACCAGGGACCAATTTTGTGGAAGACAATTTTTTTCCACAGATTGTGCAAAAGTGCTAGATTGTATGTGCAGGAATCTAGTACTTACATCCATCAATCTTAGTATTTAGAATGTGTGCTCTTACGAGAAGCTGATGCCACCGCTGATCTGACAGGAGGCAGAGCTCAGGTGTTTGGAGACCCCTGTTCTGAAGAGTATCTTGGGGGTATTGAGCTGCTCCATTGCTTGCCTTTACCAGGATAATTTCTCAAATAGCGGAGCTGAAATCAAAGCAGAGAAAAATAGAAGAGGGTGGGGTAGAAGTTCTATTATTCTCTGGTGTGACCTTAACGCCACTTACTGGTGGGGCCTGGGGCAAGTTCCTCAATCTTTGATTCCATTTTTAATATGTAAAATAGAAATAATAATACTTACCTCATAGAGTTACTGTAATGATGAAACGAGCTAGTGTGTGTGTAGCCCTTAGAAAATGAGTGTCTCACACATAGATATACCATATGTGCTAGCTGTAACTACAGTTTTATTCCAGTTAATTCTTGCCATCTGAAACAAACATCTTGCATTCTGGTTTGCTCGCTGTGCACCTTTCACACAACCTAACTATGTCATGCTTCAAAGCATGGTACAGAACCTGGCCACTTCTATTCATTTGTTCCAGCCTTACACTCCTGCCAGGCAGCCTCAGGGATTCAGTGCAGATATTTTCTGTGCTCTGTCACATACTTACTGTTAAACTGTTCTTACTGATGTTTTAAGTTCTAGGAGATAACCAACTGGATTTTAGGACTACTAAATTCTTAATATTCTTAGTTTACAACATGACATGTGCATGCAATCTCTGGCATCAGACAGAATTCTATCAGAGAAGCAGTACCACCACATGTAAAGTGAGGGATGTGGTATCAGGATTGGATCTTACACAATCATGGGAGCTGGCTCAGCAGTGTTTGGAAGTCTGTTGTCTTCCATCTGATGCTGGAGCTTGAAATCTGCAGGGCAGAAAGTTGGGGACAGAAGATAGATATAATGCAGGGAAGATCAAGGACAAGCTAGAATGCATAAGGGGGAGCTGGAACTCATGAGGAAAGAATAAAACTCACGCCAATTCTCACTGCCTGTGATCTTGATGATGTAGTGTTCCGTGCAGAAATTTGGCACCCTTCATGTAGCTAGACACACACCTGCCACGAGGAGGAGGATCTAGGGGAAAGAATTAAAGCTGCAAACCCACTTGCTGTCCAAACCAAGATCTAAAACAGCCCCACTGTGTATGAACCACAATGGTTTCTGTTTAATTTCCACTCCCCAAACATCCTATGAACATTCTCTAGTGGCCCACTCTAACAGGAAATATACAAGAAAGGGAATTATGGGAAATATTGTTGAGCCTAGCCAAGTTGACAGATTACAAACCCACCCCATCTCCCAGAAGTTTTAATGGATTATACATGTTTCACACTCATAATTGTTTATTAGCATATTGCCACCATTGATGTGATCTTTATGTACCACACTTACCATATGGTTGTAAACAGCCTTGCATCCCCGGGATGAATCCTACTTGATCATGGTGGATAAGCTTTTTGATATGCTGTTGCAGTCAGCTTGCCAGTATTTTATTGAAGATTTTTGCATCTATGTTCATCATAGATATTGGCCTGAAGTTTTCTTTTCTTGTTGAGTCTCTGCCAGGTTTTGGTATCAGGATGATGTTGATCTCATAAAATGATTTGAGAAGTATTCCCTCTTTTTGGATTATTTGGAATAGTTTCAGAAGGAATGGTACCAGCTCCTCTTTGTATGTCTGGTAGACTTGGGCTCTGACCCCATCTGGACCCGGGATTTTTTTGGGTGGTAGGCTCTTAATTGCTGCCTCAGCTTCAGACCTTGTTATTGGTCTATTCAGGATTTTGACCCCTTCCTGACACCTTACACTAAAATTAACTCCAGGTGGATTAAAGACTAAAACATAAGACCTAACACTATAAAAACCCTAAAAGAAAATCTAGGCAAAACCATTCAGACATAGGCGTAGGCAAGGACTTCATGACCAAAACACCAAAAGTATTGGCAACAAAAGCCAAAATAGACAAATGGGACCTAATCAAACTCCACAGCTTCTGCACAGCAAAAGAAACAGTCATTAGAGTGAATTGGCAACCAACAGAATGGGAAAAAAAATTTGCAGTTTACCCATCTGACAAAGGGCTGATATCCAGAATTTACAAAGAGCTAAACCAGATTTACAAGAAAAAAACAAGCCCATTCAAAAGGGGGTGAAGGATATGAACATACACTTTACAAAAGAAGACATACATAAGGCCAAAAAACATATGAAAAAATGCTCATCATCACTAGTCATCAGAGAAATGCAAATCAAAACTACATTGAGATACCATCTCACACCAGTTAGAATGGCAATCATTAAAAAATCTGGAGACAACAGATGCTGGAGAGGATGTGGAGAAATAGGAACACTTTTACACTGTTGGTGGGAGTGTAAATTAGTTCAACCATTGTGGGACAGTGTGGCGATTCCTCAAGGACCTAGAAGTAGAAATTCCATTTGACCCAGCAATCCCATTCCTGGGTATATATCCAAAGAATTATAAATCATTCTACTATAAGAACACATGCACACGAATGTTCATTGCAGCACAGTTTACAATAGGAAAGACTTGGAACCAACCCAAATATCCATTGATGATAGACTGGACAGGGAAAATGTGGCATATATACACCATGGAATACTATGCAGCCATAAAAAACGATGAGTTCATGTCGTTTGTAAGGACATGGATGAACCTGGAAACCATCATTCTCAGCAAACTGACACAAGAGCAGAAAATCAAACACTCCATGTTCTCACTCATAGGCGGGTGTTGAATAGTGAGAACACATGGACACAGGGAGGGGAGCACTACACACTGAGGTCCGTTGCGAGGAAATAGGGGAGGGATGGGGGTGGCGGGGAGGTGGGGAGAGATAGCATGGGGAGAAATGCCAGATATAGGTGAAGGGGAGGAAGGCAGCAAATCACATTGCCATGTGTGTACCTATGCAACAATCTTGCATGTTTTTCACATGTAGCCCAAAACCTAAAATGCAATTTAAAAAAAAAAAACCCTAATTCCTTTTTTTTCTCTTTATTATTTCCCAATAACTCAAACCTCCTTGTCCAACACTGTTCTCTGTGCACTAAAGTAGCTAAATAGGGCTAGAATCAAAGCTGAAACGATGCTGAACAGTCCAACTTTATGAATAAAAATCCTTTCTAAGCCCTCAGGACGGCCTGCCACACTTACTGTACATTTCCCTGGTCAATTCACTTTACTGTTCTCCTATGTCACTTTTACATAATTTCTCCTAAAATCTCCAACATTTATTCTTTAGTCTACTTAGGCTGGCATAACAAAATATCACAGACTGGGTGGCTTAAACAACAAATTTATTTTCTCACATTTCTGCAGGCTTGAATTCAAAGATCAAATTGCTGACTAATGTGCTTTCTTGGTGAGGACCCTCGTACTGGCTTGTAGACAGCCTCATCCTCCCTGTGTCCTTACATGGCAGAGAGAGGGCAAGTTCTCTGGTGTTTCTTCTCACAAGAGTACTTCATCCAATTATGAAGGCCCATGCCTCATGACCTCCCTAAACCTAATTATGTCCCAAACACCCCATTCCAAATACTATCACAATGGAGGTTAGGATTTCAACATATTAAATCTTTGGGAGGGGTGGGGGTCCCCAACTTAGTTCAGAGCATCTTTTTCTTTCTGAATAAACTCTTCTTTTTATTTGATGTAGAAAATATAAATAAGAGAATGTATACATCACACCTACAAATCTACCAACTCACCCACATCTGAATTCATATACTCTGTTCCTCTCCTGTTACAATAGCTAAAATTAAAATATACACACTTCTTTATGTGACCAAATGTTCCACTTAGGCACTAGCCTGCATGTTTTCTTGTTCACTGAAGAACCTCACTCCAGGAAATTATCTTCCTTCTCCTCCAATATTGATTTTTCAATATATTCTCTGATGAATAAGTCTCGTGAGTAAACAAAGATGTCATAATATCTCTAATACTGAGGAAACCTTTCTCATCACCTTACATCCTCCAATAAACAATTATCTTTAGAACAAAATTCATGAGTTGACTATACCCACTTTCTCCGTTCCTTCTCCTATTTTCTCTTGGACCCGTTCCAGACATGTTTTCCTTGATACTAGTGCACAAAAACTATTCCAGTCAAATGGACCAGTGACTTCCTCAGCAATAAACCTAATCACTAGTCTCCATCCTATGTGGTCCACTGGCAGCATTTAATAATATTAACTCCTTCTACCAAAACTCTTCTTCACTCTTGGGACACAAGGCACTACAAGTCTTTTACTTTCTTGGCCACTTTTCCCCCAAGATCCCTTGCTGTACCCTCTTCATTGCTCCACCTTCTGAAGGTCAGAATGCCTTGGTAACCCTCAGAGCTCTGCTCTTCTCATCCAGGCCTCAGTTTAAAAATCTTTCATGATCTGGTGATTCCTAAATATGCAGTTCTAGTCCCAATCTCCAGACTCACATATGCAACTATCTACTCAACTTCTGCATTTAGATGTCTAAAAAGCACCTAACACTTGCCACGTTCAAAACTTTGATTCTCCTTACCTTCAACATGGTTTTCTCCTCAATATTCTTCTTAGCAAATGGCAGTTTTATTCATCCAGTTAGGCCCAAATTTATAGAATTATCCTACCTCTTTTTCTCACATGCCATAATCTATCAGTGAAACTCATTGGGTCTTTCTTCAAAATACACCCAAAATGTACTCATTTCTACCCACGTGGTAGCCTGTTCCAAATACTCTTCATTCTGGAAAATTGTGCAACCCACCTAAATAACCTCTCTGCTTTCAATGTTGTAAGTCTAGAGTCTGGTTTTTAAAAATTCTTAGAATGGGCCTTTGTTAGATTATGCTAGATATTCTGAAATCTAATAGTTTTGAATGCAACATAGTGCTGTTTTGCGTATCATACATCTAAGCCACTTAAATTAATTCACCCAAGTTTTAATCATTCTTGTGCTCTGATGCTTCTAGGTATCCAAGCATACCAATTTCAAATATTTCCTTATTTTCCTATACTTACTATCAAAATGTATGCTTTATATCCTTTCTGATTGGAAGTTTTATAATAATGACCCTTACTGTTCTTCCATCTCAATTTTAAGAAGGATACATAACAGTGGCTACTGTAAAAAAAAGAAAATATCAATTTTGAAATTTACTAGAATTCCTTTTTAGTGTAACAGAGTGGTCAAATAAGTTCTTTCTTATTTAACCTGATAAAGTGGTAAGAGTTTGTGTGTGGCAGCCAACTGCTGCAATCTGAGCACACGGACCTTGGGTTCATACAGAGATAAGTTCAACTCCCAGCTCTGACATCCCAATCCAATAACTTTGAACAAGTCATTAAATCTCTCTGATTCTATTATGTTCTAACTTCCTCAAATAATTGCTGTAATAACTGAATAAAACAAAGAAGATGATATACTTGGATTAACAAATAACCTAACATATCCTATATACTATGTGCTAAAAATATGAAGTATCTCTCTTCCCTTCATTTTAAAGAATCATTTCCAAACACTTATGTTTATTTATGTGTCAAATGTGTATACAAAGTTTACTAAGTATTAGCATTAATCCAGCCACAGCGATAGAAGTTTCTCATAGTCTGGTAAGAGATAGATCATTAAACAAATAACTATAATGCAATATAAACTGAGCAGGTGTTCAATTAATGTTTACTAAGTAAATGAACAAGTAAGTAAAAAGCTTAACATGTAGTTCATATCTTTTTCTAGAGATTCCATCTTAAAGTTATATATCCTTTATTAGTGAAGGCTAAAACTTACAGTTTATGAATACATTAGCACAGTATCTCCATATATGTCTGTAGATAAATGGGGAAAATGATCTAGGTGATATAGAGTATGTGGTAACAGTAGAATGACACTATGATTTTGGTGCCACAAAAAATGTTTCAAAATAGATGAATCTTCAGTATTTATTTTCATGAATATCCAGCTCCATCATTACCAGTATATTCAAACAACAATCACATTAAAAAGTGCCATTTGCACAAAATGAAGAAATTCATATGACTTCTAAATACCCTTGAAGTGTTTTCTTTTCTGAGTTTTCAATAGCACTTAATTGTGAGATAAGGCAAAAGTCCAAAATACCACCCTGGTATTTTTCTAATTCCAGAAAAAAAATAGACATCATTAAAGTTAAACCTAAAATATTATATTCACCTATCATCATCCATCTTTACTCAGAAAACAATAGTTGACTATCCAAACAGAGTTTGATTGATCCTAGGTTTTCAAAACACAGATGAATGATTTTGGACAGACGCTTCATCAGTGACAAATTGGCCTTGAGGGAAATATGACCACCTTGGAAAAATGCCACATATCCAACTACTTTTTGTTTCAGCAGTACTCATTTGAAACTATTTTCTAATCTTAAATTTCTAAGTAAACGTTTGTTAAAATAAATATTAAGGGACTCCATTTAAATTAGATTTAAATAAATCCACTAAAGGCTAAGATTACAGCTTGAAGTAACCCACTAATCAACTCTCCAGTTTTTATGGCAATAAAGTTATTGGCAAGATTTTGCAAAGCGGTTGATGGCATAAACCCACAAAGCTCTGTTTATAAGTACATATTATCACATTAGGGGCACACTGTTTTGATTTTTAGAGAATTCCATTGAAGTTCTGACCCTGAACTGATCTGATTAATACTTTTTCTTGTAGTGGTTGTACTTCGTTTTTGACAACAGTCAGTGGGAACAGAGAAAAATTTCAACTTAAATTCTCTAAGTATCTGTGATTAGTGCTGTTAGCACCAGAAACTGTGAAATTATCTCCTAGATATTGTTCAGAATCTAGGGTGAAAGAAATATCTGTAGTAGATTTACGCAGTGCTGTCAAGAGGAATCCAAGAATTTCATATCTAGGAAGATCACTGATGACTGAGCTATTTCTGCTGAATTTATATTAAATGTTCTCTAATCACACAAATAGATGCCCGCCAAAAAAAAAGACCACCACTAAATACAATGAGTGGTGTTTATGTTATTTGATGGTTCTCAGTCTACCCACCCTATCTTTGTTGTTGTTATCATTTTATGATATATTTGTAGTCTTCATTATCTTGAAACCTCTTTTCATGCCATGTTCAGGAAATCAAATGATCAAAGCTTAAATGCAAAGAGCAAACACAAAAACAAAGAATGTCTAAGATTCTCTTGACCTCCTACAAGTGGGTCTATGGATATGTATTCACATACACGTAAACACACACATGTATGTACACACGATGATTTTGGGTCAAATATTTGATCATTTAAATGCTATGGAAGATGTAACAATTTCTAGAGAGCTTACCACTCCTCTTGACTTAAAAACTTTTATGTTTCATAGCACTTATAGAATATTCTCACAAGTGACAGAGGATGAGTTGTGATAATTGGGTTCTTGTCCTCCCTACACAGTGATTTAGAGATGCTAGAGCCTAGTAAAAATGACCCTCCTCACTACACCCTGAACCAGGGCATGATAGATTCTCTCTCCCTCTGCTAAAGGAGATTAATACTCCTAAGATCTTACATTCAAGAAGAGCACTATAAAAAGCCATTGACTCAAAGCTAGCAAGACCCTTGACATAATCAAGTCCAGCATTTTTCACTGTTGTCTCAATCAATGACCTGAACTCTCCACCTCTCCACCAGGCCTATCCCTGCCCATCCTGTGAGTCTCTCTCTGGTTTCTGCTTCTCCAGAAATTAGATTGGCAAGCACCTTTCCTGTGATTTCACTTGGAATTCTTTGCATACCTCTATACCTCTCTTAAGGTGTGTACCAAACAATATTGTATAATCCAACTGTCAACTGTGCCCACCACCCAGTAGTCAAATTACACTTCTACAAATAAAAAAAATTAAAACGTTAAATGAATCCCTATGTAAATAGGCTTACATCACACACACTACTACTTGTAACTTTAAAATTCCACTTTTGCATGTGTCTTTTTCAAAGCTTTCTTCTTTACCATTCTCCTTCTGGAAGAAGCATCCTGGCCTCCAGGATTCCCTGGTTCCCATCAACACAGAACAATTCCACTTTAAAGCATACCAGATGCATTTTAATGATTGACAAAACTACGTCATGCAAATAACAGTATCAACCCTCCCTAGAGAGCAGTCAAACATCAATCTAGTCTAGTGTTTCTTCAACGTACTCTTTGAAATATTCCCTCCGACTGGAAAAAAACAGAAGTATTTCACGATCAGGACTTTGTAGTTCTGTAGTCTAGTGCTCTACCAATGTGATTCAACTTCCCTTTAGGTTTCTGCTTTCTCTCCCATTCTCCATTTCTTCAACAATTGGCCTCGCTGCTCTACGCTGCCTGCTTGCCATTTTTCCACCTCAAGATTGCTGCTAACTCATAGTATCTGCCTCCCTCAAAACTCTAGCCTGTACATCAGATCATCATGGCCTCTTAGCTTCTGCTTCCAATGTGGCCTACTTCAAATATCCAAATTAAGAAATTTGATTGTCCCAGCTCATCTTTGAAATCTGGTCTTATCATAAGTCATTGCTCAACATTTGTACTGACTGATCTTTGAGGCCTACCCTGGTCCTCAAGCCATATGTGGTTTTGATAATCCCATGGTAGAAAAATGAGCATCTAGACCAGGCGTCCCCAAACTACAGCCTGCGGGCCGCATGCGGCCCCCTGAGGCCATTTATCCAGCCCCCCTGCCGCACTTCAGGAAGGGGCACCTCTTTCATTGGTGGTCAGTGAGAGGAGCACAGTATGTGGTGGCCCTCCAACGGTCTGAGGGACAGTGAACTGGCCTCCTGTGTAAAAAGTTTAGGGACGCCTGATCTAGACCTACCCACTCTGCAGCCATTGCTGACACTTTAGTTCATGTTAGATTGGGCCAGAAGGAAGCAACTCATGGCTGTTTTCTACTATACGATTTAAAGGTCTTTTTTGTCTATTGCAATAGCATGTGATTCATAAACCCTGTCCCCATTGTGAGGCAGTGCACCCACTCCCAGCTCCTGTGAGTATGACTCCCTCCCTTCTCTGGGAACCGTCCTCAGCTGATGGGAGCTGCCTCAACCCACAGGGTACTATCCTTTCCCCTCTAATTCACCTTCCCTCTCCTGCTTCACTTCCTGTCTTATAGAATTGTTTACCAGAAGAATACTCCCTCAATAAATCTGCATCTAAATCCTTGTCTCAGCCTCTGCTTCTAGGGAACATAACCTAAGAAGTCTGTTAAGTAAACCAGGCTTCTCTTGTAACTCTATTGGAAATAAGCATTTCTGCCGGCTGCTTTTGAGAGTAATAACTTTGCATTTATTTTTAAATGTCTAGAATACAGATTGTTTTGATTACAGATATAGTATCATTCAAATGGAGATATAACTGTATAATTCATCTATTGAAACAATTTCAGGAGTTTGTGAAGGTAAATAAAATGAAGTATAACAAGCTTAGCATTTGTATTTATATACATCATATATTTTTTAAAATCAAATTTCCAGGACTCAATTAAATTTCCAGGACTCAAATAAAATAGACTTATGAGAAATAAAATTAAATCATTTGTAAAAGAAATTAAAATGAAAACCTTTTTAAAAATGGATTCAGAATAGTTCACCTTAGGAAGGAAACTTTTTTTTGAGAAGTAGTCTCGCTCTGTCACCAAGCTGGTGTGCAGTGGCACAATCTTGGCTCCCGCTTTCAAGTGATTCTCCTACCTCAGCCTCCCAAGTAGCTGGGACTACATGCACATGCCATCATGCCCTACTAATTATTTTATATTTTTAGTAGAGATAGAGGCCATCTTGGCTAACATGATGAAACCTATCTCCTGACCTTGTGATCCACTCACCTCAGCCTCCCAAAGTGCTGGAATTACAGGCACGGGCGATTGTGCCTGGCCAGGAAGGAAACTTTCTTCCTTGATAAACAGTAGACAAGGAAGAAAAAGGAACCAAAAAATATTTTCACCTTATACAGATAAGAGAAGTTGTTATTATATTTAGACTTCAGTTCTCAAAAGCTAACTTTTTCTTCAAATATAAATGTTTTGTCTCTTGCACTCTGCTTTACATTTATTTTATTATATACATATTTTATCACATTTTAGGTTCTGGGGAACATGTGAAGAACATGCAGGATTGTTGTATAGACACATACATGGTAATGTGGTTTGCTGCCTCTATCCCCATCACCTATATCTGGCATTTCTCCTCATGTTATCCCTCCCTAAATCATTAACCCCACCCACACTGTCCCTCCCCTAGTCCCCCCAACACACCTCAGTGTGTGATGCGCCCCTCCCTGTGTCCATGTGTTCTCATTGTTCAACACCTCCCTGTGAGTGACAACATGCTGTGTTTGATTTTCTGTTCTTGTGTCAGTTTACTGAGAATGATGGTTTCCAGGTTCATCCATGTCCCTACAAAGGACACAAACTCATCGTTTTTTATGGCTGCATAGTATCCCATGGTGTATATGTGCCACATTTTCCCTGTCCAGTCTATCATCAGTGGGCATTTGGGTTGGTTCCAAGTCTTTGCTATTGTAAACAGTGCTGCAATGAGCATTCGTGTGCATGCATCCTTATAATAGAATGATTTATAATCCTTTGGATATATACCCAGTAATGGGATTGCTGGGTCAAATGGAATTTCTATTTCTAGTTCCTCAAGGAATTGCCACACTGTCTTCCACAATAGTTGAACTAATTTACACTCCCAACAACAGTATAAAGGTGTTCCTATTTCTCCACATCCTCTCCAGCATCTGTTGTCTCCAGATTTTTTAATGATTGCCATTCTAACTGGCGTGAGATGGTATCTCAATGTAGTTTTGATTTACATTTCTCTGATGACCAGTGATGATGAGCATTTTTTCATATGTTTGTTGGCCTCATATATGTCTTCTTTTGAAAAGTGTCTGTTCATATCCTTTGACCAATTTTGAATGGGTTTGTTTTCTTGTTGTAAATCTGTTTTAGTTCTTCATAGATTTTGGATATAAGTCCTTTCTCAGATGGGCAGATTGCAAAAAATTTTTCCCATTCTGTTGGTTGCTGGTTCACTCTAATGACTGTTTCTTTTGCTGTGCAGAAGCTCTGGAGTTTAATTAGATCCCATTTGTCTATTTTGGCTTTTGTTGCCAATACTTTTGATGTTTTACTTATGAAGTCCTTGCCTATGACTAGGTCCTGAATGGTTTTGCCTAGGTTTTTTTCTAGGGTTTTCATGGCGTTAGGTCTTATATTTAAGTCTTCAATACATCTGGAGTTAATTTTAGTGTAAGGTGTCAGGAAGGGGTCCCGTTTCTGCATATAGCTAGCCAGTTTTCCCAACACCATTTATTAAACAGGGCATCCTTTCCTGATTGCTTGTTTTTGTCAGGTTTGTCAAAGATCAGATGGTTGTAGATGTGTGGCATTGCCTCTGAGGCCTGTGTTCTGTTCCATTGGTCTATATCTCTGTTTTGATTCCAGTATCATGCTGTTTTGATTACTGTAGCCTTGTAGTATAGTTTGAAGTCCGGTAGTGTGATGCCTCTGGCTTTGTTCTTTTTGCTTAGAATTGACATAGCTATGCAGGTTCTCTTTTGGTTCCATATGAAGTTTAAGGTGGTTTTTTACAGTTCTGTGAAGAAGGTCTTTGGTAGCTTGATGGGGATAGCATTGAATCTATAAATTACTTTGGGCAGTGTGGCCATTTTCATGATACGTTTATTTTTAATAAAATCATTTGAGATGGCTAAAGTTCAAATAAAAATAATTCCAAGGAAAAAAACCTCCTTCATGAGGCATATGTCCTTGTTATTCCAATAACTTGTTTCTGGCAGAAATTGATTATGGGGCACTTAGCTTTAGGCTTAAAGACCTATAAAGCCTTACATATTAATTTTCATGTTGTTGTCAATTTTAATTAGGTCATTAATGTTACCATTTCTGAAATCTCTAGACGTTTTTAACTTTTACATAAATAACTTCAGCCTTTTGTTGTTGCTAACTTGGTATTTCCAATATTAATTTGCCTTCTGTACACTTGATTAGTTTGCTTTGAGTTACTTTTATATTCCCTGAACTACCTATGGTTTCTTGGTTTAATCCGAAATATAACACAACTCTGGCAGTTTTCAACAAGATATCCTTCCAGTCTTTTCAGTTTCTCCATACTTTAAGATTTCTACACTTTGAGTCACTCTACATGGATTCAAAGTGATTAAGACAAATTCCCTCCAATTAAGAGCTCATTTATGAATTTAAGAAAACTTTTTGTCAACTACTATAACAAAATAGGTAAATATTAACACTCATCCAGTAGGGTAAAACACGAATTATCCAGTTGGTATGTTTTAGTGTTGTTGTTTTATTTATACATTATTATAAATATTTACCTAAAATTCTCCTCATTTCAATAGAAAATACGTCTAATGGTTACTGAATATCTCTCTGGTAAATAAGGAGAATTGGCTTACTGGTCTTCTGTTCCCTCTGCTTTCTAAAGTATGTTTCCAAGTTGTAAACACTGAAAAACTAAAATATTATATTTCAAACTCCCTTGCAGCTAGGATGATAGATGCCAAGCAGGTTCCACACATGAGATCCACTCATGCAAGGTGCAGAAAATAGAAGGGTGGAGGGCAATGATCTACTTCATAGCTGTCTTCTGTGGGCCTTAGCCAGAGACATTGGATCTTTCTGAAATGGTGCTCCAGTGCCCAGTCAGTGCCACAGGGATGCCCAGCAGCAGTTGCAGAGTCCACTGCATATAACTTTCTGATTCCTATCCTTTACTATGGTGGAGGGAGCAACTCTGCTGACTGACCGTTTCCTCAGTATTGTTCTGAGTGAGGATCATTCCTGGAGGATCTGCCTAGAAGCTTCTCTTTCCTTGTTTTGAATCCTATTTTGCTTCAAATAAGAGAATTTTTGTTTCTTGCAACTGTAATCTTACTGATACTGCCTGTGAAAGAACAGCATAGAAAATAGCAGCTGAGGTATATTTAAAGTAAATCATTTCCAAGAAATTCAGCCATTGAAGCACTTCATGCCTTTGGTCTTTGGTGGGCAGGGGCAGGTAATAATTGACTGATCATGTTGATAGGAAATATAGCTGGGTGCAAAAAGCAGAGTCTTTGAAGTCAGACAAGAGTGGTAAGTCTGGTAGTTTCTCAGTTAGAGCTCTGGTTCCCAGACAGGCTGGCAAAAGAAAAGGTAGCAAAATCAAAGAAATTCATCTTGAGGCAAAAGTATCATGGTCGTCACTGGAAGATGAGTGTCCCATGCCTAGGAAGGTAACCTACCCTAAGCTAGACCCAGTAGACAGACCACAGTGGAGTAAAGAAGAGTGAAGACTTTGATAGGCAGGAGTCCTGAGGTCTTCCATGAGCTTTGCTACATACTGGCAGCATGATCTTAGGTATTTTGCTTAATTTCTGAACTTCTGTTTCTGCAGCTTTAAATGGAGATTTAATACCATGCACGTATAGTTATTTTATTAGGAATAAAGTATGTGAAGCCTCTATACTGCTGGGCACATAACAGGTGTTCAGAATGATAATTAACTGTCTTTCCCTCAGCTTTTCATTTAATAGCAAATCCAGCCTTGTTTTTACGGAAGCAGAATGAATAAACTATGAGAATTAAAACAGAAGAAAGTATTAAGATAAATAGCAAGAAATAGAGCCAGAAGGACTCTTAGAGTCTCATGGGTTCTGAGACATAGGGAAAAAGGAAACATTCTCTGATGGTAAGAAGAAAGGAAATAAAGTAGTCTGGAGACACAAAGAATCCAGGCTAGGGCCCTCCTGCTGCATTAACACTGAGTGACTATAAAAACATGAGGTCTGCTCTCAGTAGCAGAGATACGCATAATGCTTTCTATTATAACTTTGCTTTCACTCAAAATTTGCTAAAAATTTGCTTTTGAGGTGAAACTTTTCAAATATTTTCTAATTATTTGAAAGTAGCATAGAAAGATAGTGGAGTAAGAGACACAAAATTGTATGATACTCCTTGTAAAATGCTAATTGCTAGATTGTCCATCTGGATCATTAAAAAGCACTTTTTTTTTTTTCATTGAAATTCAGCATGAGAAAGGGCTTTACAGTGAAGGGTTCTGCACTTTTAGAAGTTCTAAATATGGGCAATATTGACTGAAACAAAAATAATGTGAACTCCATGATTCTAGCAACATTTTTTGCTTATTTGGACTAGCATGGCTTAACATTCACTGTGTCCACAGCCTACATAAAACAATTTCGACAGCCAACATAGCACAAAAATGACTAGTTCATTCAGTAAAATAAGTCAAACTATTGGATAGTTCAGTGAAACAAAACATGGCACTTGTTTTACCATGCAAATCAAACTTGTTTGTATATACTGACAGATCTCTAATCTTCTAGTTAATTTAAATTCCTCCATTTAAAAAACCATGTCAAAATAGCGTAGTATATACATATTATTATAAAGTCTTTATAGATTCCACTATACTTTTTGAAATGACTAACCATATTCAATTAAGTTCAATCTTCATCTGGTGCCATTTTTCTTTAAGAAAGTTTACTTTGGTCAGGCAGAGGTAGGTGTGAAAAGTACCATTGTCTTGAGCTTGACTCAGAAGAATGATGCTCCCTGGGAAAGCCAAGTGCTCTGGGCATGTCAGGAGGGATCAGCAAGTGATGCAGGTAAAATAGACACAACTTACAGGTGTGGCTTAATTTAGAATATAGTGCCATGCAGATATTTGAACAAAATAGGAATTAAAGAATAAGACACAGATACTAAACCTTGATGGGATTGAGTACCTGGTCACTGACACTCTTCAGATTAGCAATCCCTTTGAGACAAGAGGAAGGTGCTATAAAATCTCCCCACTCCTGGATACCAGTCCCATGTACTACCCTGTGCTTACTGACATCAAGTCCAAGCCTTCAGAAGAACTTCCAGCTAAGGATTTGAACTTGCCTCCGATGGAAGCAATAGCCTTCTCCCTTTCACAAGCCAAGGTTTCTCTCCAGCCTGGCAGTTTCCGTCCATTGTTTCCCTTGAGCCACTCCACAGACTGTTGCAGCATCTAGCCCTTTAACAAGAATCCTGCAGCATCTGTGTTGCTATTTTAAGCAAGAATGTCTGCCATTCTCTCTCGAGGGCTTCTGTCCTGGCTGTCTGACACCATTCTAGCAGCCAATAGGTTATTACTATTATTATTATACTTTAAGTTCTGGGGTACATGCGCAGAACATGCAGATTTGTTGCATAGGTATACATGTGCCATGGTGGTTTACTGCATCTATCGCCCCATTATCTACGTTAGGTATTTCTCCTAATGCTGTCTGTTCCCTAGCCCCCCACCCCCCTGACAGACCCCATTGCATGATATTCCCCTCCCTGTGTCTGTGTGTTCTCATTAGTCAACACCCACTTATGAGTGAGAAAATGCAGTGTTTGGTTTTCTGTTCTCGTGTCAGTTTGCTGAGAATGATGATTTTCAGCTTTATCCATGTCCCTGCAGAGGACATGAACTCATCCTTTTATATGGCTGTATAGTATTCTATGGTGTTTTTACACTGTTGGTGGGAGTGTAAATTAGTTCAACCATTGTGGAAAACAGTGTGACGATTCCTCAAGGATCTAGAAATAGAAATACCATTTAACCCAGCCAATAGGTTTCATATGCAATTCATGCCATCTCCTCAGTCAGTCTGTAAGGTAGATGGCTGGCTTACAGGCCACCCTGGCAGTGGTGAGATCATTGTTTTCTGTGGTATAGGCTCTATGGCAGCTATTCCTTTTTCATTCATTGGGAAAAGTGGCAAAAATACTAACACAACAATGTACTTTTTCTCATCCTCCCCTCCCTTCCTCCTTTTCAGGTCTCCTTGTCAGGTTTCTCTCTTAACTTTCTAATCCATTCTACAATCCACTTTGGATCTTAATACTGAATTAAAATTTCAAAAACTTGGTTTCATCCTGATTCTGCTCTGTCAATTTTTACTTAAAACTTAGGTCCATACATGAAATTAAATTCAGACTGGTGTAGACTGCAGAGAAGACATAGGTCCGAAACATTAAATAGTTCGTAAAATGCATCTATTATGTCACTGAAGTTGTAATATGACTTGAAAATAGAATAATAGTAGTAGTGATAAACTGTATTTGGTATATACCGAATTTCAGATACCATGTTAAGTACTTGCCACACACAAAGATGGCATAGAATAATGGTTTAAATCTTCAATCTAGTATCAGACAACGTAAATTTAAATCTCAGTTTCACCATATACTAACTTTGTAATCTAGGCAAATTAATATTCCAAAGGCCTTCAATTTTTTCTCTATAAAATGTAAATTCTACTAGTATCTGCTCCAGGGCTATTTTTGTTACAGGTAGTCAGAAAGGCATGAGCCACGCAGGAGAAGGCTCTCCTTGTATTAGGAATGTCAAGTGATGGTTTGACAATTATCACACTGCTCCTTTAAAAATGATAATTTAACAGCCCACCCAGGGATCCAGGGAGAGGCCATTTCCTGATAATCTACAGCTATTAACATTAAATCGTTGATTGAATGCAGATACCAAGGAGAAGAAACTTCCCGGACATGTGCACTAGGAGACAAAATGGTGAAATATGACCTTCCTGGTACACTTCTCAGGAACAAAGAAAAAAGCCTCAGATAGGCATGCATGTAACTTCCTAAACACACTGTGCATGCTCAGTTCCAAAGGGTAAGGAAGGCACTGCATATGCAGGAAGCCCATCCTAAGGGAAGAATCATAGGAAAGAGAAAGCCTGTAAAGACCCAGGATCAAGGTTAAATGCCTCTTTTATTCCCTTTAATGTTCAGGTGCCTGCCTGAGTCTCTTCCAAGTGTACCTTCCTGCCTTTCCTGTTCTAAAGCCTTTTTAATTAAACTTTTGCTCCCGCTCTGAAACCTGCCTCAGTCTCTTATTTGGCTTTACGTTCCTCCAATTCTTTCTTCTGAGGAAGCAAGGACTGAAATTGCCGCAGACCCACACGGATATGTCACCTGTAACTCGGGGTAACTTGCAGCAGTTCTACCAGGAATATATCAAGGATTAACTGAGATACTGGATGCAAAACTCTTAGTGAATGTCTGGCACTTACAAAATCGCAAATGTAGTGTGTGAGCTGTTACTGACACCAGCATTTTTTTTTTAATCGAATGAGGACGTCATGTAACCCCACTACGTAGTTGAGGAAACTAAAGCTCAGAAAAGCTAAGTAACTTGCCCAAGATTATGTTGCTGCTAACTGGTTGCAAAGGAGTTTATTTCTAGTCTGCCCATAGAACCTGGGCTGTGACACACATAGTTATAGTTCTTGCCTCATGTTCTTTAAAGCTGCCCATGTGTATCCATGGGGATTCACATTCATGAGTTTGCTGCAGCTACTCACAGGTGACCTTTTATTATTAACCAGTAATACTGATGACAGCTACACAAAGTACGCTGGCTCTCACCTACAGAAGAGCAGCAAAGCCTTCCTCATGGTATGCTTTGATTAGGATAAAATGAGAACAAGTATATGAAAACTACTTAAAATCTCGGAAGACCAGCTTCATGTCAAGAGTGATTATTTTCTCAATTATGGAAATGGACACATATAATTCTTAAGGATAAATGCCTCAAAAATTCTCTTTTGTTAGGCAAAAAACACTGTACCTAGCAGAAGGAAAGCTCATGGGAGACCTCTCAGCAGGCGAAGTGGCTCCGTGTAAATTTTACTCTGACTCTGAAAATTCAGAAACTTTTCAGGAGATGTTAAAAAAAACAGTTGTTCCCTGGGACAGAACAAGAATCCGATCCCCTGGGGTGACTCTGCTGTGCCCCCAGCTGATCTTTCGAAGAGAAACCAGCTGCTGCGTTGACTCTGCCCTCCCCTACATCCGTCGCTGTGCCTCCTTTACTCCAGTCCATCCTTGTCCTCTCCTTCCCCACTGCTTCTATTTTAAACCAAGCTCTCACCAACTTCCCTCCTAGAATATTTTCAGTTTCCAACTATGTTCCTGAACCCATCATTTCTACACACATACCATAAGTCTGTTTAAAATCCTTTTTCCCGACTAAAGACAGGTTTCCTTAGTTTGCTAGTCCAGGATATGAGCTGGTTCTAGCACTAACTTTCCATTTCTTTTTTCCCTAATCAAGCCCCATGCTTTCTCTCATTCTCTGCCACATTTCTACATTTTCAAGCCCTGTCCTAATCTCTGAGTGGAATTCGAAAGGCAGTTTCTCCACAGCTTTTCTGTTTCCCCCAAGCAAACGTGCTGTCTCTCACCTGTGAACTCATGCCAAGTGTTACTATCCTATTTCTACTAATTTTATGGCACTGTAGAAAAGGGGGAAAAAATCTGCCTCTACTCATCTTAGGTTCTCCAGCCTGGAGGACTGTAAATTGAACTGGCCAAAGACAGGTTAACAAGAGAAAAAAAAACTGCATTAATATTTGTATCACACAAGTACACATGGGAGCACCCAGTAATGAGTGACCCAAAGAAATGATTAGAACTGTGATTGGGCCACTGCACTCCAGCCTGGACAACAGAATGAGATCTTATCTCAAAACAACCCCAAAAAGAGTATAATAAAATAGAGTCATTACAACAACATTCTGTAATAAGTTATATGAATGTGGTCACGCTTTCAAAATACCTTACTGTACTGTACTCTCCCTTCCTGTGAGGATGTGGAATGACAGAATACCTGTGTGATAAACTGAGAGGAAGTGAATGATGTGGGCATTGTGCCATAGCGTTAGGTTTCTACTGAAGTTCTGATAATACATAAGAAGGACATCGTCTGCCTCAGATGATCCTAGGTCACTGAGACAAATAATGCTGATGGTTGGGCATCAGGAGAAGATGCTGATGACCAATGGGCAGGTCATCAACAGTGTGGATATGCTGGATAAACAGACAATTCATGTCAGTGGTGGGACAAAGCAGGACAGCACAAGATTTCCTCATGCTACTCAGAATGATGTTGCAATTTAAAATTTAGGAACTGTTTATTTCTGAAGCTCCACCTCTTGTATTTTCAGATCACAGTTGACCATGGGTAACCGAAACCACAGATAAAGTGGAGACCACCATACCTGCAAACATCTCATCTTGTCTAATATTACTATATGTGGATCATCCTGACACAGATTAAACTTGCAATCTTCCTCCCTGTCTGTCTCAGCAAGAAAGATACTTTTAAAAAGGATAAAATTAATAAGGAAAAAAGGAGTCCTACCTTTTTTGGAAGGGGCTGGGTAGGTGACTGGGGTGGGAATCCTGCACTCTGGAAATATCAACTCATCACTTATATTTTCCAGAGAGAAAAGTACTCGGAATCACTAAAAAATCATACTTAACAAAGACTGGTGTGACCGGGTGGCCCCACTGTCACACCAGTCTTGGGAAGAAAGCAGAACTAAGCCTTTTCTGTTTTTTAGTTTAAAATCAGAGGACTGAGACTGTTGGCTCTGAGCCTGGGATCTGTCAGAGTAGATGTGCATCTCAATCCTGACCCACATTCGGAAACTGCCCTGTAGCCAGGGAAGTGCTAGAACTGCTTTAAAGAGGCATCACCCCCATGTACCTGATGGTGTCCTCAACAGAAGACCCAGTTTAGCCCCTAAGCTCATGAGTACCTGATGACCCTGCCCAAAAGCTCTGAAGAGGATGGACCTTAGCACTCCCAGGGAATGCATGCTCTGGACATCAGAATTTCCTCTCTGAGGCACCTTTTCATTCCCAAGGGCAGCACTCGGAGTCTGGCTCTGAGTATTTAGCCCTAGGAGACCTCTCGTAAAAGGATGATTTTGGATTTGCTGCTATTCTTACTAGATGAGGAGAGGAGTGTCAATCATCTTATCCTATGGATGAATTGGAGCCCATAGTAACACT
The DNA here is from genome assembly GCF_048565385.1 of Saimiri boliviensis. Taxonomy (NCBI): domain Eukaryota; kingdom Metazoa; phylum Chordata; class Mammalia; order Primates; family Cebidae; genus Saimiri; species Saimiri boliviensis. Next base: position 56,906,148 of record NC_133463.1, on the reverse strand, counting down.
CCTGAAATACTGAGAGAAGGCCCACCCCAGTTACAATAATAAAACCACTTTAGTAGATGACCTCTGTCATATGCACAAAAGTTCAATAACCCCTTGCACACCAGGTGTTAAGATTACTCAATAAAAGTTATATAGATACATTTTGGTAATTGATGTTTTCTTTTCTTAGGTGTGCTATTCGTCTCACTTGGATTTGTTGCTAATAAGTATAAATGGCAGGTTTTATGTCATAAGATATTGCAAAAATCCTTCAGTTTAGATAATTCTAAGACATTGTTTATACATTCCTTCATTTAATAAAAAATATTCGAGCTCCTAATACATGTAAAGAAGCATGCTTGATACTAGAATAATCAAGATGCAAAACCACAGCCCATGAGCCTAAGAAACTGACAATGTATTTAGATAGGCATTCACCAAACATTTATACATGCAACTTCTATTTATTTGGTGCAAACAAAACAAAGAAGAAGCATCTTCCTGGATAGGCCCTAGTGACGCATTCCTTCCCTCCGTATAGCCATTGAATAAGTAAAGAAAAATTTAATATATAATTATAAATTGTGATGAGCACTATGAAGGAAACAAGTAAGGTAAAATAATTGAAAACTACCCGCATAGATAAAGGACAGAAGATCTCCATGAAGAGATGACGTTTCAGCTGAAACCTGAAGGTCAGGAAGTAATCATTTACGGGAACATCAGCCCAGACAGAGAATAGTATACTGAAGGCTTTAAAGAAATACCTTTTAGACTGATCCAGCAAGACATTATGAGGGCTTAAGCTGGTATAATATTAAGAATATCAATATTCTTTCAACAAGTGTTTAATGAGTGACTGTAATGATCTGGAAATACAGTGGTGAATACAGACACAAGAAGATTCTGCTGTTCTGGAACTTACAATGAGGTGAGAAAGATGGACACTAAGCACGTATTGAGGCTCAGAAAATGATACTCCAACACAAAGGCCTTGGAAGTGGCAGCCCAGAAGCAAAGTTTCTGTTTTCTCTGCCCTCCTGTCCCTTACCCTGCACTCTCCACAGAGGCTAGCCATAGAAACTATAATTCCTCTTCCCCATGGTGAGCCATAAAAACCAGAACCCCCTTTCCCCAAAGCCCATAAAACCTAAAAATATGACTCCAACTTTCCCCCACCTTTCTGTGTAAGAATTGGTCATAAAGAAATTCTCTGGCCTACCTTGTTTGATTGTAGGTCATAAGACCCCCATTCCAAAGAGGGCCCTGCCCCATACTCAGAAAAAAAGGAATGCTGCACAGAGAAGAATCCAAACAAACAGATCGTGCTGGGTTTTCCACCACTCATTCTATTACTATTAGATCACACCCTTTTTGTTTAATTGTATTTCTATATGGCTGGCCATGCTTCATCTGCCTAAGCATAAAAACAGATAGTTCACTCTGGGTCTTTGGGGGTCTTCCGTCTGAAGCCTTCTATGTCATGTAAAACTATGATCAAATAAATTTGTGATGGCTTTTCTCCTGTGAATCTGTCTATTGCCAGTTTATTTCAACAAACAAAAATCTCAGATCTTCAGAGGAAAAGTTTGAACTTCCTGACACGTGTAATGACAGGTGTGATCAGGGTCATGTGACAGAATGATACGGATGTAGGTTGCAAGTGGATTTTAACAAGCCTAGAAGGACTTGGGGAGTTCTTTCAGAGGAAATACCTAAACCCCAAATTTTGAAAGACAAGTAGGCATTGACGGGATAAGAATGGCTGGAGTCTCAGGAAATTGTCCAAGAAGAAACAACAGTCCTTAATCTGCTGGTTAAAGAATCTCCAAACATGGGGACAAGTATATCTGTTATTTCAGGTAGAGGACTGATAGGCGTTTAGAGGCAGTTTAGCTCTGGATGATAGAGAAGGAGGTAGTGAACCTCCTTTGTTGAAAACAGAAGGGATAAAGTGTTGTTCGTGCCTGGATAGAGAAAGGAGTTGAAGCACATTTGAGCCTGCTGGCCCATTAGTTCACTGAAAACTGTGTGAAGGAATTAGCCTAATATTTTCTGTTATCCAGTTACTATTGTACAGTTTCTTCTACCTCTGAAACCATGCTATTAATAATAGATTTATTTTTTTTCAAAATTGCTGCCAATAGGGCATTTAGGCTCTTCTTCTTAAGGTATAGGTTGTGTGTGTGTGTGTGTGTGTTTTCCCCTCCTACTCGGAATAGATTTCCCTAAGGGAAAAAGTAGAGCAGATTTCATGAGAACTAAAGTATGTCACAAAACAGTTATGTGTTTTCCCCCAAAGACTTCTAAAGTAATTGTGAACTCAGTACATTTCTGATTTTTTTCCTGTCCACAGCATCAGACATGAATGAGAGCAAGAAAAAGGTTGCAAAAGGTGAATGCCTTCCTTTACTGGAAAGCACAGTTTGTGGGAAATACTAAAATATTTATTGTTTTTTTTAGGAGCTTTACCAAAGGATGGCAAGGCTTTGATATTACTAATCAAGAATCAAGATTTTTACCATTGTGACACCAGATTGTCAATATACTTTAGTTTTTTTATTTCAGAAATTGGTATTCTAAATGTAGTTTTGTGGCATGACAAATTGTCCACTGATCTATGGAACTTACCATACTATGGAAGCTGTATTATAAGAGCACAGCTAAATGCAACTTGTAGAAATAACAGATGGAGAACCTGAGCCCTGTATCTCCTCCTCCATGAAACCTTCCCATCTTCCTTGAAATCCTGATACTTTCTGTACTCATCCTTTCATTCCAGCAGTTATGATTGATTGTAGTTATTGTTCACATGACTGTCTCCCTTGCTAAAGTGAATCATCAAAGACAGGGACTATTATGTGTCTTTGTAACTACATGAATTGCATATAGTAGAGGCTCAAAATGTATTTTGTGGCTAAAAATGTAAGTGACATTTCAAGATATATTATTGAGGACCTCAAAAATCAGGTTTTTCTCTTAACATGGATAAAACTTAAAAGGAGATGTTCATTTAAAAAGACTTCCTCCCCCTCACAAGTGAACCAATATTCAACTATCCCCTCAGCCATTTTGACACCTAGTTCTTTTAAATGTTTCCCTTCCTTGCATGTATTCACTTTTATGATCCAGTGAGCCTAGGAAACACAGCCGTGCTGAAACATCTGGGATTCATCATGCTGGTTCTGTTAATCAAAGTTTTCTAGATCAGTTCCAGATGTTGACTAACTAAGCTTACACAAGCATTGTTCACATTTTTAACTGCAATCAGATCTAACTTTCCATATCTTGAAAGTGGCTTAATTTGTATAGTTACACTCTGTCCTATTTTTAAAAATTAATTCTTAATACAGAGATAAAGCTGATAGGTTGTCCTAGAAGTGAAAAAATATCAATGAAAAATTCAAGATATATTTTTTAAAATTATACATCTAGACATATAAGCTCATAGATTTCATGAGAAAGAAAAATTAATTCTGTGCAAGTATCTACTAAGTGCTGGACACTGTGATGGGTAATTCCACATGTATGATCTTGTTTAATTGATTTAAATATCATAATGACTGTACAAAATAGAAATTATCTGTATTATATGGATGAGAAAAGACAAGCTCATTGGAGTTAATTGCATTGCTGAAAATCATATGCTTAGTGTCTAAACTGAGATTACAGACTAGTTTTTCTGACCCCAAATTCAGTATTTTTTCCTCATGTTCCCTTTCCCTGTAATCTTAGACAACACAAATTTGGAAAAGAGAAAATATATAGATACAACTAGGTTGTAAAACATTTTCTCAAGGAAGACCATAAATGTAAAACCTATGTCTACTTTTCACATAATTTAGTATTTTTGTGCATATTTTATTAAAATAATTACTTTAATTATCTGATAACATAATTGGATTTTCATGAAGCCTGAAAAATATCTGGCAGATGAGGAAAATAAAGTGAATCAATCTAACTCCAGTGCTGGAGACTCCATGATAAACACCTTACACCAATCCGGAGATGCTGCAGGGTTCTAGAAGAAGCCCGTGTGCTGTCAGTAATAATAATGGGCTGACTTCTGCTGTTAGATGTTCCTAATGGCCCATGGATGGCAATGCAATTTGATCCTGCATAAATACAACAAACTTATTTTTTAAATAAGTGTTGAGCTAAAAAGAAAAAAAAAACTGTAGAAATCACAAAAGCTGAAGACAAGGAAAAGATATGGGAAGGAGAAAGTAGAGAAAGAAGAAAAACAGGCAGCTATACCTTGAATTATGCCAGTAAACAAACACAAAAGCCAAGGTTCCATGATTCTAAGAAGAGTCCCTGGCTCAGGAGATGCCTTGGCCATTCTTTAAGGTCAGGGCGCGTACCACGAAGGCAGGATCCTCCACAGAAGTTGGAGTGACTGTGGATCTACATTCCTTTGGCTCTAGTCAAAGTAAATGTACACCTTATGTGGCAGAAAGCTACTCTACACATTAGGCCTTCAGAATTCTCAAAGGTTATGTGTAGTTAAAATAAGCTCACAATTTTTAATCTACCCAACAATAAATAAAATAGGCCACCATGAGTGAGAGTCAGCAGAAACCACAAAAAAGCTACCAAATATTGGAGACACTGGAATGAGCTGCTGGTTAATAGAAAATAATCATATTCTAAAATAAGAAAATTTTAAAATAGTTAAAGTCAGTAAGGAACAAGAAATTATTAAAAATAATCAAACTGATTATAGAAAGATGAAGTAGAGATTTTAGAAAAAATAAATTTATTGAAATTAAAAGCTCAGTGATAAGTAACACTTTAGAGCTAAAGAAATGATGAACTAGAAGTTAGAGTGCTAGAACTTGCAGCATTGAGAGACAAGGACATGAAAATATAAAACAGGTTAAGAGCTATCAAAGACAATAAAAATGAGAAAGTCGAACATACATGTAATTGTACTCTTTAGAAAATAATAGAGAGAATGGAAAAGACAAAACTGGAAAGACAGAATTATGCTGAGAATTGCCTGACGCTTTGGAAAGGCACACATCTACAATGGAAAATGCACAATGTATACCCAGCAGAGCAAGCAAAGAAAAATCCACAAGTAAAACATAGTAAAATTTCAGAGCACCAAAGTTAAAGTATCTGAAAGAGAGCCAGATAAAAAACTAGAGTACCTGAAAGTAGGATGATTTAGTCTAACAGGAGATTTCTCAATAGCTTCAATAGAAACCAGAGTTCCTAGAGTAATATATTCAAAATATTGAGAGAAATAACTATCAACCTAGAATTGTGTTTTATTAAAAATTATATTTCAGGGACATTGTCAAATACATGTCCAAAATTAAAACCTGAATTTACCATCAGAAAATCTTTACTAAGGTACATTCTAAAAGATGTGCTAAAGGAAAGATTGTAACAAGTTCTAAAATGCAAGAAGAAATGTTGATCAAAGAAACTGTTAAATATATAAACTAAAAAGAAATTGTAAAATAATACATAATAAAGTGACTAACTTCTGAGTTCATAAAGACAACAAAAATACTATACTGACACTGTTCAATACAGAATCTACTAGCCACAAATTGCTATTTAAATTTAAGTACAATTAAGTTAAAAATTTAGTTCCTGAGTCACACTGGCCATATTTCTTGTGATCAATAGCCATATGTGGGTAGAGGCTACTATTTTGGATGAAACAGATATAGGACACTTCTATTATCATGTGAAGTTATATTATACAATGCTGCATTAAACAATATATATTTGTAATTTGGAATGTATTAATCAGAGGTAAATGGTTCTAGGTCCCTGTGTTCTTTAGAATAGTTAAGATACTGGCTCTCTTTAAGACTTTTAAATCACTAAATACACTTGATAAAAGGTTTATAATAATCACAAAGGAATAAAAATAGAATAGTAAGGTATGGAGGAATCAAATAAGGAAAAAATAAACCCAAAGTAGAAAAAAGAAAGTGAAACAAATAGAAAACACAAAGGAAGGTGGTGAAAACAATTTCAAACATATCTGCACACGAGCAAATGCAAATAGACTGAAATTGCTAGTGATGAATAAAATTATCTCTTAAGATTTTAATAATCTGTTTTTTGGTAAAAAATAAGAGGTTTATTAATTGAAGTGTGTATTACTATGAACAATTTTATAACACAAATTTGAAAATTGGGACAAAATGGAAAAGTTTCTGTAGCAATGTAACCAAATAAATGTGACTAAAACCCAAATATCTACAAATAAAATTTGCCAAACTATATGCTATCTAGTGCTGAGTAGCAAACCACTCCAAAAGTTAGTGAATTAACATTTATGTTGCTCGTGGTCCTTTAGTGTGAGCAGAGCTTAATGGAGCTGATGCCTCTCTGCTCAACTGACATCACTTGGAGCAGCTCAAAGGCTGGAGGCTGGAATCCAATCAAAGTTCAATCAGTCACATATCTGGGGTTGGTACAAGCCATTGTCTTGACATACCTTAACTGGGTATGTCAGCCAGAACACCTGCATTCGACCACCCCATGTGGCTTGGAATCTCAACATGATGGCTTTGTTCCAAAGGTGAGCATCCCAAGAGCTTTCCTAGGGCAAGGCACTTTACATTTCATCACTTAGCCTTGGAAGTCATGACACATCACTTCTGCCTCACCCTCCTTGTTGACACAGTCACAAAGTTCCATCAGGTTTAAGGAAAAGGAAAATAGACTTCACCTCCTAAAGGGAGGAGAAAGGTTCTGGTGTAAGTCGCGGGACTGAAAAATTGCTGTGGCCATTTTTTGAAAGTACAATCTGCCACATTTCAAAAATTTACAAAATTCGTCAGAAATTAGGAAAAAAGAAAATATGTTCTTACTTGTTTTTTGAGTTTAGTTTTACCTTGAATACAAAAATCATGCAAATCTAGTAAAAGAAAAGTAGAGAGCAATCACGTTCACATGCATGAGAAAATATTAGTAATTCAGCAGCCATTCCACTACTGAGTATGTATATCCAAAAAGTAAAAATAAAATCAATATGTCAAAGAGATATCTGCACTGCCATGTTTATTGTGGCATAACTTATAATAGCCAGGATATGGAATCAACCTCAGTGTCTTTCAGTGGATGAATAAATAAAGAAAATGTAGTTTATATACACAATGGCATATGCAATGATATGTTCAGCCTTAAAAATAAAATCCTACCATTTGTGACAACACAGATAAACCTGGAGGACATTATGTTCAGTGAATTAAGCCAGGCACAGAAAGACAAATACCCCCATGATCTCACTTATTTGTGAACTCTAAAAATGTTGAACTCAAAGAAGTAGAGTGTAGAATGGTAGCTACCACGGACTGGAGGGGGAAGGAGGTTAGGAAAATATTGATCAAAATACAAAATATCAGTTAGCGTGGATGACTAAGGCCCAGAGATCTGTTGTACAATATGGTGCCCATAATTAATAACAATGTATTATAATCTTGAAAATTGCTAAGAAAATAGGTTTTAAGTGTTCTCACCATGAAAAATAAGTATGTGATGTAATGCATTTGTAAATTAGCTCAATTTTGTTATTCCATATGGTCTAAATTTTGAAGCCATTATGTATATGATAAACGTATAAAATTTTCTCAACTTAATTACTTTTTAAAAGATAGGAAATTATTAGGTACCCAAATATAGCCAAGTGTTATAAAAGAGAAGAGGTTAGGTTTACCTCAATAATCAAAGATGGTCTAACATTAAAATTGTGAAAGTATAAACCACTATATTTCCAGGTTAAATGAGAAAAAGTATAATCATCTCAATAGATATGGTAAAAGGATTTTCTATAATCCAACACCCTTTTCCAACAAAACTAAACTAAGTCCTTAGTAAAGCAAGAATAGAAGACAGTTTTCCTTTTCTGATAAGAAGCATTTACAGGCCGGGCGCGGTGGCTCAAGCCTGTAATCCCAGCACTTTGGGAGGCCGAGGCGGGTGGATCACAAGGTCGAGAGATCGAGACCATGGTGGTCAACATGGTGAAACCCCGTCTCTACTAAAAATACTAAAAAATTAGCTGGGCATTGTGGCACGTGCCTGTAATCCCAGCTACTCAGGAGGCTGAGGAAGGAGAATTGCCTGAACCCGGGAGGCGGAGGTTGCGGTGAGCCGAGATCGCGCCATTGCACTCCAGCCTGGGTAACAAGAGCGAAATTCCGTCTCAAAAAAAAAAAAAAAAAAAGCATTTACAAGGAGAAAACCCATAGCAAACATTAATAATGTAATGGAGGCATTCATTTTAATATCATGAAAAAGAACAGGATGGATACCCCAATCATGACTTCTATTCAACATTATACTAAAGATCCTATCCAGCTTGTAAGAGAAGAAAATACTATAAATATGGAAAGAAGCCAGACTGTCCCTATTAAAAAGTGATTTGATTATCTACATAGAAACCCAATCTACCAACAAAATACGAGAATTAATGTGTATTTAGCAAGGTGTCTGACTATAACAATATCCAAATTTTATTGTGTTAATATACAACTATAAAACTAGAAAACATTTTAGAATATTATTTGTAATAGCAAAAATATATAAATACAATGAAATAGATATTTTTAAGAGGATATGTAAGAAACTAAGGAAGAAAGACTTAAAAATTTTTGAAAGCTATTTTTAAAAAACAAATATAAGAAGAGAAATGTGCCATTGTTCATGGGATGGGATAACTCAATATCATAAATATGTCACCTTAACTTAAACTATAGATTTAATTTGTTTCCAGTATCATAAAAAGTCCCTTAAATTTCCCCTCAAATTGAGCTACCAATTTAATTTTTTTCCAATCTAACAAGATTTTTCAGAAACTTGACAAGCTAATTCTAAAATGTATTTGCAAACGTGAAGGCTCAATAATAAGTAAAGTATTACTGAAGAACTATAGAAATCCCATTTGACCCAGCAATCCCATTACTGGGTATATATCCAAAGGATTATAAATCATTCTACTATAAGGACACGTGCACACGAATGTTCATTGCAGCACTGTTTACAATAGCAAAGACCTGGAACCAACCCAAATGCCCATCAGTGATAGACTGGATAGGGAAAATGTGGTGCATATACACCATGGAATATTATGCAGCCATCAGAAACAATGAGTTCGTGTCCTTTGTAGGGACATGGATGAACCTGGAAACCATCATTCTCAGCAAACTGACACAAGAGCAGAAAATCAAAGACCACATATTCTCACTCATAGGTGGGTGTTGATCAATGAGAACACATGGACACAGGGAGGGGAGCACTACACACTGGAACCTGTTGGGGAGAAATGGGGGAGGGATGGGGGTGTGGGGAGGTGGGAAGAGATAGCATGGGGAGAAATGACAGATTCAGGTGAGGGGAAGGAAGGCAGCAAACCACACTGCCATATGTGTACCTATGCAACAATCTTGCATGTCCTTCACATGTACCCCAAAACCTAAAATGCAATAAAAAAAAAGAAAAAAAAAGAACTATAAGAAAACAAAATTGCATTACCAGATACCAAGTTTTATTATAAAACTATGTCAATGAATACAGTGTGATATTAAGGAAAGATCAGTTGGACACTAGGACAGAATTCCTAATATTATAGAGAACCCAGAAACAGATACACGCATGACAGAACCTGTTGTATGGTAAAGATGATATTATCATTGGAGAACGGAACTAAACTCATATTAAAAACTAAATACAGATATTTGTTTATATAATAAACAATGTTATATATAGGCATCAATTCCAGGTAGATCAAAAATTTAATGCAAAAGAGAAAATGTTTAAATTTTGAGAGAAAAATATAGAAGATGATCTTTGTGAACACTGAATAGAGAAAATATTGACTATACATTTTTAATGTTAAGCTCAACTACATTAACAGGAAGAAGTTCTGTTTCTCTAAAGCCACCATAAAAAAGTAAAAACACAAATGACAAACTATTTGTAACCTTTAGAGTCAAAAAAGAATTAGTAATCATTAGGTATAATGAACTCTTATGCATCGAGAAGAAAACGCCAACTTCCTCTCTCCCCTCAAAAAACTAGTAAATGACCAAACCGGCATTTCAGATCAAGAAAGTGCTAATGACCCAGCCTCTTCAGTATTATCGTAAGTATTATCAAAGTATTATCATAAGGAGATTTTAATTTGCATACTAAAATTAAAAATTGAGATAATATGTATTCTTGGTAAGAAAGTAGATTGGTGAAAAAGATATACAGCTCTAGTATAGTATACAGCATAACTGGAAGTATCTTATTTGAAAAACACTTATCTTACACACTAAACACTAACGTATTGATAGCCCAGAAGTTTTACTCCTAGAAACAAAACCTAGAGAAATTTGAATGTGATACCCAAAAGATATGTTCCAGAATGTTATAATTGTCAACAATAACTGTTATCAATAATAGCAATAGAAAACATAGAAAAAAATAGGTAACAAAAATCCACTTACAGAAAAAGCAAATTATTACATAGGCACATAATATTATAGAACTGTGAAAATGAATATATTATAGCTACTGGCAACACAATAGATAAATAATGTTGAGTGAAAAAAGTTGACGAAAATTGTATAATATATGAACTGACATAATATATATAGCATATACATAATTATTACATGTTATCAATTTTGAACATGTTACCTGTTTTAGTAACTGCCCTTATTTAGGAATTTCTACATATTTGCTAAATTTATTGTACAAAGAAAGAGAATATAATAAATACATCAGTTACTTCTGGAAAGGTGGTAAAGGTAAAGGAATAGAATTTTGGAAGAATATACACATAACTGAATGATGTTGATAATGTTCCAGTTTTTAGCCTCAACGGTGGGCTCACCAGGGTTGATGTTATTATGCTTTATAAAGTCTCATAAATTATGTATATGTATTGGATATTACATAATAATGCTTAATCAGAGCTTTCCTGTATTGTTTGATATACTTCATAAATTGTTTTGCTAAAAATAGTAAAGAAGGGTTCATTCAATAAATTATATTACAGATGAGTAAACATAATAGAAGAATGAATTTGGAGCCAGATAGATCTGGACTGGAATTTTTGTTTCGATGCTTCCTAGCTTGAGCTACATACTTATGAACCAAATACTTAAGACCTCTGGATATTAGTTTCCTTCAACAGTATTTATTGTAAGTCTACTCTGTGTGAAGCACCATTCAGAACGCTGGAGATACAGTGGTGAACAAAATAAGACACCATCTCCAGGCGTGGCAGAAGTATATGCAGAAGAGGTTGTATAGGTGCTTGCAAAGGGCTAATCACCGAAGAGCACAGTACTTGGTGTGAGATGTATGTCAGTATCCTCTTACATAAATTTCTGAGGAAATTATGACATAAGCCTTTTCTAACTTGTCATATGCTATTCTTACAACTTGTGGGACATTTTTCACAATACTGGGGAAATTTTGTGCAACTGTGAGCAAAGGAACACAATGGAATTTGACTATCTATTCAGAATATATATCCTAGAAATATATGAAGTATAGGTGGGGACATTATGCAACCAACTAACATGAACACAAAATACTATCGAGTAGTTTGCATAAGAGCTAACAATCTGCTCTTTTGCCAATCAAATTATGGTGTGAGTATGGTACAGTATACAAGAAATTGTCTCTGTAGAAAAGTCTTTATTATAACTTCTTCAGATGCTAATAATCCCTGAGGGCTTTAGTTGTGTGTTTTTCCTATTTACACTATCACTGCCTTGAATCTTCCCCAGTGTCACCAGAAAGAGAAGAATTCACTTCCTCCCAAATTACTTTTGCAGACATCAGTATTATAGTTGTCCCCACTCCTATCTCACTTCTGTCTGCTCTCACTGAGCTCCTAGATATTCAACCTGTTCTAGGGCTACTGTAAGTGATACTATGTGGGTATCAATAACTGTCTCTACTCAAGGAACATTTGCTCCAAAAAGGCACATGGCCAATTTGAAAGCAGAACACATTTCTATCTTCATCTGCAAGGAACCTAAAAATATATATATAGTGATAATCTGATACCAGCATCATTACTATGAAAATGAAATTTAAGTGTTTCTGTTTTACTATACTCGGGACAGCAAAGGGAAGCACAGATTAGCTACTGTTTTCAGAACAGTGGAAACATGCTGCCTTCTCCAAGTTTGGCGTTGGAGTCAAAGATCAAGTGCCAAACAGTAGTTGTCAATAATCTTCTCATTTACAATCAGGTTCTAGACCTTGCAAAGGGTGTGGGCAAAAACCAGTTTTGCCAGAATAGATTATTATGTACCTCTTACCTTTATAGGACAGTACTAAAAATTCTCTTTTAAGACAGAGTCTTGCTCTGTCGCCAAGGCTGGAGTGCAGTGGTGTGATCTCGGCTCACTACAACCTCTGCCTCCCAGGTTCAAGTGATTTTCCTGCCTCAGCCTCCCGAGTAGCTGGGATTACAGGGGCCCACCACCACGCCCAGCTAATTTTTGAATTTTTAGTGGAGACAGGGTTTCCCCATGTTGGCCATGCTAGTCTCCAAAGCCTGACCTTATGATCTGCCCACCTTGGTCTCCCAAAGTACTGGGATTACAGATCTGAACCACCAAGCTAGGCTTTTTTTTTTTTTTTTTTTTTAATTACACTGAATCGATCCTAGCATCTCCAGATTGGGATGAGACTAATGCTCTTCCAAACAAGTGGTTCTTAACTGGGAGCAATTTTGCCCAGAAAGCATTTGGCACGTCCAAACTTTCGATGGCTACAATTGGAGTGGAAGGAGGTACTAGTGGCATCTAATAAACAGAAGCCAGAAATGCCCAAAGCATCCTACAACTCTCAGGGCAGCCCCTTACAAGAAAGAATTCTGGCCCAAAACAAAAAAGTAAAGGTTGAGAAGTGCTGTTCTAAAACAAGGTCCCTGGATCAGCCAATCTGTGAGAAAGGATGGTCCTTTTAATGGACCGATTTCTGACCTAGGAGGCCTGCATGAAAAACAGCTATTTAGAGATACATTCTTCTTTTAGCTATCTATTGTGTGCAATTTGTGCAATTTATTTTCCTATTTCTGGGCTGGGAGGTCCTCTTTGTAAGTAAATATTTGAAGCCTTTAGTACGCACAGCTTCTCTCTTCTAGAGGTTCTGGCTGTCAGATCCTGTCCTGCTTTGGCCTAAATAGGAAGGCAAAGAAGGGAGGCTGGAACTATTTTATTTAATAACTGCTGTTCTGTGGCTTTTCTTAGCCCATGTAGAATATTTTAAATTCAGCTAAAAGACAGAATTTGCTTCCACCTTTAGGTCAAACAGTATGTTTAACCAACTCTAAACAAAAATAAATTTCAAGAAGAGCTTAAGCTGGGCACAGTTGCTCATGCCTGTAATCCCAGCACTTTGAGAGGTCAAGGCCAGTGGATCACCTGAGCCAGGAGTTTGAGACCAGCCTGGGCAACATGGAAAAACCCCATCTCTGCAAAAATACAGAAAAATTGGCCAGGTGTGGTGGGGAGCACCTGTAGTCTCAACTACTTGGGAGCCTAAAGTGGGAGAATCACCTGAGTCCGGGAGGTCAAGGCTGCACTGAGCCATAATTGTACCACTGTACTCCTGCCTGGGCAAGAGATTGTGCCACTGTCTAAAATAATAATAGCTTAGACAGTTGACTTCTATTTCACATTATACTTTTCTATGCATAAGTTCCCAAATATATTTAATTGAGAATACAATTAAAGTACCACATAACAAAACATAAAATGTTAAAAAAAAATTGTCCTTAGTTGAAAAGATTTAAATACATGACAAAAAAATATCAGTCCAAAGTGGCCAGCTTTCTTTTCTTGAAGCAAAAAAAAATATGTTGGCATGATATGCCTCATTATTTTAATGTTAAAATGTTACTTATTAAACAACAGTGGAAATAGAATTGTCTGTTTTTTTTTTATTGTGACACTCTTTCTTAGCAAAGTAGTAAGTTGAAAACTGTTCTTTAATTATTAGTTGTCACTCAGTGACAGGGAATTTTTTCCAGGACCCTTATGTGTCCCCCAATCCACATGTAGTCATGTTTCTACAGAACCTGTGGATTTGAAATATCAGCCCTTGGTATATGAGGATTTCATAACCCACCAATACTGTATTTCTGATTTGCATTGGGATATAAAAAATCCCCATTGAGATACAAAAAAATCCCATGCAGTTTGAGGGTCAACTGCATTCATTTGAAGTTTTGCTGGTCCATGAAACCCCAAATGCTAGAATCACTGTCCTAGTCTAGACAATAGCTAATAGTCAAGGTTTTTGCTTAGGAAACTCCAGTGGTGAGGAATACACTGCTTTCTGAGAAAGACCACATGGTATTTGGCCAGTTCTATTGGAAATGTATTCCTTATGTTAAGGTAAAGCATAACGTTTGCAAGGATTTGCAATTTCCATCACTTGGCTCTTGTTCTATACTTCAGGCCACAGCAAACAGGCCCAATCTTACCCACGCAGGACAGCAATAAGCAATGGCGGTTCCCACGTGGTCCCTGAACCTTGTCTTCTCTAAGGCAAGCATTCCCCACTGCTACACATGACACTACTCTGAGTTCTTCTCATCATTCTGGCCATTGTCCTCTAAACAGCTTCCAGTTTCTACAAAATTGAGGAACGTAAGTTCTGATTGCTACAGAGTTGAATGGCAATTTTTTATTTTAGACACTTCACATATACTGTTCAACTTTAAAACAAATTAGATTTGTTGGCAGGCCTTAGTAGTGTTGACACATGAAACTGTAGTCAAATCAAATCTAGGTATTTAAACAAATTCTCCTTTTAACCCACACGCCCCCTACTGTGTATGCATCCAACTGGTGAAGTTTCTATTTGGTTCAAAACTGGGATCTTTTTTAAAAGTCCCTCCCTCCTAAATTTTAACTTGTTATTGTCAGCACATTGTTCTTCTACCCTGCTGAGACTTTTAACAATATTTCACCTACAAAATATTTCAAACATATGGAAAATTAGACTAATATATGAAAATCCATATGCCCAAACCAGATTTGATAAATATTAACATTATACCATATTTTCTTTAATGTTTTTATTAGAAAACCAAATATTAACTATAATTGCAGTCCTACTGATGACTCTGAAATCTTATGCCTTTTCCTCTCTCTTCAGTAAAACCACATCTTAAAGGTGTTATGTGTTCTTCTCATCCAAAATTTATGTGTCTAACCCTATATAAGCAGATAACTATAGACTATATATAGTATAAAAACTTTAAATACATGGTATCATAGTATATGAATCATTCTGTAACTTTTAAAAGAAGTTATTCTCATTTTTAACATTTATCCTTGTTGAAACATGAAGTCACAGTTTTTTCCTTTTCATCTTGTCCATTTATCTAGTTTCCTATTTTCTGCATTTCACACAATGAAGTGAACATTCTTACACACACCACATCTTTGTGTAACAATGGCTCTAGAACAGGTATCTAGAAGTAAAGTTCCTGAGTTATAATTATGTATCATCACCTTGAATAGGTACTGTCAAATTGATTTTCAAAGCTATAGCAGTAATTTATGTTCTCATCAATAGTGTATGAGAGTTTGCATCACTCTACATTCTTAGATTGCTAAGGTATACATGGTGTTATGGGTTGAACTGTGTCCTCTTCCAAAATTTTTATGTTGAAGTCCTAACACCCCATCACTCAGAATGTGACCTTATTTGGAAATGAAATAAAATGAAGTTGAAATTGAGAGGGCAGTATATTGGACAGGGTGAGCCCCTAATCCAATATGATCAATGTCCTTATATAATAGAAAAGGAGAACAGCACACAGACAAGCATACAGGGAGAACACCACATACGGATTCAGGCAGAGATCAGAGTGCTGCAGCAAAACTCAAGTAATATCAAAAACTGCCAGCAACCCGCCAGATACAAGGAGAGAGGCAAGAGACAGTGTTCCCTTACAGCCCTCACCAACAACCAATTCTGCCAAAACCTTGATCTCAGATTTCTAGGTTCCAGAACTGCAAAACAGTAATTTTCTATGATTCAAATCACCCAGTTTGTGGTACTTTGTTATGGAGATCCTGGAAAGTCAATACACTTGATACTGTCTGATTTTTCAAATGTTTGCTAATCTGAGAGATATAAAGAAAATTTAATTTTAAATCTTTTTAATTTTCTTGACCTCATAATAGTGAGTTTACATTATTGGGTTTCTTCTTCAGAGAACTACCTTTTTATATTTTCACTTACTTTTTTACTAATTTACCATTTATTTTCATATTTTCTTTTACATATATAATTTTTAAAATTATTCTATATTTCTGGCTGGGCACGGTGGCTCATGCCTGTAATTCCAGCACTTTGGGAGGCTCATGCAGGCAGATCACTTGAGGTCAGGAGATAGAGACCATCCTGGCTAACACAGTAAAACTCAATCTCTACTAAAAATACAAAAACATTAGCTAGGTGTGGTGGCAGGCACTTGTAATTCCAGCTATGCGGGAGGCTGAGGTAGGAGAATCACTAGAACCCAGGAAGCTGAGATTGCAGTGAGCTGAAATGGTGTCACAGCACTCCAGCCTAGGTGACAGACAGAGTGAGACTCTTTGTCAAAAAAAAAATCTATATTTCCTTTACTCTTGGTATCATGATTAAAGATATTTTTGCCCTGTGATATTCAACATCTTCTATAAATTCTTGGAAAACTTTAAAGTTTTCACAATCTATTGTTTAGTCTACCTGGACTTGGACTCTGTATATGGAATGAGACAGAAATTTAATTTATTGCTTTATCTATTTGTATAATCAATTGTTCAAGAACCATATATAATTATCAGCTCTTTGTCCATTAATTTATATTTCCATGTTTCATAATCTGTATTCCCATACATATGTGGAATCAGGTTTCTGGGCTCTGTATTCTATTCCCTTTGTCTGCTTATCCAATGCTCTTCCAATTCTATAATATGTTATATATCATAGATGTATAAGTAAGGATTTCCACATTTTTAATGATACCAAAATCATTTTCTCAATATCTAATATCATTTTCTAAATATCATTGAAGTGATTGCTAAATAGCTGATGACAGCCTAATCACCACCTCAAGGACAAATACGTAAAATTTAGAAAGGTGAGAAGAGAACATTTTTATGGTGAAACGTTCTCAAGTATTGTCACATTTTCCCCACCCCACATAGGGGAAAGAAAGAGATGCTCCCCTTATGACTTATAAGGAGCTTTAAGAAACCATTGGGGAGTTTGATGCCACTCTTCTGGAGCTCAAATAGCAAAGTTACTATTCGAAAGAAAGGGAGAGTTACCATTAAAGGCAGCAGAAGCTGGTGTGGAGGGAGCAAGGAACAAGCAGCCAGACAAGGAGGTACTGCCTACATCAGGGAGCTAGAGCCAAGTGGAGATTCTGTAAGGAACCCTTGGAACTACCTTCAAAAGAAACATTCAGATGACTTAAAAAGAGTTAACATTAATCCATCTCAAACTCTTCCAAAAGATAAATGCCAAAGAACTACTTTCCAACTCATTTTATGAGGTCAATATAATTCTGATACCAAAACAGACATAAAATTATACAGATTAATATCCTTTATGAATAGAAATTTTAAAATATTCAACAATTACCAGCAAACCAAGTCCAACAGCATATAAAATTTACTATACACCATGGCCATGTGGATTTATTCTAGGAATGTAAGGTTGGTTCAATATGTGAAAATCTAGCCACATAATATACCATAGTAGTAGGAAAAAAGACAAAAATGCATTATCATCTCAATAAATGCAGAAAGGCATGTGACAAATCCAGCATTCTTTTTTTTTTTTTTTTAAGACGGAGTTTCGGTCTTGTTACCCAGGCTGGAGTGCAATGGCGCGATCTCGGCTCACCACAACCTCCGCCTCCTGGGTTCAGGCAATTCTCCTGCCTCAGCCTCCTGAGTAGCTGGGATTACAGGCACGCGCCACCATGCCCAGCTAATTTTTTGTATTTTTAGTAGAGACGGGGTTTCACCGTGTTGACCAGGGTGGTCTCGATCTCTTGACCTCGTGATCCACCCGCCTCGGCCTCCCAAAGTGCTTCCAGCATTCTTTATTGTCAACAAACTAGGAATAGAAGGGAACTTCAACCAGGGAATCTATGAAAACTTCACACTTAACATCATACTGGTGAACAACTGAGAACTTTGCTCCTAAGACTAGGAGCAAGAAACGCATGTTTGCTCTCAAGACGTCTATTCAAATTTGTATCAGAGGCTGCAGTCAGAGCAATTAGGAAGAAAATATAAAAGAAAGGCATCTAGATTATCAAGAACTCTTACAAGTGAACAATAAAAAGATAACCCAATTAAAATATGGGCAAAGAAATTATAGACATTTATTCAAATAAGATATATAAATGGCTAATAACCACATGAAGAAGTTCTCAACAATATTTGTCATTAGCAAAATACAAATTAAAATCACACTGAAATACCACTTTTTATCTACTAGGATGGCTATTAAAAAATAGAATTTGCCAAAGATGTAGAAAATCCTAATGTAAATGAAAAAGGTGCAGCTGCTTTAAAAAACTTTGGCAATTTGTTAAAAAATTCAACCTATCAGAAACTAGGATTGCAACCCCTGCTTTTTTTTTTTTCCTTTTTTCTTTTTTATTGCTCTCTTGTTTGATAAGTCTTCCTCCATCCCTTTATATTAAGCCTATGCATGTCTTTGCACATCAGTTGGGTCTCCTGAATACAGCACACTGATGGGTCTTGACTGTATCCAATTTGCCAGTCTATGTCTTTCAATTGGGGGCATTTAGCTCGTTTACATTTAAGGTTAATATTGTTATTTGTGAATTTGATTCTGCCATTTTGATGCTAGCTGGTTGTTTTGCCAGTTAGTTCATGCAGTTTCTTGACAGTGTCAATGGTCTTTAGAATTTGGTACATTTTTTTCAGTGGCTGGTACTGGTGGTTCCTTTCCATGTTTAGTGCTTCCTTCAGGAGCTATTTTAAGGCCAGCCTAGTGGTCACGCCATCTCTCAGCAGTTGCTTGTCTGAAGGATTTTACTTCTCTTTCACTTATGAAGCTTAGTTTGGCTGGATATGAAATTCTGGATTGAAATTTCTTCCTTTAAGGATTTTGAATATTGGACCCCACTCTCTTCTGTCTTATAGGGTTTCTACCAAGAGATCTGATGTGAGACTGATGGGCTTCCCTTTGTGGGTAACCAACCTTTCTCTCCGGCTGCCTTTAGCATTTTTTCCTTCATTTCAACCCCGGTGAGTCTGATGATTATGTGCCTTGGGGTTGCTATTCTTGAGGAATATCTTTGTGGTGTTCTCTGTATTTCCTGGATTTGAAAGTTGGCCTGCTTTGCCAGGTTCGGAAGTTCTCCTGGAGAATATCCTGAAGAGTGTTTTCCAACTTGGTTTCAGTCTCCCCATCACATTCAGGTACACTGATCAAATGTAGATTTGGTCTTTTCACATAATCTCATATCCCTTGGAAGCTTTGTTCATTTCATTTCACTCTTTTTTCTCTCTAATCTTGCCTCCTCGCTTTATTTCATTGAGTTGATCTTCAGTCTCTGACACCCTTTCTTTCACTTGATAATTCAGCCATTGAAACTTGTATATGCTTCTTGAAGTTCTCGTGCTCTGTTTTTCAGCTCCATCAAGTCATTTATGTTCTTCTCTATTCTGGTTATTTTGGTTAGCATTTCATCTGATCTTTTTTCAAAGTTCTTAGTTTCCTTGCATTGGATTAGAACATGCTCCTTTAGCTCAGAGAATTTTGTTATTACCTACCTTCTGAAGCCTGCTTCTGTCAATTTGTCACTCATTCTCTATCCAGTTTTGTTCTTTACTGGTGAAAAGTTGTGATCCCTTGGAGGAGAAAAGGTGTTCTGATTTTTGGTGATTTCAGCCTCTTTGCACTGGTTTCGTCCCATCTTCATGGATTTATCTAACTTTGGTCTTTGAAGTTGGTGATCTCTGGATGGGTTCTCTGAATGAACACCCTTTTTGTTGATGTTGAAGCTAATTCTTTGTTGTTTTTTTTTTGTTTTTTTTTTTTTTTTTTTAGTTTTCCTTCTAACAGTCAGGGCCCTCTGCTGCAGGTCTATCCCTGTCTCTGCTTGCTTGGGAATCACCCACGGGGGCTGCAGAACAGCAAAGATTGCTGCCTGTTCCTTCCTCTGGTAGCTTCATCCCAAAAGGGTACCCGCCAGATGTCAGACAGACTTCTGCTGTATGTGGTGTCTATCAGTCAGGATAAATAGGTCAGGAAACCACTTGAGTAGGCAATCAGTTCCTTATTTGAGTTCAAGTGCTATGCAATGAACTCCACTGGTCCCTTCAGAGCTGCTGGGCAGGGATGTTTTAGTCTGCTGAAGCAGGACTCAGACTGCCCCTTTTCTCAGGTGCTCTGTCCCAGGAAGGTGGGGGTTTTATTTATAAGTCCCTGACAGGCTGCTGCCTTTTTTCAGAGATGCTCTGCCCAACAAGAAGGGAATCTAGTCACAGTCTGCTGATAGAGACTTTAAACCAACAAAGATCAAAAGAGACAAAGAAGGGCATTACATAATGGTAGAGGGATCAATGCAACAAGAAGAGCTAACTACACTAAATATATATGTACCCAATACAGGAGCACACAGATACATAAAGGAAGTTCTTCATGACCTGCACACAAATACATAAAGTTCTTCATGGCCTACAAAGAAACTTAGACTCCCACACAATAACAGTGGGAGACTTTAACACCCCACTGTCAATATTAGACAGATCAATGAGACAGAAAATCAACAAGGAAATCAAGGACTTGAACTCAGATCTGGACCAAGATGTCCAAATAGACATCTACAGAACTCTCCACCTCAAATCCACAGAATATACATTCTTCCCAGCACCACATCACAATTACGCAAAAATAGACCACATAATTGAAAGTAAATCACTCAGCAAATGCAAAGGAATGGAAATAATAACAAATAGTCTCTCAGACCACAGTGCAATCAAATTAGAACTCAGGATTAAAAGACTCACTCAAAACCACACAACTAAATGGAAACTTAACAACCTGCTCCTGAATGACTATTAGATAAATAATGAAACGAAGGCAGAAATAAAGATGTTCTTTGAAACCAATAAGAACGAAGATACGATGTACTAGAATCTCTAAGATACATTTAAAGCAGTGTCTAGAGGGAAATTTATACACTAAATGCCCACATGAGAAGTAAGGAAAGATCTAAAATCGACACCCTAAAGTCACAATTAAAAGAACTAGAGGAGCAAGATGAAATAAACTCAAAAACTAGCAGAAGACAGGAAATAACTAAGATCAGAGCAGAACTGAAGGAGATAGAGACACAAAAAATCCTTCAAAAGAATCGATAAATCCAGGAGCTGGCTTTTTGAAAAGATCAACAAAATAGATACACCACTAGCCAGATTAATAAAAAAGAAGAGACAGAAGAATCGAATAGGCTCAATAAAAAATTATAAAGGGGATATCACCAAAAATTACACTGAAATACAAACTACCAACAGAGAGTGCTACAAACATCTCTATGTACATAAACTAGTAAATAAAGAAGAAATGGATAAATTTCTGGACACTTACACCCTCCCAAGCCTAAACCAGGAAGAAGTTGAATCCCTCAATAGACCAATTATAAGGTCTGAAGTCAAGGCAGCAATTAATAGCCTACAAAAAAAAAAAAAAACAACAACAACAAAAACAAAAACAAAAAGTCCAGGACCAGATGGCTTCACAGCCAAATTCTACCAGAGATTCAAAGAGGAGCTGGTGCCATTCCTTCTGAAACTATTCCAAACAACACAAAAAGAGGGAATCCTCCCTAATTCATTTTATGAGACCAACATCATCCTGATACCAAAACCTGGCAGAGATAAAACTAAAAAAGAAAATTTCAGGCCAATATCCATCATGAACATTTATATAAAAATCTTCAATAAAATACTGGCAAATCGAATCCAACAGCACATCAAAAAGTTTATCCATCATTATCAAGTAAGCTTCATCTCTGGGATGCAAGGCTGGTTTAACATACACAAATCTATAAATGTAATCCATCACATAAACAGAACCAAAGACAAAAACCACATGATCATCTCAATAGATGCAGGGAAGACCTTTGTCAAAATTCAACAGCCTTTATTCTAAAAACTCTCAATAAACTAGGTATTGATGGAATATATCTCAAAATAATAAAATCTATTTATGACAGACCCACACCAATATCATATTGAATGGGCAAATGCTGGAAGTATTCCCTTTGAAAACTGGCACAAGACAAGGATGCCCTCTCTCACCATTCCTATGCAACATAGTATTGGAAGTTCTGGCAACAGCAATCAGGCAAGATAAAGAAATAAAGGGTATTCAATTAGGGAAAGAGGAAATCAAATTGTCTCTATTTGCAGATGATATTATTGTATATTTAGAAAACCCCATCATCTCAGCCCAAAATCTTCTTAAGCTGATAAGCAACTTCAGCAAAGTCTCAGAATACAAAATCAATGTGCAAAAATTACAAGCATTCCTATATACACCAATAACAGACAGAGTCAAATGATGAGCAAAGTCTCATTCACAATTTCTATAAAGATAATAAAATACCTAGGAATACATCTAACAAGGGATGTGAAGGACCGCTTCAAATAGAACTACAAAAAAACTCCTCAAGGAAATGTGAGAGGACACAAACAGATGGAAAAACATTCCATGCTCATGGTTAAGAAGAATCATATCATGAAAATGGCCACACTGCCCAAAGTAATTTATAGAGTCAATGTTATCCCCATTGAGCTGCCATTGACTTTCTTCACAGAATTGAATAATCCACCTTAAACTTTATATGGAACCAAAAGAGAGCCCACATAGCCAAGACAATCCTAAGCAAAAAAAAACAAAGCTGGACGCATCATACTACCTGACTCCAATCTACACTACAAAGTGACAGTGATCAAAACAGCATGGTACTGTTACCATATCAGAGATATAGACAAATGGAACAGAACAGAGGCCTCAGAAGTAATACCATACATCGACAACCATCCCATCTTTGACAAACCTGACAAAAATAAGCAATGGGGAAAGGATTCCCTATTTAATAAATGGTGTTGGGAATACTGGCTAGCCATATGCAGAAAGCTGAAACTGGATCTCTTTCTTACACCTTATACAAAAATTAACTCCAGATTGATTAAAGATTTAAACATAAGACCTAACACCATAAAAACCCTAGAAGAAAACCTAGGAAACACCATTCAGGACATAGGCATAGGCAAGGACTTCATGACTAAAACACCAAAAGCAATGGCAACAAAAGCCAAAATAGACAAATAGGAACTAGTAAAACTTAAGAGCATCTGCACAGCAAAGAAACTATCGTTAGAGTGAATCAGCAACCAACAAAATGGAAAAAATTTTTTGCAATCTACCCATCTGACAAAGGGCTAATAACCAGAATCTACAAAGAACTTAAATAAATTTACAAGAAACAAACAATCCCATCAAAAAGTAGGCAAAGAATATGAACAGATACTTCTCATTTATGCAGCCAACAAACATGAACAAAGCTCATCATCACTAGTCATTAGAGGAATGCAAATCAAAACCACATTAAGACACTATCTCATGCCAGTTAGAATAGCAATCATTAAAAAAAATCAGGAGACAACAGATGCTGGAGAGGATGTGGAGAAATAGGAACACTTTTACACTGTTGGTAGAAGTTAAATTAGTTCAACAATTGTGGGAGACAGTGTGGTGATTCCTCAAGGATCTAGAACTAGAAATACCATTTGACCTAGCAATCCCATTACTAGGTATATACCCAAAGGATTATGAAACATTCAACTATTAAGACACATGGACATATATGTTTATTGTGGCACTATTCACAATAGCAAAAACTTGGAACCAACCCAAATGACTATCAAAGATAGACTGGATAAAGAAAATGTGTCACATATACACCATGGAATACTATACAGCCATGAAAAAGATGAGTTCATGTCCTTTGCAGGGACATGGATGGAGCTGGAAACTATCATTCTCAGCAAAGTGATACAAGAACAGAAAACCAAATACCGTATGTTCTCACTCATAAGTGGGAATTGAACAATGAGAAGACATGGACACAGGGAGTGGACTATCATACACCTGGGCCTGTCTGGGGGTGGGGCACTAGGGGAGGCATAATATTAGGAGAAATACCTAATGTAGATGACGGGAGGAACAGATACAGCAAACCACCATGGCATGTGTATACCAATATGACAAACCTGCATGTTCTGCACATGTACCCCAGAACTTGAAGTATAATAAAAATTAATTAATTAATTAAAAGAACACTTTAACCTAGAGTTACTTTATGACTCTGAAATTCTGCTCTTAAGTATGTACCTAAAAGAAATGAAAGCACATATACATGCAAAAACTTGTGTCCAAATGCTCATAGTAGCATTATTCATAATAACCAAAGAGTAGAAACAACTCAAATCTTCATCAATAGATGAATGAAGAAATGTAGTATATCCCTGCAATGGAATACTATTCAGCTATAAAAAGAATTGGAGTATTAATACATGCTGCATCACAGATGAACCTTGAAAACATGATGCTAAGTTAAATAAGCCAGACATGAAAAGCCACATGTTGTCTGATTCCATTTATACTAAATTCCCAGAATAGGCAAATCCATAGAGACGGAAAGCAGCTTGGTGGTTGCCAGGGGCTGGTCAGAAGGGACAAAGAGGAATAACTGGTTAATGGGTAGAGGGTTTCCTTTGGATGTGTTTAAAACATTTTTCAACAAAGTAGAGGTGATGATGTCACAGATTTGTGAATATTCCAAAAACCGCTTAATTATACACTTTAAAAGTAGATAATTTTAACGTATATGAATTATATCTCATTTTAAAAATGTAATAGACCATATAAAGCAGGAAAAAGTAATGTAATTGCTTCAACGGAGACAAAAACATTTGAAAAAATTCCAGGTTCATTTATAAGAAAAAACTGGATGGGTACAGTGGCTCATGCTTGTAATCTTAGCACTTTGGGAGACTGATGTGGGAGGATCACTTGAGACCAAGAGTTCAAGAACGGCCTGGACAAAATAATGAGACTCTGTCTTTACAAAAAGTAAAATAAATAAATTTTAACTAAACAAAAAAACTGATCACAAACTTGAAATGGAGAGAAACTTCTTTAGCTTGTTAAACTTCACATTCACACACAAAAAGAAAGAAAGAAAACCAAAAATGCAACTATCTATGATTAATTATATACTTAAGTGGAATAACTAAGTTTTTCCATTAATAATACCCACCACCAACAATGTTATTTAACATAGTACCAGAGTTCCTGCCCAATATGATGAATATTAATAATGATAATGATGATGATGTAAACCTTGCAAGGGAAGATCTTTTAATGTTGCTCACAGATATCACAATCAACCTAGATTAAGATAACTAAATTAGCAAACATTAAGAATTAGTAGGACAGTTTCACAAGACTACCAGAGATATAATCAATATATTTATCTGGATAAATGGAGATATATTCTGTGGATGAGTCCACTTAATATTATAAAGATACAAGTTCTCCCCACTTTAATATATAAACTCAATTGAATCTAATAAAAATTCCACTTAGAATGTTTTAAGAAAAACCTCCAAACATATTTGGAAATGCACATAGACGAAGAGAAGCATACAAATAACTGTCAGCCTGGAATAATGGTTTAAATGGATAATCATCTCACGTAGACAGTGAAAAGTCAATTGATTTTTATCTTGCTTATCTCAACAGTTAAGAGAAATATTTGTTTCAAAGGGGAATCAGTAAGAATATCTACTCTGACCATCATTATTTCCTGTTTTTCTAAGCATTCTGGCCAATTTCACCAAGAAATCAGAAAACATACATGTGACAACATGGAAAATAAAAGAAAAAGTAATTATTTTGTAATTTAAAAAATTCTTTACTGATAAAACTCTAGAAAATTGACTAAAAACTTACTAGCATTAAAAGTTCACTTCAGTAAAGTATCTGAATAAAAATTAAATATTCCCAAATGAATAATCATTCTGCTAATTTAATGGAAGTAAAATAACAAAATTAAAAGATAACCATAAATGACCTCAATAATATGCTGTGTTCTTAAATGACAAAGTTTCCTTAAAGAATAAAAATTATATGAAATAGTGACAGTGCCAAATATTGTAAAGATACCATTTTACTAGAATAAAATTTAGTTAAACCCAAAGGTAACGAAGAATATATTTAAATTTTTCTTGATACATTTGAATTTAAAACATCTAGATAATAAGCATTTTATCAAAAAAATAACAAGTAATTAAAAAGGGGTATATCCTATAAGTTATTCAAATTGAGTTACAATAACTAAAATAATGTTAAGCTTAAAGTCAAAAATCAAAGAATATGCTCCTGACATAAAGTTTTGATATATAAAATAATTATTGTACAATGAAGAAGAAATGGGTTATTCTATTTCAAGGGAGTTGGGAAAAAAACTGACTTGTAGAAAATCAGCTGGGTCACACTGTACCCAAAAATAAATTTCATATATTTATTTGAATATGTTACAGGGAATGCCCAGGAACTAAGTGTGGGTTAGAAAGGGACAATTTTCCCACCCACCACTCATCTTTCTATAAATGTGGACTTCCTACACCCTGATCCAGAGCATGACACCGAATTATGTCAGTTTCTCTGTGAATCTCTCACATCCTCTTCCAATAATTCATTTAATAAACATACACAGCAGAAAACACAGGCCCTGACTCTAATGAAGAAAGACTCTGGCTTTTTGTGATTGAACTGAGGATTTCAAAAAGGTAGCTCATGGAGGAGATACCCCTACTTTTTACAAGAAGTTTACCGTTTATAAAATATTCATGAACAATCCAGTATTTGAGCAACGGGACCTTAACTAAAAGGTCAACTTTGAATATATGGATGCAATAACAGGGTAGTCCATTATAAAGGAATAGCAATGGAAAAAGGCAACGAATTGGGAAGGTTTGGGAACACAGATGGGGATAACAAGAATTGGAATGAGTGAAAAGATTAGGAGGTATGTTCATCTGCCAGGGCTACAGATACAAAACACCAGAAACTGACTTAACAATAGAAACTGATAGTCTCAATTCTGGAAGCTAGAAGTTCAAGATCAAGATATGGTCAGGACCATGCTTCCTCCAAAGGCATTGAGGAAGAATCTCCAGATCTCTCTTCCAGCTAGATAGTTGTGGCAGGGCTTGGCTGTGGCAATGTATTCCAATATTTTCAATATTCATATGGTGTTTTTCCTGTGTCTTTTTTTTTTCTTCTAAATTTCCACTTTATACAAGGACACCAGTCATATTGGATTAGGGACCAATCAAATAACCTCATTTTAACTTTACCTCTGTAAGATTATTTCCAAATAAGGTCACACGTTGAGATACAGGCAGTTAAGACTCCAACATACTTTTTTTGTGGGGAGTGGGAGGCACATTTCAACCCCTATAGTAAGCAACAGATCAGGGGCTTTATGTTATAGGCTAGTGGGGTAAAGTACTGATAAACAATATCTGGTAACAATGTAAGCTAAGTGATTTTAGTTTGATGAACAAATAAAAATGGGAGGAAGAAAAGAATCTAGTCATCCAGAGCAAGAAATTTAGTGTAGGTAAAAAGGTCAGAATAAGCTGTAACAGTTTATATAGGCTTTGTCATTTCTTTTGGAAATTAGGAACTTGTAGTTCAGGTCAGGAAAGAAGTACCTAAAACACAGATTTCAGCAATAACAAATACTGGAGCTACCAAGAAAAGTTGGACCAACAGTCTAAAAGAGAAAAAAAAAATGGAACGTAACAAAGAAATCTGCTGGAGGATATACAATCCCAGGAATTTTGCACGCCCTAACAATGAACAGCAGATGGTACTAAGTCCAAAGCACATCGGTAAATAAAATAGCCAATGGTTTCAATCAGTTGAAAAACAGGAATGTTAACTCCAAATCCTATGTAAACCAGTTTGCACAGAGAAACTTGTTTTTTCTTGTTAAGTGAAAACATATTTACATTTTGATGGCACATTTCTTCCATGGCTTTCAAAGCATTTCCATGGGTAAGTCTGCAGCTTTATGGGTCGTCCAGGGCAAATCATTTTTAAATTGGTATTGTGGGGTTGTTTTCATTATAAAGGGTGTATTTCAGGTATGTTGTAGTTTCTAGGGTTTGGGGATGGCTTTCCTGGGAAGGGAACCGTCATTTATAATGATGTTTCTATGTGAAAATGAGTACAATTGTATGAACAAAGTGCAAACTACGTAAGTATAACCAAACCAGGAAATAAGGGACTCACAATTGCCATGAATTGTCTAAATAACAGCTTAGACTTAGTACTAGTCTAAGCTGTTTGTATAATGCAGAGATGTTGGCACAAATCCATGAATAGTAACTGATTATGCAAAAATTAATCTAACTCATAGAAAACAATTCACATCAGCACCACAATAAAATCTCTAACAGGGGCTATGTTCCAAAATTAAGTATATGAAAAAAAAAATTCATATTGTCATAATTACCCTCAGTAATTACCTCATAATTACCCTCAGTAATTACCTCATAATTACCCTCAGCAACCCCCTAAACCACCCATAAAGTACATTGTGTTTTTGTACAGTCTCCTCACATGGAATAAAATTGCTATTTTGTTTCTGGTGTTTGGGTTTTGGGTGGGTACCAAGCAAAGATAAAGTAGCTAATATAGAAGGTCCATATTTAACAGATTTTTAAAGGTATGTATCAGTTATTTATGTTGAGTGCTATCATTCAGTTTGGATAAGTGATGTTACAGTTCTACTTTCCCCTTAAAAATGTTTTTCATGATTAGGGTTCACTCCATTTTTACTCAAGTCAGCAAAGTACCCTTAGGCCCTGACCTAGCCCTTCTTTCCCTCTTATTTTTATTATCTGTTTCTGCTTCCCTTGGATCCCACAGATCCAACCAATTCTTGAAGGCATAATGGGAACAGCAGCAGTACTGGAGGCTGTGTCAGCCTTAACCAGACTCTACCACTTCCTAATTTTGAGGTCTTGGGTCACTAAACCTTTCTAATCATTAGCATCAAGTCACTATTAGCATCTAATTTATTTTTTTTATTTTTTTTTTCCTTATTTTTTATTACATTTTAGGTTTTGGGGTACATGTGAAGAACATGCAAGATTGTTGCATAGGTACATACATGGCAGTGTGATTTGCTTCCTTCCTCCCCTTCACCTATATCTGGCATTTCTCCCCATGCTATCTCTCCCCACCTCCCCACCACCCCATCCCTCCCCTGTTTCCCCGCAACAAACCTCAATGTGTAGTGCTCCCCTCCCTGTGTCCATGTGTTCTCACTATTCACACCCGCCTATGAGTGAGAACATGCAGTGTTTGATTTTTTGCTCTTGTGTTAGTTTGCTGAGAATGATGGTTTCCAGGATCACCCATGTCCCTACAAAGGACACGAACTCATCATTTTCGATGGCTGCATAATATTCCATGGTGTATATATACCACATTTTCCCTGTCCAGTCCATCATCGATGGGCACATGAGGCTAACAAACATATGAAAAAATGCTCATCGTCACTGGTAATTAGAGAAATGCAAATCAAAACTACATTGAGATACCATCTCACGCCAGTTAGAATGGCAATCATTAAAAAATCTGGAGACAACAGATGCTGGAGAGGATGTGGAGAAATAGGAACACTCTTACACTGTTGGTGGGAATGTAAATTAGTTCAACCATTGTGGGAGACAGTGTGGCGATTCCTTAAGGACCTAGAAATAGAAATTTCATTTGACCCAGCAATCCCGTTACTGGGTATATATCCAAAGAATTATAAATCGTTCTACTATAAGGACACATGCAGAGGAATGTTCATTGCAGCACTGTTTACAATAGCAAAGACCTGGAAGTATCTAATTTATATGGTTTGGAGAGTATAAGATATAATTTATAGACAAACAGGTAGCTATAATATACGTGTAAAATGGCACCCATTTTACAGATGAGGAAACGAGCTCAGAGACATTTAGCCCAAGATTATCCTGATAGGAAATTATGATTGACTTTTTTAATTCAAGCTTTTATAAATCAAGAGCAGAGTTTAACACTCTATCTTTCTAATACAAAAGCCATATATCTAATAAACATTCCTCAAAAACTGAAATACTATAGTCAGACTTAAACATTTTCACATAGCAACTGAGAAACCCAAGCTCTTTTCTCTTCTGCATTCTGCCATCTATTTAAATTCAAGATTCTGTGCCAAAATTGCCACATTCTGCAAATTCCCCCAGCTCCTTCAGTGAGATGTGGCTCACAGAAAATACTTGAGAAAGAGCTAAAACATACCACATGGTGAATCAAGATTTCCACTCAAACATATCAACAAAAACAAATCAGCCATTTGTTCCATATTTATATCATAGAAATATTAAGACCATTTTTTTATAAATCCCCTTAGTATGCCTTCTAAAGGAGCTTCATATGAATTCTATCTTAAACATTCTCTTACTTTAGTAAAATGAAAAGTATAGTGTAAGACAGTGATAAAAGTTAGAATAAAACTTAAGCCGTGTTCTCAGTAATATCAAGCACAGATAAAAATAAAATATATGCATGCCAGAAGTAAACTTAGAAAAAAAAAAGCTCTAATGTAAAAAAGGTATAAAAATTGAAATGTGCTATTTCCTTTTCATTCCAACTAGCTTACTTTTGCTTATAATAATCTTTTTGAATATATACAGAATTTTCCTGGGGTGAGGAAGAATTCTGAATCTATCATTTTCACTTTTTGATCTTCATAAGTACTTATCAAAGAAACATGAAAAGATGAGAAATATTGAGATGCTGGATGACCCTGAATTAGTAACACTCTGTACCCCATTCGTTAACATCATTCAGTATTGATCCTTAGTCCAGATATTCACAATTCCAAACATTAAAAAGAATCACTAAAATACATTTATGAACTTTTTCTGATCACAAGATGAATATGCATGCCCTTCTTGAAAAATTCTACATTAAAAAAATATAGCAGGAACAGTAAAGTCTTCCATAATCCCCCTTGAGATAACCTCTATTTCATTTTAAAATGTAAGGTATTATGGTTAAATAAATAGGCAAATACTTGATTAAATTTGGTTCTAAATTGCAATTCCCAAATTTTAGAGAAATCTACATAGAAAATATTTGTTTAGGCCAGGCACGGTGGCTCACCCCTGTAATCCCAGCACTTTGAGAAGCCAAGGCAGCGAATCATGAGGTAAAAAGATTGAGACTATCCTGGACAACATGGCGAAACCCCATCTCTACTAAAAAAATACAAAAATGTGGTGGTGCACACCTGTAGTACCAGCTACTTGGGAGACTGAGGCAGGAGAATCACTTGTACCAGGGAGACAGAGGTTGCAGTGAGTGAGCCAAGATTGTAACACTGCACTCCAGCCTGGTGGCAGAATGAGACTCCATCTCAAGAAATATATATATATATATTTGTTTAGGCCATCAGTTAAGATAGAGGTACATATTATCTGTTCTACAAATCTTTGATTCTTTATTCAACAAATTCCATTGGAAATATATCAAACACTTCCTAAATTTCAAGTCATTTCATATGTGATAGGAATGAACAAAACACATGTTAACTTTCTGCCTTCACAGAAAAATTACATTTTATTAAAGGGGAAGAAATCAAATAATAAATATGTTTAAAAGATAATATTTTACAAGAAGCTAAATACATTGAAGAAAAATAAAGCAGAGAAGGGAGAAAGAGCCTGCCAAAGATTAAACAATGGTGTAACTTTAAGTTAATGAGGAAAATCTCTCTCCACCAAATCTGAAAACAGGTAAATAGATGCCAACAGTTTTATTGCCAAAGATGCCAGCAAGCCATAAGTCAGGTTATGTATATCTGCAAATACTCACTTTGAATGACCTTAGCAGGTCTTGGTAGCAGAGGAAGCTCCTACTGGTACATTCAGCATATTGAAGATCTTCTAAGGAATAAATTCCCTTTGCCAATTATGCAGTCTGACAAAGGAAGGGCTAGCATGTTCTATTCAAAAGGTGAAACTTATCAAGTAATTATGACTTGGGCTTCTGAGCAATGACAAACACAAATCTCAAATCAAGAAAACAAAGAATGTATTTTTGTAGCTTCTCTGACCTTCTGGTAAAAGTTACCTGGGGTTTTTAATCTGGTAAAAGTAGGAATTTCAAGAGTTCAACACTAACGGTGATTTTTCCTTGGAAAGACAAGGACAAGACCCCAACACTAGTCTTTTAATGTGAAAGGGCTCCCTTACTCAAGGACCAGGATCAGTTTTACAAGATGGTGCCAAAGGCAGCAAGAGTTTCCTCCAAGAGCTCCATTTCAGTACCACCAATGTTAATGAGATTGGTTTGACAAAGTCTTTAGTCTTATCTCTTGGATGTACTTTCTAAGATTCAGGGATTTGAGGGTCATCTATGGCTAACAGCAAGGCTAAGAACAAACAATTCTAGTCTTTAAAGGGATCTCCCTTTGTCTCAATCTTCCAATGGTTCTCCTTCTAATAACAAATTGCTCTAGCTCATAAATTGTCTTCTTCATTATATCCTATTAGCCTGTTCTTTGTACTTTCTTTAGCTTCCTTTGGGTTTCCATATGTGAACGAACTTCCTTGCATCTCTTCAAGTTTAGAAGCCATCATTTCCTCTTTGTCCATCTCCCTTCACAGGAGCCTCAGTCACATTGTTTGGTGTGAGATAATCTCATAAGGCAGTTTGTGGTCTACCACTCAATCCCATTCTTTGTGTTTATTTCTTACTGTTTTGATCAAAAACATGAACTCTTTTTTGATGGTCCTTTGTCTCCATTAACTTCCTAATGCAAGTCATCTACCAGCCTAGAAGAATCATCTCATCCCCATTTAGATACCCATTCCAGGTGGCTTCATCATGCTGTACTGGTGTTTTCCCCTCAGGGCAGATTTGCTGCTCCAGGGATGCAGTAGTCCACAGACCCCTAATTACTCCCTCACTGGCATCTCAACTCACCCAAATGTTCCTCCATCATGTCCAAAGGGAGGCATTTCTCCCATTTAGGAGTAATATAACATCTTGGACACTTTGTAAAGGTTGTATCATCAGGACTAGCGGGGCTTGTCCTGCATCAGATGCCACTGGATATGCAAATAGAAAGGGCAGATATTATAAACAACCTATGTGCAGGCTCACAAAAATGTGTACCTTCTGGGATAGCAGGAAAGATGTGATTTGATATCCCAGGGAGAGGCACACTTGGTCAGCCATAACTAGCAACTCAGTGGATTTCCTCCAGGAGATAGACTCACATCCTTGTCTCCTTCCACTTACGTGGGGGAACCTGGAAGTAGACAGGATCATGTAAACAATCTGGCCTTGGTGGCATCAGAAGTTTCCTGTTTTCTCACTGCAATGACATGGAGGGAAAGTTACATATGAGAGGTCTGGCACGGTTCCTTGCTGAGCCACAAGGCATCCAATGGACATATTTTTGTCTCTCTTGAGTCCACATCCTGGCCTCAGAGGCTCTTGAAACATAGCTTTCATGTCAGAAGACATATTAGTTGCTAGTATTGTGACTTGTTTGTATCCTGAGCTATTGCCTGGCATGAATCTGAGAGGCTATTTGGAGGAGCTTCCCCATAACTATAAAAGGAGGGGAGAAAGAAAGGATCTTTTGCCGTGTAACCACCACATGCTGCTACTTGCTTTCTGGAGCTGGAAAGATTCACCCAAAGTCTGTAGCCCATGATAGAACAAGGGGGTGAGTACCAGGTTTTTTGGTCCTTGCCTGTCACTCACTTGACTGGTTATGTCTAGCCCAAATATGTCTCTTATATGGGATGCCAAAATTCTGGAGATGAGGTGTATTTTGATAGTCTGGCATTTAGAGGTTATGCAGATTGTGTCTCTTATGGTATCTTTCCTATCCCTTGCTTAACAACTGTAGAAAAGATAAAAACTACTTTGCATGGTTAGCCAGGGAAGGTCTCAGGCAGAGTTTCCATAGCCCTGGTGAGGTCCAGGAGCAGAGGTGATTGCTAAGATTAAATGAGACAGTAAGGTAGCTAACTAAACACAAAGTCTGAAGAGGACTTGTTAGAAGCAAGAGATACCTTAGTTATGATCTGTGTGGACTAGCCTGGACCAATCTGTAGAAAAAGATGACTCGGCCAGGCATGGTGGTTCATGTCTATAATCCTAGCACTTAGTGAGGCCAAGGTGGATGGATCACCTGAGGTCAGGAGTTCAAGACCAACCTGACCAATATGGTGAAACCCTGTGTCTACTGAAAATACAAACATTAGCCAAGCGTTGTGATGTGCACCTGTAGTCCCAGCTACTCGGGAAGCTAAGACATGAGAATAGCTTGAACCTGGAAAGCGGAGGTTGCAGTGAGCTGAGATCACACGACTGCACCCCAGCCTGGATGAAAGAAAAAGACTCCACTTTGAAAAAAAAAAAAAAAAGGAAAGAAAAGAAAAGAAAAAGATAATGCAACAGATGCCATGTCAAATAGAGAGAAACCTAGTCTAGCCTCCTTCAATGTCCATGGGGGATTTTTAGAGATTGTAACCCAGAAGCAACCATGGGAAAGTAGGAAAATGGAACTGACTGAACTTTTGCCAACATGTGAAATGGGAGCTGAATGAAAAACCAATTTGGTGTAAAGAAAACTAAAACTAGTGGGTTTGTTTTCTTCTGCTGTATAACAACCATGAATTTAATGACTTAAAACAAGATCCACTTATTAAGCCACAGTTCCACAGGTCGTAAGTCTAGCATGGCATGCCTGGGTTTTCTGCTCAGGGTATCAGAGGGCAGAAATCAAACTGTCACACAGGCTGAATTTTTGTCTGAAGGCTCTTAAATTTATGCTCATTGTTGGAAGAATTTTATTCCTTTTGGTTGTAGAATTGAGGTCCCTTTTCCTTGCTGACCTTCATACAGCAGCCTCTCTCACCTCCTCAAGAACACTCAAGTTCCTTACCACTTGGCTGCTTCTAACTTCAAGCCATCTTCCTGTCCCTCAAATTTATGATTTCCTGTCTCTGATCCCCAGGGACAGCTGTAAGAGGCTCATGTGATTAGATGAGGTCTACCTGTATTAACTCCCTTTCTTAAAGTCAATGGTTCCATGTAGCATAACTTAATCATGGCATTTCTATTCCATTATATTCACAGTACTCAGGGATTTTGCTAGGCATGCATGCCAGAGGGTGTGAATTAGGCAGACTTCTAAGGCGTCCTCTAATCACAAGTACATATTTTCTGCATCCTTGATTAAATGAACTGAGAGACATTTGTGCTACATGCATATCTAGATTGGAAGGCCCTTGGAACCAGCGACTGTCTCTATAAACAGCAAAGTGCATGTTAATGACACACAGTACAGGGATAATTTGGTCGCTTGAATACAATGCAAGTACTCTAGATAGGTAGCAAGAAAACACAGCAGCATGTTCCACTACAGACCATGAATACCTTTATAAAGTTTTATTCAACTTTTAGTTCCTTTTTCTCACCTTTGTCTCACTTTCCTACTTCATTCATTTTTTACCTCTTCATTCTTCCTTTTTTTTTCCCTTCTCTTGCTCCTGCCTAAGATCTATCGTCTGTGGTTTGGGATCAGAGGACCATTCTAGCTCTGTCAAAATATGGATGGCCTTGGGCAAGCCTCTTAACCTCTCCATGGTTTGATGCCTTCATCTGATGGTTGTAGTGAGAATATAGAGGGGGTGAGTGATTTTAGCAAGGCTGTAGAATAAAATTGAAACACAGGGGTTAGAATCAGCCTTCCTTATGTGAGTTGTACAAAGCATACAACCAGTAGGTTGTAGAGGCAAGACCACTAGGTTGTATGAAATGTCAGGAGTATTTTCATTATTATGCATGTAAGGTGCTGAACACAATGCCTGTCACATACTAAGTTACCAATAAATGATTGCCATTATTTTAATTAACATGTAAATATACATTATTATTTTACCTTTCTGATTTTATTCATAGCTAAAGTTATTAATGATATTCTTCCTAGGTCCTTTGCAAAAGAAACTTAGTAACTTGGGGAAAAAAACACATCATATGGGAGTTTCATTTTTTATTTACCAGTTTGTCTCACCACCATGCATTCAATGTCATCTGCTTTTGGCAATTAAGAATTTCTGCTGACATTAGCTTTTTATTTTCCTCCTTGTATCTGACTAGCTCGTCTTTCTCTTGCCCATGCCTGATTAGGCTATCTGTTCTTTGGCAATCTCACCAACTTGTAAGAGTATATGTTCTCAATATCTATTTGCTGTCCAATCTTTCCCTTGAGTCAATCTAATACATATTTAATAAACTCCTGAAGCCTCAATAAAGTGAGGGGAAGGAGTAGACTAAATAAAACACTGGAATGTCATTTCTATCTATCTTTAGCTGCAGGTGACCAGCTAAAGGTAAGTGGCCATGAAAAGAGGAAAGAGAAAGAAGAAACATTAAAACATGGAGTCAAATACAACAAAGAATAGAAGTCAGGTCAAAAAAGTAGACAAGTGAAAGCTGTGGTAGGCAGAATAATGCTCCCTCCCCAAGGATGTCTATGTCCTAGTTTCCTGAATCTGCAAATCTGTAACTTTACATGGCTAAAGGGACTTTTCAAAAGTGATTAAGGATCTTGAATTGGGCAGATTATCCTGTGTGAT
The DNA here is from genome assembly GCF_048565385.1 of Saimiri boliviensis. Classification (NCBI taxonomy): domain Eukaryota; kingdom Metazoa; phylum Chordata; class Mammalia; order Primates; family Cebidae; genus Saimiri; species Saimiri boliviensis. The sequence goes on along the minus strand of NC_133463.1, from coordinate 56,869,348 downwards.
GCAGGTGAACCCAGTATAAGCTCGGGGTTCCTTGTGAGAGAAAGAGAGAGGCAAGACAGTGACTGTCGGAACGACACAGTCCTTCACAGCCTGAGAAGGCCTCTTCCAGCCACTTCTGGCTCTGAAGATTCAAAGGAGCCATGAACTAAGAAATACAGGCAGCCTCTAGAAGTTGGAAATGGCAAGGAAACAGATTCTTTCTCAGAGCCTCTCAAAGGAATGCAGCAATGTGATACCTTCATTTTACCTAGTGAGCCTCATTTCAGAATTCTGACCTACAAAACTGTAAGGTGATAAATTTGTGTTGATATAAGCCACCAACTGGGTGGTAATTTGTTATGACAGCAATAGAAATGAATACTAAAAATGACACTTAGATGATAGCCAGTTCAACAAGAAAAATCAGCGTAGGCATTAAAGGAGATGTTTCAGTACATGTAGTGTTTACTAACCCCTATCCACTGTGTTGGGTTCCCAAAGGCAACTGTGGTTGTAACATTTTACTGCCACCCCTGTTTATTACAGCAAGAAACAAACACCTGACCAGATATGACCAATCAGAATCCATTTACCAGGAACAAGAGGTGTCTGGCTTTGCAGTGGACATTGTAATATATGAACTGGAATGCCATCAGTAATCATTTTCTTCTTACCACCAGTACTGATAACAAAGAAAGCCAGCCTGTCAAGAAAGAAGACTAGAGCCCTGCAGAAAGGTGTGTGTGTGTGTGTGTGTGTGTGTGTGTATGTGTGTGTGTGTGTGTGTGAGAGAGAGAGAGAGAGAGAGAGAATTAGAGAATATTCCCTAGGCTTCCTACCACCTTCTAGTTTCTGGCTCTAATCCATTCTAAGGTCAAGCTGCATTCCTGCCTTTCAATTCCATGCAAGTTCTCATTCATGAACAGTTGCATATGCTGATTTCAGGTGGTTTCTTTTAGTCAGAATGCAAAAAGTCTTAAATATTGCAGAAAATAAAGAATACAACAGGAGAAAGGATGGATTAAGACTTGTATCCAAAAACTGCAAGCTAATGAACTATAGCTGACTTAGTATGTAAGAAAGGATTGGTGACCTGGATAGAAAAGTATGTAACATGGCATCATATTTAAACTGTTGTTGTACATTCACACATATAATTTTGTATGTCAGTTTTAAATTTTTGAACAGTAAATATTTGAATAAGTCACAAAGATTAAAAAAATTTTACAAAGTAAAATGCAAATGGAAATGCAGCACTTACAAAAATAATAGTCAAAATTTAGTCCAAGATCCTTTGGACACCATGGGCAGAGGAGGATATAAAAGAGGTCAGAGTGGAAAGACAATATGATTTTAAAGAGGCACTCCTCTGAAGAGGACTTTAAAATAGTGCCCAGAAGGCTGGAAGACCTACTCCCTCAAAGGGAATATTGTGGAACCTAGCCCCTTACCTCACAAGCTAGTGAAGAAGGATTCCAATCAGACCACACAGAGAGCTTAATCTGAAGCCCTTAAAGCTTAGGGCATTGTGAATTAGGGTGCTGATATAGGTAAAAGACAGCAGAAGATGGGGCACAGGGCTAGACACGGTTTTATGCAGAGCAAAAACTAGAAGGTGTAAGCCCAAGTGCCTTAGTGCTTTGGTTGCAGAGCCAGGACAGTTGCCTCATTACTGGGGCTGGACCCATCACCAGATGATGTTGAAGAAAATAATGTGAGTGTTTCCCATGTGTCAGGATTGACAAAGAACTAGTTGGGGCACTTCTGGTGTTTTAGAAAGAGCAAAGAGATCTTTCAGTAAGAGGCTAGAGATGAACATGAGTTCCTGGAAGCCACAGAAGGAAGCCCAAATGACTAGTTAGAATGAACAATCTCCTGGGTCAAGGGAGCAGCCAAGTGAGAGGTCCCCTATGAGATTTTCAAATGAGCCTATGGAAGGCACTCCGAGAGAGAGTAGGCATTAACCATGCCCAGCCCAGAGAGCATAAAGCCATTCAGCCCAGAGACACATGTATCCCTTCTGGCCTCTGTTCTCTCCCCAAACCTCACCCCAGGAGGGGTATAGAACATCCACCGGGGGATAGAATAAGAAAGCATACAGGTAGTGAGTACACCCCAGGCCTCAGCTGCGAGGAGGTCAGATGTCACATCTTTCAGTAAACACAGAAGTATTCATTAACAGCTCAGACTAGATGCTCATAACTCTTGAATTATGACTGTGTTTTGACACATAAATTGACTCTAGGACAGTCTATTATTTCAGTAACTCTATCAAGGAGCTTAGGAAAGTCTTCCTCCACTGAATGAAGTTGGAAAGGAGATTGGGAGACACAGCTTTTATCCATCTTATGAATCATACATTCAGTGCATCAGTTGCACATACCTACTATACATAGGTAATCTTCATTACAAATGTTGTGGTTTTCAAATTTTAAGACATCTGTAAATAATTGGGCATGCTTAACTTAAATGCTATAGATTTGATCTTACCCGTACATTTAGTATATAATGAGCTCTCATTGAGGAATGGATGGTTCTAAGTCTGTATAGAAACAGTGTAGCCTATACAGCTGTTGTCCCAACCTCTAAGCACTGAACCCACCTGAATTCACCTCCAGGTAGGGGGAGAATTTCCCACAAGCTGACAGTTTCCCTCCTCACAGTGGTGCTGTAAAATTTAGTGGTATAAAGATAATTAGCAGGAAAATGTAAAGAGACTTTGTATAAAAAGGCAAAAATAGTTCCTTCTGGGGAGTAGGACGGGATAGAGAAGGGAAAAACAGGTGATGGCTTTCCTTATGAACCCCTATCTCCCTTTAAAAAAATTATTTAAAGCATTTATCTGTGTGATATGGTTTGACTGTGTCCCCACCCAAATCTCATCTTGAATTCCCATGTGTTGCGGGAGGGATCTAGCAGGAGGTAACTAAATCTTGGGGGTAGATCTTCCTTTGCTATTCTCACAGTAGTGAATAAGTCTCGGGAGATCTGATGGTTTTATATGAGGGAGTTTCCCTGCACACGCTCCCTTTCTTTGCCTGCCACCAACCACGTAAGATGTGACTTGCTCCTCTTTGCCTTCCACCACGATTGTGAGGCCTCCCCACCCATGTGTAACTGTAAGTGCATTAAACCTCTTTCTTTTGTATTGTCCAGTCTCTGGTATGTCTTTATCAGCAGCGTGACAGCAGGCTAATACACTGTGCACAATTTCCGAAAGGAACCGTATACAACAAGATACATTATTAAGTTATAACTACAAGGTGCAAAATAAATATATATGTCCAATTTCAGTAGAACTAAATGCATGCACATGCACAAGCACACACATACACACACAAACACGAACACACTCAGAGGACATAAACTTTTTGCGACTTCTCTTAAAATGAGCCAATTTCTTTTGTTTCAACTTGACCACTATTAGATCCAGAGAAAGTCAAGACAGGACAGATGGTATCCTAGAAGTGAGAAGGTAATTTCTTCCAATGCCAGAAGATTGTGGAAAGAAAAAGATTTATTAGTAGGGAGTGGTCAAGACCTCCTCTTTAGTTTAAGCCAAAATCTTAAGTTGGGGTAGGAAGCCTATTGAATAGGTTGAAGAAAGCAGAAGGTGGGAGGGCTTTTTGCCAATTTTCCATTTCATCCTGTGGGAAGAGTCTTGCATGGAGTGGACACCACACATTAAACACACAAACATGGTGCATTGAAGGAGAAGTTGGGTCTGAGTTTATCATTCTTAGAACTTCTGCCAACAGCCTGCACACTATGCAGAATGTATCCACAGTTCTTAGGTGCCCTGTGGAGGGAGGACAGGCCTTAACTAGTTCTGCCTGAGAAGCAGGACTGGAAGGAGAAGATGGGGGAAGGTGTGGCAGAAAGGTTGGGTAGGAAGGAGAGAGGAGAAGCAGCTGACCTTAGTCTCCTTACAAATACTTTTGTACAAGTGTGCTTTTAATATGCTCTCCAGCCTCAGGTTTCAGCAGGCAGGGTCAGCAGTGACCTCATGGACAAGAGTCACCAGGCTGCAGAGTCCAACAGGGAGCCAGAAAACAACTCTGGGACTCTCCTGTAGATCTGAAGCCCTCTCTTCTCACACATCCTCCACCAACCACTGGCACGTGGCAAACTGCCCTGTCTACGTCATCAATTTTGGAAGGAGAAGAGGTAAGACAATCTGAAAAACCAAGCATTTCCTCATGAAGGGCTCTGGTACACAATAAAAAGAGACTTCCACTAACATCGAAATTTCACAAAATTCACCCCCCCCTTTTTTTTTTTTAGAAGAAACTGTCAAAAAATGAGTCCAAACATGAAACATGATGATTCATGAAAATACAATGTGAAATGTGAACTTTTTTTTTCTACCAGACCAGTGTAAAATGTACTCAGGTTTTGTTAGAATAAAAAGGAGAATGGAGAGGATGGGGTGTCCTCTTAGGGAAAGACCTCCCATCCACTGCCTCCTGGGAGCCATTGGCCCTTCCCCACCCCCCACAACCTATTTTGTCCCAGATTATACATGCACATCGGAATTGGCTAGTGTGAAACTAATTAATCACAAGCACATAAGGTTTACATCAGGCTAATTAACTTCAAAACAAACATAAATCTTGAGAGCATGTTCCACATAATAGCAGGAGTGAGTAGAATAAGACATTGTCATGGGGCCCCAGCTGCAGCTCTGTAACACCTCACACAGCCTTGCCATCACTAACAGAAGATGACCAGGTTTTACTCTAAAACTGTTATTTTATACTTAATGACAAAACAATGACCTGAAAACTAAGATACACAGTAAGTCAATGAGCCACTTCCACAATGCTAAGCTTTATTTTTATCACCATGTTTTGCAATGTTTTTCTCACAAAGCTGCATGAAGTGAAGATGGTTTCAGCATCACAGACACCCCTGAGCTTGATGAGTTGAGTTAGAATGAGAAAGCCCATCCCTGCTCTCATTAGAGGTGCCACTGCAAAAGGGTATACAGGTTTAAATGAGCCAAGAGTGATTTTCCCACAGGTTATAAACTGGACCCAGAGGCAGCTTTGCTTGGAAAAGAAGCCATCTCTGTAGCACAACATATTAGAAAAAACACAGACTTTACAGACGAACAGGTCTTAATTAAACTCTGATTTTATTCCCTCCTTGATGAAATCAAATTTGATATTATTAAATGACTTAGATGCAAGCAGCGGACACAGACTATGGTTTATTTTAGAATTAAAAAAAAAAAAAAAGACTTGATTTGAAAGATAATGAGTGGCTTACAGGATTGCAGGGAAGACCAGAGAACCGGGCTTAGGTTAAAGAACTCCACCAGAACCCCTACGGGCAGGTGCCTCAGCTTGCCTCTCAGATGCCGTAGCTGTATCTGGAAAATGGATGTCTCTTTCAATCCCCACTGCTTCCGTCAGTCACCAGCTTAGTTTTGTTTTGCCATGGTCTCTGCTTTATCAAAACACCCGCTTCTCATTCAGAGTCTGAGGCCAATGTGCCCACACCTTAGCTAGGAGGGACACTGAGAAAATGGAGATGAAAACAGCCCCTGCTCATCAGTCAACCACAAATATTTCTTTTGAAAAGTTGCAGTAAGGTTGAAATCACAAAGACAGGTATAAATTCCATCAAGAAGAGATCTTGACCCCTAATTTAAGGGTGGCACATAATGAATGCTCAAGAAGAGTTGTTAGAGTAATTTTTGAAAGGAAGGAATGGATGAACAATATGGGTAAAAATTCTTATTCTGTGTGGAACATAATAGACAAGTAAGTAATTTTCTTTTTTTTTTCTTTTTTTTTTTTCTTTTTTTTTTTTTTGAGACGGAGTTTCGCTCTTGTTACCCAGGCTGGAGTGCAATGGCACGATCCCGGCTCACCGCAACCTCCACCTCCTGGGCTCAGGCAATTCTCCTGCCTCAGCCTCCTGAGTAGCTGGGATTACAGGCACGCGCCAACACGCCCAGCTAGTTTTTTTGTATTTTTAGTAGAGACGGGGTTTCACCATGTTGACCAGGATGGTCTCGATCTCTTGACCTCGTGATCCACCCACCTCGGCCTCCCAAAGTGCTGGGATTACAGGCTTGAGCCACCGCGCCCGGCCACAGTAATTTTCTTTTTATTTTTCAGTCTTATGTCACTAACTTCTCTGGAAACCATATTTTATACATTCTGTATATTTGGCAATGAGAAAATAAGTTTTCTGATATATGGCTTAGTATGTTTAAATAAGAACTAACATTATACAAATTATCAATTTAAAAATAACTAGAATGAAATAAATGCACTTATTGCCAAAAAGATTTTTTTTCATCTTCAGAAAGTTCTATGGCAGGTGGGCATGGTGGCTCACACCTGAAATCTCAGCACTTTGGGAGGCCAAGGCAGGTGGATCACCTGAGGTCATGAGTTCAAGACCAGCCTGGCCAACATGTGAAACCCTGTCTCTACTAAAAATACAAAAATTAGCTGGGTGTGGTGGCGGATGCCTCTAATCCCAGCTACTCAGGAGGCTGAGGTAGGAGAATCGCTTGAACCTAGGGAGGTGGAGGTTGCAGCAGCCAAGATCGTGCCACTGCCCTCCAGCCTGGGAGACAGAGCAAGACTCCATCTTGGAAAAAAAAAAAAGAAAAGAGAAAAGGAAGTTCTATGGCATTACCCACTTGACGTTGTTTGTTATATCTGTAATTAATATTCTGATAATAAAAATCAATGTCACATAATAAACTTCTGAATTTTAGATTGCCTCCTAAATCAACTTTTAAATACTTTCCTTAGTGACTATAATTTAAAAATATTAAAACTCTAAAAAACATAGCATAAATGCCTAGTGACCTTTCTTTTTTCAAACAATATAATTTCATTTTCAAGAGAAAGAAATGTTGTTTTCAAACACGCAAAGTCGTTTAATGGCCTCACTTACTGTCCTTCATTGATGCTATGAAGTGTTTGTGTCCACTAAACAGTATTTGCTTTACTACTGAAGAAATCTTTATGGTAAGCCAAATTCTCACCCTACTTAGTTGTCAAAATTCAAAAATATTATAAAGAACTTATCAGTTTCTAGGCAAGGCACTGAAAAAGTGGAGGGGGAAGTAATTTACCATAGTAACCCTGAATACCTTTATCTCTCTACCTCTGAAATTTGCAGGCTTATAAAATTACAAAACAAATACAAAAGTAATTCAAGATGTTCTGAACCATAGTAAATCAGTGTTAAACAGACCATGCAGCAAAGCTGTTTACTCAGCATAGCATTTTTGGCCATCTGGATCATCTTTAAACCAGACCAGGCAAAATGATGAAACACACAGCAGAAGGATCAAAGCCACATGCAGCAAAGCTTCCACCTCTCACCTGTACATTATGTGTGGCCCCATTGCTAGAAATGTCCTAAAAACCAAAGGTTCGAAAATGAACTGACTTTCCACAAAAAGGCTTTTTTAAAAAATCAAATATATGTTAAATGAAAATGCAAATAAACAAAATCAGAATGAAATTCATTATAATCCTACCAGCAGAAATAATCACTGTTAACATTTTTGTGTTTTCCCTTCAAATTTTGTGTGTGTGTGTGTGTGTTTCAATGTATATGTACATATTCACTAAAAACGAAGTCATACTGCACCTACTTTACGTAACTTGATTTCCATACCTATCGATATTTCCAGTCTCACGATATTTCATTGCATGGTCAATAATTTCAACATTATTGACCCCATCTTCTCCTTGGATATTTATTCTAATTCTTTGTCAGTATAAATAGAATTATGATGAATATACTATAATAAAAAAATCTGACTTCCTTTCTGATATTATACCACTGACCCCTTTCAAACCCCATCCCTTATTTTCCCCTACTTGCCCCACATCTGGGCAAGCCCGCCTGGTACTGCTAAACCTGGCACAGAGGAGAACTTCAAACCCCACAAATCCTGCAGGAACACTCACCCCAGCCCCAAGCCCCAACTGCAATAAAAATCAAAGCCATTTATTTTTTATTTTTTTCCAAACTATTCTAAATAATCCTGTTGCCTGAGTATTAAAACTTTTCCTATCTCATGTGTGGCATCATCAGTCTCAGTATCTGAACCGATTTTGAGAGAAGGGTGAATCCCACCATCCACTAGTAACCACAGCACAATTGGCGCTACTAGCAGGAAATTCTAGGTGATGACTCCCACTCCATGAGTCTTTCTTCTTTTGCCTTTAGCTTGCCAACTGGATCATTTGCTGCTGCAAGCGTGCCCTTTGACGTGCCATCTGCTGACTTGTGCAAGCTTTGAGCTACATGGCTGGCTGCTGTCAAGCTTGCATTTTCAACATTCCCATGTTCTGATCCATTTGTAGAGTACTCCAAGCATAAGTCACATGTTTCAGTAATTAGCACTTAGGGACAGGAGTATGAAATTTGGGCCCACTTTATAGTGAATTTGGGTTGTATGTCTTGGTCAGGACCTATCCATCTGTCTCAGGTTGAATCATGTCCCAGTCCCCGCATCCACAGTGAATCAAAGGTGGCCCATTCATATCATCACTGACAAGTTGCCCCAGTATTAATTGGGTCCTCTACCAAAAAAGAGGGGGCAAGTGGGGGCAGTAGTGTACAGAACCCATCCTGATTGCTATGCAACAGGTACTCCCATAAGTGTTGCCAGAGATCCCTTCCTGTGAGGCTTTAGCAACCTCCTCTCAGGCCTCCTGGAGTCACTAGAGCACCCACGATGGCCATAGTTGCAAATGTGCTTCTGATGCAAGAAACTGCCCTCCCCAGCCCAATGCAACATTCCAGTAGAACAGCAATTTTTGGCTTCATACGAGTTCCTTCTGGAGATGAAGTCTCCCACAAGCCCTGGGCCTATGACTCTCCAACTTCAGCTGATTGTTATGTCTCCAGTTGTAGGGACAGAACTCTGAAGCCATGGCATGGCCAATGATCTCCTAATTAAAATGAAAGTTGTGCTTCCAGATAGAGCCAAACCTGAACCTTCTGGCATATTCTACCTGTAAGAGGAAACATCTTCCCCTCTCCTCATTCCCTTGTCACATACAATGACACTAGAGGAGGGTGTCATCCCTCTTTGGGCCCCGTGACCTCTTAGGAAGCTGTCAGGAGTCAACTGAGTGATCAGAAAGGATGTTCATACACTTTAAAGATGGCACGTGAGTTGAAGCTCCCTGGAGAGCTTTTGTTATCTATCCCTGATCAAAGACGAGATCCAGGGGTTACAACAACTGACCAAACTTCAGGCAGTCACCTTAGCGATAGTCAACATGATGACTTGGACAATAAGAAGCTTCTTCTGCACATTTGTATAGACCCCTGGGTTATGGGCAATGGTCTGGCTAACTGATCCAATTAATGTGGACAGCAACAGTCCCTTCTCTGAGGTTACCCCATTAGAGTAAAGAACTCTGGGCATTTTTTGTCCCACAGATATCCAAAATATACATCAAAGTCACACCTGTCTCTCTGTACCCCGATGCATGATACCAGGCCTCACCAAGACACTCCTTATACCCTTCAGTTCTAGACATTATTGATGGTGACCAAGGCATTCGTTTTATCTCTCAAAATAGAAAATACTGGGCCCTTCACCAAACCGTTAATGGAACCTTTACCTTCCTTACCAGCCTCAGGATGCAGGCCTCACAGGAAGCCAGAATAGCTTACTTAAGTTCAAATTTTATTAAATGAGACATGCCACATTTCTATCATCAATCAGGTATCAGGAATGAATTATAATAAAGAGTCTGACTCCAGTTTTGCTGTTCGTTCACTGACAACTTTTAAGTCCTGCCCCTCCTCTTGCCCCTTTTGTCCTATATCTGGGCAAGCCCGTAAGAAAGCCTTTTGGTGCCAGCAGGAAATTCAAACCACACAAACGGCTGGTCCTGCACAAAAACACTCACCTCAGCTCCATTCCCTAACCACAATCAAACCCATGACCTCTCACCTCTCTCTTCACTCAAGCCTTTGCAGATCGGCTTGGGTTTCTGCTGTGCTCTCCCAGAAAGTCCTATTATGTGAATTATAAGCCTTTCCATACCATCTTGGGGTGCATGTGGCTTTATCAGTCTGCACATTCAAAGCGATTTTGGATGAGGGGTTGATCCCACCCTCCAGTGGCAAACACAAAACATATACCTATAACTTTGCCACTTGTCTAATTATTTCCATAAGAAAAATTCCTAGAAGTAAAATACTCATGGCTTATGATTTTTGAAAGTTTACTCTTTACCTAGCAATGTAAATTGAGTATCTGTTTCTTGTAAATATCAAAGAACTTACTCTTTATCCTTGCCAGTCTCATAGATGAAAAATGTATCTCATTGTTTAACTTAAATGTATTTGATTCTTAGTGGTGTAAAACATTTTTTGACCTGTAATCCTAGCACTTTGGGAGGCCGAGGCAGATGGATCACGAGATCAAGAGACTGAGATCATCCTGGTCAACATGGTGAAACCCTGTCTCTACTAAAAATACAAAAAATTAGCTGGGCATGGTGGTGCGTGCCTGTAATCCCAGCTACTCAGGAGGCTGAGGCAGGAGAATTGCCTGAACTCAGGAGGCAGAGGTTGCAGTGAACCGAGATCACGCCATTGCACTCCAGCCTGGGTAACAAGAGTGAAACTCCATCTCAAAATAAAAAAAAAAACAAACATTTTTTGAATCATTTCCTATACCATTTACCTATATTTTTTATTTCGTGTACTTTCTATTCATATAATTTGTCCTTTCTTCCTATTGAAGCTTCTTTTTCTTCTAACTCTGAGGAAATCTGTATGTTGATATTAATCCCTTGTATATATCTTATAAACACATACAAATATATACAAATTGCATAGACAAAGTATAAACACAAAACATGAAAATATAAAGAATATTCTATGTTACAAGTATATACAAAATAATGTTTGTCAGTTGTCTCACTTTATCTATGGCTTTTTGCATTAGAAAGGTTTTAAAGTTTTTATATGAAATGCATAGTCTTCTAGTGTCATGTACTGATAATTGGTAACCTACAGAGATACTTCTTTTTTATAATGAGTTAAGAAAAATTTAAGTTTCTGTTTTGCAGTCAGAGAACAGATGGCATATTTGGATTTACTGTGATTGCAATGAATTTCCTTTAACTATTGAGCAAATGAGATATCATACAAGAAGAAGAGATCCTTAAATATGGCAAAAAAATTTCTCATTGGCAATATCCACATTTTAAAAAATTAAGATCCATTGAATTATAGAAATATTGCACGATCTCTCTTGCTCTCTCCAATGTATACTCAAAAGAGCAGCCAGCATGATCCTCTCACATTTTAAATCGGATCTGCACCCTTCCCTTCAAAACCTTCCGGTGGTCTCTCATATCATTCTGAGCAGTGTTTCCCGACTGGGGGTGGTTTTGTCGTACAGGAGATGTTTAGCAATGTCTTGAGAATTTTTCTTTTTATTTTCACAATGGGGAAGTGCTAACATAATGTAATGCGTAGAGGCCAGAGATGCTACTAAACATCATGCAATACCCAGGACAACCCTGTAATAAAATGTCAGTAGTTTTCAGATGGGGAAGCCCTGAGTTAGAGTAACAGCCAAAGTCCTTGCCATGACTTGCAAAGTTCTACAGTAACTACTTCCTGTCTCCAACTGTTACTCTCTAACTCATCTTGATCTTCCTCTCCCTTGCTCTACTCTACCTATGCTGGCCTCCTTGCCTTCCATTTCACTGGAAGCCAATGATAGAAAGGCACAAAAACTGCAATGCATTGCAGTTCCTTTGCCTGGGAATCCCTTCTCACATTCCTCAACATGGTTTACTCCTTCCCTCCCAGCATGTGGCTCCTCAAATGCCACCTTCTTAACAAAGCCTACTCTGAACACAGGCTCTAAACTTTGTCTTCCACCAATGCTTTCTGTTCTCATTAGTGCTTACCACTAACTAACAAGCTATGTGTGTGTGTGTTTTTTTTTTTTTTTTTAATGTCATATATTGTCTCCCTAATTAGAATATGCTATGGTTTGGCTGTGTCTCCACCCAAATCTCATCTTGAATTGTAGATCCCATAATCCCCACATGTCATGGGAGGGACCCAATGCAAGGTGATTGGATCATGGGGGAGGGTTTTCCCATGCTGTTCTAGTGATAGTACCTAAGTCTCGTGTGCTTTAATGGTTTTATAATGGGGTGTTCCCCTGCACTTGCTCTCTCTCTTGCCTGTTGCCATGTAAGATGTGCCTTTGCTCCTCATTTGCCTTCTGTCATGATTGTGAGGCCTTCCCAGCCATGTAGAACTGTGAGTCCATTAAACCTCTATTTATTTATAAATTACTCAGTGCTGGGTATGTCTTTATTAGCAGTGTGAGAACAGACTAAAACAGAATATAAGCTCCAAGAGAACAGAAATTTTTTTTTGTCCATGTTTCTTTTAGTTTTTTTCCCCACTGCTGAGTCTCCAGTACCTAGAACACTGCCTGGTGTATAGCATGTAGTCAGGAGGTAACTGTTAATTAGTTAGTTTAGGTGATAAAATAATTTAAGGAAATAATTTTAGTTATTTAACTATAGATTCCAATTTTCCTTCAATTATTTGGCTATATCTGAAAAAAATTTGTTTTATCTCAATACTTCAGAAATTATAAATTTAAACAAAGGATTGGGGCCAGAAAAGATGTAGAAAAACTGACACTCCCACCAATGACTTTCCTAAATCTACACCAAAAATTCTTTGAAGTTTTCTAACCATTTTCTAAGACGACAATTTCTTTTATAGTTTTGGAGATCTGAGCATAGGACAATTGCTTCACTTTGGATAAATTATTTTAAGTATATTACTTTATTTCCCAAGACTCATTTTCTACTGTTCCATTTAATTCTAAGATAATCCTTAGGATTCTGCAATATATACCTTCTAAAAGTATTCAATCCCTACAGATATCAAAAAAAAAGGAGATAAGATTTGCTATATAAATATAACCTATTTGTATACTAGCTTCAAATCTGCACTTATATTTGTGGGTCTAATGTACAATACTACCTACATGAAGCAAATGAAGTAAGAGCCACAGTCAAATACTCATGTCTTGATTCTAAATAAATTGGGTTCTCCCTGGACTATGTCAACAGGTAAATATTACAGACTACGTACAACTTAGAAGGCCTATGTCTATCAAAGGCTTCCATCTCTGTTAACCTGTCATAGTATAGATTGAAGAGACAACTACTACTTATGTGGCTAATTCAAGAGTGAAAATAATTCCATGGACTTTAAAAAAGTAGATTCAAAGAAAAATGTCAATCTGAATCTCATAAAATTGTCTGCCTTTGTCAGCCAGCCAACAGATCAAATAAAGCATATACCACCCCTCCCTTCTCTCTGATTTTAGGTCAACAGTTTATTAATGCAGGTAGAAATTTTGCATGGCTCAGTGATTTGTATAGATTTGATTTAAAAACAAGAAGACGGCCATAGTTTCATTTTGGCAGGAGGACTGAATATCAAGTGAAATACTCATCTCAGTCCCAAAGTCCAAACTCATAAATGTGAAGGAAAGCTTTATAGAATCAAACTGTGCTCTCAAAGATACTTGTCCAAGTATCGTAAGTTCACAAAGCTAAGTATTCCTTCTTAAAATATAAATTTTAGTACACATTCTGCTAAAGTTTTAAGATGGCATCTTGCTCTGTTACTCAGGCTAGAGTGCAGTGGTGTGATCTCAGCTCACTACAACGTCTGCCTCCAGGCTTCAAGCAATTCTCCATGCCTCAGCCTCCCTAGTAGCTGGGATTACAGGTACATGCCACCATGCTCAGCCAATTTTTGTATTTTTAGTAGAGACGGGATTTCGCCATGTTGGCCAGGGTGGTCTCAAACTCCTGATCTCAGGTGACCCCCACCTCACCCTCCAAAACTATGGGGATTATAGGCGTGAGCCACTGTGCCCGGCCAATTTTTATTTTGTTTATTTGAGAGGGGTTGGGAAGCAATGTACAAAACAGAAAGTAGTTGGGAAAGTAACCTCCTAATACTATAAAAAAGATTTTAGGTCAAGCACGGGATCCAGAGATGGAACTTAAAGTCTTCTCCCGAGTCAAGCAGGGTTGATCAGCAGTGAATGTCAAGAGAGCTGCACTGGGAAGGGGTCTGAGGTGGCTGAGGGGAAGTGCATCTAAGTCATCTAGTGACATAAGCTCTCAGTTGTGAGAAGCCTTTACAGTCAGAGAGATGTGGGTTTGAGTCTTGTTCCTGCCCATTACTACTAGTTTTAACCTGGCCTCATCATCTGTAAATGGAGATAATGTTTCCTACATCAAAGGATCTTTGGGAATATTATATAATTTTCATAAAATGAATGACATATTATACGCACTCAATACAATAAGTGATAGCTGTTATTTTAGAATGATCAAGTCCTTATTCAATTGTTTATTATAACCCGTCTTATTCCAAAAAGGACAAGAGAACATTTCAAAATCCCATGCTTGACCTAAAATCTTTTTTTTTTTTTTTTTTTTTGTAGTATTAGGAGGTTACTTTCCCAGCTACTTTCTGTTTTGTACATTGCTAAGTAGTGGTATAAATTTACCTAGAAAAGAAAAGGTGGAGTAAGGGCAAATCATGAAAAGAACATAAGGAAAGTAAGAGGAGGTCAGGTAAGAGAGATTAGCTCCCAAAGTATGTATGAAAGGTTTTTAATTCTGCTAAAGTTTAGGGGATAAATGACTAAATCTTGTTACAAGTAGCATGAGAAGGAAACCTGAATATATTGAAGATTCACAGGGCTCAAATGTGAAAACCTGTTAGTTGTTCAGATGAAGCAAAGCCATTCCTAATTTAGCATTAGAAATATTCATATGGTTAATAGAACAATCAGTTTTACACAGGTCTGCTTCTGAAAACAAGTTTCAAAATCATTCAATGCAATTAATGCTAATTCGAGATATATACATACACATGCACGCGCGCGCACACACACACACACACACACACACACAATTCCAACAAAATTTTTTCCTCACATTCTGAAGGAAAGGAACAATATATAAGACAAATATAAATAGGAAAGTATAATAGTTTTGAAAATATGTCCACACACTCTGCAATTCTTCTCTCCTTATTTGATTCCCCTCTCTTTGGGCAGAGGCTGGACTCATAGATTCACTTCTAATAAGTATAATAAAGTTAAACTGATGGTAAAAATATTTCAGAGATTAACTCACAATAAGGGAAGTATCTACTAGCTCTTTCTCTCTTGATCACTTGCTCTAGAAGCAGCAGCCAATTAGCATGACGTCAGCTGCCCTGTGAGAAGTTCACATGGCAAGGAACTGAGGTCTCCAACAACCAGTGATAAACAAAGGCTTCCCATTGACAGCCACATGAAGGACTTTGAAGTAAATCTCCTAGCCCCAGGTGACTTTCTGATAACTGCAGCCCTAGCCAACAACCTGACTACAACATCATGAGAGACCCTGAGTTACAACCTCCAAGCTAAGCTGCTCTCAAATTCCTGACCCACAGAAATGGTGAGATCATAAATGTTTATTATTTTAAGCTGCTAAGTTTTAGGGTACTTGGTTATAGAGCAATAGGTAACCATTGTGACTACCTTGATAGACAAAGACTAGAACATTTAAGCTATGTGTAAAGTAGTAGAGAATCACAAATATCGGTTTCCTATAGATTTTTTTTTTAATTTTGACTCTCTTTCAGCAGAATGAGAACCAATGGACTACAAGATTTGCAAGCTTCCACTTGTGAAAAAATACAGACATATGCAATTAAGTGAATCTAATTCAAAACATTTCAAGTAGCTTTTCCAGATCAAAGTGTATTTTTGTTTTTTCAAGTTCCAATTTGATTTTCAGAGCCCCTTACAGTAACCAAAAATATTAGAAGATGATTGGATTAAAAGGCTTGATTAAATGTCATTTTAAAAATAATACACACATAACAGTTACGCAAAGAGAATGACTTCTGTGCAGCCATAAATCTGTTGCACTAAATTATCAACAGATATCCCTCATTGGCTTATCCTTTTAATAAAAATCATTTACTGACTCTATGTCTTATGTGTTGAGCTAGACAACCTTGGTATAGACATTAAAGTCCCAAACTTGGATCAGCTGACTTTTAACAAAATACTGTAAACTAGATGAACTGCTCCCTTGCCTATAACATTATTCTCAATATCAAAGAGGCCTTCCCCACTTTTAGATCCTAGATTTTTTTTTTTTTTTTTTTTTTTTTTGCTTGACAGTATAACATGTGATACCTATGGCCTTCAGTATGTTATTATGGCTTTTGTCTTATTGTTTCAACTGGACCATACATTTCTTGAGCCTAAGGCGAATATCTTACTAAATATTTAAGACAGAATAGGAACTCAGTATTCATATAATTTAATAACTGGTGCTGCTTTAACACTATATACATATAAATGAGAGAGTAGCAAAGGAAGATAGTGAAAGAGATAATAGTGAGATGGAGATATATAGTGTATTATATTTCTTCATTTTCCTTCTAGGTAGGCTGAAGTTACAATGGAAAGAAATTTGGAAAATTACTTCAGGAAGGACTGTTATGATTTAGCACACATCAATTTGATTTAGCACACATCAATAAATAATACCTAAAATCAAGAGATAAGGAATAGTTAACATATCATCTGTACATCTCTGTCACGTAGACACATTCACTTCTCTGAAACAGTCTCCTGAATGCTAAATGGAGACAGTAAAAGATATCTACCAGTAGGGCTACTGGAAAGAATGAAGAGACGACACATGTAAAATAATTAGTTTAATTCCTGGCACAGCGTAAGTGGTAAATACATGCCAGCTGGTGTTGGTACTCCCCTGTGATGATACTTTGCAAATTGCATTTAGAAAAATTCAAAGATGGAAATGATCCTGGTGGTGAGAGCTCTCTCCTCTTTACTTTGGACTCTGTTTTTTCCCAAGATTCCCTGGATTGATACCTACTGATCTCCTTGACTGATAATTCCTTGAAACAGGAGGTACTTAATCCCTATCTTGAGGGGATTATAGCATCAGGTTATTCCCAGCATGAAAAAGTGAGATCTCATTATTCTCAGCAAACTAACACAGGAACAGAAATCCAAACATTATATGTTCTCACTCATAAGTGGGAGTTGGACAAGGAGAGCACATGGACACAGGGAGGGGCACATCACACACTGGGGCTGAGGTGGGGGGGGTTGGAGGGCAAGGGGAAGGAGAGCATTAAGTGTTGGGAACCCAGGCTAAGCTGATGCATTTGGAACAAAAGGTTGCATCAGCCCTCCCCGCCAAAAGCATGCCCCGGGCGTGGTGGCGGGCCACCAATGGAGGACCTGATCACGGGCAAGACATGCCTCAGGGCCACCAATGGAGGACCTGATCACGGGCAAGACATGCCTCAGGGCCACCAATGGAGGACCTGATCACGGGCAAGACATGCCTCAGGGCCACCAATAAAGGACCTGATCACGCACAGAACATGCATGGCTGCACCAATGGGGTAGCTGATCATGAGCTAAACACTCGTCTCCCAGCCTATCAGAACTACTTCCCCTTTCCCCTCTCTACCCTCTCCCCTCCCTATATAAGGAACCCATTTTGAAATAAACTTTGCAGCTTGATCAGAACTTTTGTCTTGCTGCCATTCTTCGCGCCTCTTGTCCCATCCCTTTCTCATCCACGACAGGCTTGCTCGGGTTCCTGTTTGTTGCTCTGCGGGACAGAGCAAGTGGCGCCCAGACGTGGGGCTCGATGCCGGCCTCCGTGGACCGCCGTCCCCTGTAACCGGTTCCCTGCACGGCCGTCCCGATTAACCGATTCCCCGCACGGAGCACCGCGGACCACCCGACCGCGAGCCGACTCCTGGAGTTCGTTCCTCATTTCGACGGCGGCATTACTCAGGTAAGACCCAATCATGGGACAAGCATCTTCACACAGTGAAAATGATCTCTTTATAAGTCAGTTAAAGGAATCTCTCAAGGTGCGTAGAATTCGGGTTCGCAAGAAAGACCTTGTCTCCTTTTTTAGTTTCATTTTTAAAACATGTCCATGGTTCCCCCAGGAAGGGTCTATTGACTCCTGTGTTTGGGGACGTGTTGGTGATTGTCTGAACGACTATTACCGTGTTTTTGGTCCTGAGACTATTCCGATCACCACTTTTAATTATTATAATTTAATAAGGGACGTCCTTACTAATCAGGGCGACTCCCCTGACATTCAACGCCTCTGCAAGGAGGGTCACAAAATTCTTATTAGCCACTCCCGACCTCCATCTAGACAAGCCCCTGTAACAATTACCACCTCTGAAAAGGCCTCCTCTCGCCCTCCCTCTAGGGCCCCTTCTACCTGCCCCTCGGTTGCAATTGACATTGGTTCAGATGATACAGGGCAGTCTTCACTGTACCCCAACCTTGCAACCCTTACGGACCCCCCCATTCAAAGTCCTCATTCTCGGGCGCATACTCCGCCCCAACATTTGCCCTTGCTTGCTAATTCTAAAACCTTGCATAACTCGGGTAGTCAGGATGATCAACTAAATCCCGCCGATCAAGCAGATCTGGAAGAGGCAGCTGCCCAATATAACAACCCTGATTGGCCCCAATTAACTAACACCCCGGCATTGCCACCTTTCCGGCCACCGCCCTATGTTCCTACAGCAGTGCCCCCAGTGGCAGTTGCGGCTCCTGTTTTGCATGCCCCTACTTCAGGCGTTCCTGGTTCCCCCACGGCCCCAAACTTGCCCGGTGTAGCCCTAGCCAAACCCTCCGGTCCCATTGATGAGACTGTTTCTCTTCTTGATGGGGTTAAAACCTTAGTCACAAAACTGTCCGATTTGGCCCTTCTACCTCCCGCGGGAGTTATGGCTTTTCCCGTTACCAGAAGTCAGGGACAGGTCAGCTCCAATACCATGGGCCGAGGGTCTCCTCACCCTGACACGCACACCATCCCTGAGGAGGAGGAAGCAGATTCCGGAGAATCTGACTCAGAGGATGAGGAGGAGGAAAGCTCAGAGCCCACCGAGCCTACCTACACCCATTCCTATAAGCGGCTAAATCTAAAGACCATAGAAAAAATTAAAACTGCTGTTGCTAACTATGGTCCTACTGCCCCCTTTACCGTGGCCCTTGTAGAGAGTCTTAGTGAAAGATGGCTTACCCCTAGTGATTAGTTTTTCTTGTCTCGTGCTGCGCTGAGCGGAGGGGACAATATCCTTTGGAAGTCTGAGTATGAGGATATTTCCAAACAGTTTGCAGAGCGCAACGCGCGTAAGGCCTCCTCCAAAGGATGGACCCTTAAAAAATTCCTGGGCGCCAGCCCTTATCAGAACAATGACAAACAGGCCCAATTCCCCCCAGGGCTTTTAACCCAGATTCAGTCCGCAGGCCTAAAAGCCTGGAAGCGACTCCCTCAAAAGGGAGCGGCTACTACTTCCCTTGCAAAGATTAGACAAGGCCCCGATAAGTCATACAGTGATTTTGTAAGCCGCCTCCAGGAGACGGCAGATCGCCTTTTTGGCTCCGGGGAAAGTGAGAGCTCCTTTGTAAAACACCTAGCCTATGAAAACGCTAACCCCGCTTGCCAAAGTGCAATTCGGCCTTTTAGGCAGAAGGAGCTTTGCGACTATGTTCGCCTCTGCTCTGGTATTGGCTCTGCCCATGCTGTTGGCCTAGCCATAGGAGCTGCCCTCCAAAATCTTGCCCCCGCGCAACTGCCTGGAGCCCAGGCCCGCCTTTGCTATAATTGTCACCAACCCGGCCATCTTTCAAGAAACTGCCCCCAAAAAATACAACCACCTACTCAACTCCCAACTCAACCTAATGCCCCACAGGCTAGCCTTATAAAAAATTTAGGTCCCACAACAAAATGTCCTCGCTGCAAAAAAGGATTTCACTGGGCTTCAGAATGCCGTTCTCGATTAGACATTAATGGACAACCCATTATTAGGCAGGGAAACTTGAACAGGGGCCAGCCCCAGGGCCCCACTACCGGGATGAACTCCGGGGCTTCACAGTTCACCCCCCAATACCGCCAGCCAACCCCTGCCCTCCCAGTAATCAACCATGCCGCTACGTCACAGACCTCTGGCGAGCAACAGCGGGCAGTGCAGGACTGGACCTCTGTACCACCACCGACACAATACTAACCACCCAAAATAGCCCTCTGATACTTCCAGTTGGAATATATGGACCCTTACCACCCCAGACATTCGGCCTCATATTAGGCAGAGCCAGCTCTACCCTCCAAGGGATCCAAGTTCTGCCCGGCATATTAGACAATGATTTTGAGGGAGAAATCCATATCATTCTCTCTACAACTAAAGATTTAGTCACCATCCCAAAGGGCACCAGACTAGCTCAAATAGTCATTCTCCCCCTCCAACAAATTAACTCCAATTTCCATAAGCCCTACCGCGGGGCTAGTGCCCCTGGGTCTTCTGATGTCTACTGGGTTCAACAAATTTCTCAACAGCGGCCTACCCTGAAACTTAAATTAAATGGTAAGCTCTTTTCTGGCATTCTTGATACAGGGGCCGATGCCACCGTTATATCTTACACTCACTGGCCGAGGAACTGGCCGTTAACAACCGTTGCTACTCACCTGCGCGGTATTGGCCAGGCCACCAACCCCCAACAAAGTGCTCAAATGCTTAAGTGGGAGGACTCTGAAGGCAATAATGGTCACATTACCCCTTATGTCCTCCCCAATCTGCCAGTCAATCTCTGGGGAAGGGACATCCTCTCTCAAATGAAACTTGTCATGTGCAGTCCCAACGATACTGTCATGACCCAAATGCTAAGCCAGGGGTATCTCCCCGGCCAAGGGTTGGGAAAAAATAATCAAGGAATCACCCAGCCCATTACTATTACCCCCAAAAAAGACAAAACAGGCCTAGGATTCCACCAAAATTTACCGTAGCGGCCATTAACATTCCTGTACCCCACGCTGACAAAATCTCCTGGAAAATTACAGACCCTGTGTGGGTTGATCAGTGGCCACTTACATATGAAAAAACCCTCGCTGCCATTGCGTTA
Organism: Saimiri boliviensis; assembly: GCF_048565385.1. NCBI lineage: Eukaryota > Metazoa > Chordata > Mammalia > Primates > Cebidae > Saimiri > Saimiri boliviensis. The sequence goes on along the minus strand of NC_133463.1, from coordinate 56,848,317 downwards.
GTACAGGAACAGCTCGCAGCAGGACATGTTGAACCTACAAATTCTCCATGGAACACTCCTATATTTATCATTAAGAAAAAATCAGGTAGCTGGCGTCTTTTACAGGATCTAAGAGCCGTTAATAAGGTAATGGTCCCCATGGGAGCCCTTCAGCCTGGTCTTCCTTCTCCTGTAGCCATTCCCCTAAACTATCACAAAATTGTTATTGACCTTAAGGATTGTTTCTTTACCATCCCCTTACACCCTGAAGACAGACCTTACTTTGCCTTTAGCGTCCCTCAAATCAACTTCCAAAGTCCTATGCCTCGTTATCAGTGGAAGGTTCTGCCACAGGGCATGGCCAACAGTCCCACACTGTGCCAAAAATTTGTTGCTGCCGCCATTGCCCCAGTAAGATCCCAGTGGCCAGAGGCCTATATCCTCCATTATATGGATGACATCCTTCTTGCTTGTGATAGCGCCGAGGCAGCCAAGGCCTGCTATGCTCACATTATATCCTGTCTTACCTCATATGGACTAAAAATTGCTCCAGACAAGGTACAAGTGTCTGAGCCATTTTCTTATTTAGGATTTGAGTTACACCATCAGCAAGTATTTACTCCCCGAGTCTGCTTAAAAACTGATCACTTAAAAACCCTTAACGATTTCCAAAAATTACTCGGGGACATTCAGTGGCTTCGACCCTATTTAAAATTGCCCACCAGTGCCCTTGTTCCCCTTAACAATATTCTAAAAGGCGATCCAAATCCTTTATCGGTTCGAGCACTGACCCCAGAAGCAAAGCAATCTCTAGCCCTCATCAACAAGGCTATCCAAAATCAAAGTGTTCACCAAATTTCGTATAACCTTCCCCTAGTACTCCTCTTGCTCCCAACTCCCCATACACCCACCGCGGTGTTTTGGCAACCAAACGGTACAGACCCTACTAAATACGGAAGCCCCCTCCTTTGGCTCCATCTACCTGCCTCCCCATCAAAAGTCTTACTCACCTACCCCTCGCTCCTCGCCATGTTAATTATTAAGGGTCGGTACACTGGCCGCCAACTGTTTGGCAGGGACCCCCACTCTATAATCATTCCATACACCCAGGACCAATTAACCTGGCTCCTGCAAACCTCTGACGAATGGGCCATTGCATTATCCTCCTTCACAGGAGACATAGACAATCATTACCCCAGTGACCCTGTTATCCAATTTGCCAAGCTTCACCAGTTCATATTCCCCAAGATCACAAAATCTGCCCCAATTCCTCAAGCCACGCTAGTTTTCACTGATGGATCCTCAAACAGAATTGCTGCATACGTTATTGATAATCAACCCGTCTCAATAAAATCCCCCTACCTGTCAGCTCAACTTGTTGAGCTCTATGCTATTCTCCAGGTGTTCACAGTTCTAGCTCACCAACCGTTTAACTTGTACACTGACAGTGCGTATATTGCTCAATCAGTCCCTCTTTTGGAGACAGTCCCCTTTATCAAATCCTCAACCAATGCTACCCCCTTATTTTCTAAACTGCAACAGCTAATTTTAAACAGACAACACCCTTTCTTTATCGGACATCTTCGGGCCCACCTAAATCTTCCAGGACCCCTGGCTGAAGGCAATGCCTTAGCTGATGCTGCCACACAAATTTTCCCCATTATAAGTGACCCAATACATGAGGCTACTCAAGCTCACACCCTACATCACCTCAATGCACACACCCTACGATTACTCTATAAAATTACTAAAGAACAAGCCAGAGATATTGTAAAAGCTTGCAAACAATGTGTCGTAGCCACCCCTGTACCCCATCTTGGCGTGAACCCCCGTGGTTTAGTCCCCAATGCCATTTGGCAAATGGATGTCACTCATTTTACTCCTTTTGGAAAACAGAGGTTTGTTCATGTTACTGTTGACACATTTAGTAGTTTTATCTTAGCCACTCCCCAAACAGGTGAAGCATCAAAAAATGTTATCTCTCATGTTATCCACTGTCTTGCTACCATAGGAAAACCGCACACCATTAAAACAGACAATGGCCCAGGATATACTGGAAAAAACTTCCAAGACTTTTGCCAAAAACTCCAAATCAAACATGTTACTGGTATACCGTACAACCCCCAGGGTCAAGGAGTAGTTGAACGAGCTCATCAAACATTAAAAAATGCCCTAAGTCGCTTAGCCCGCTCCCCCCTTGGGTTTTCTATGCAACAACCCAGAAACCTTCTTAGTCATGCCCTATTTCAACTAAATTTTCTACAGCTTGACAGTCAAGGTCGCTCGGCAGCTGACCGTCTATGGCATCCCCAAACTTCTCAGCAGCATGCTACGGTTATGTGGCGTGACCCTCTCACCAGTGTTTGGAAGGGCCCTGACCCTGTTCTCATATGGGGGCGAGGCTCAGCCTGCATATACGATCAAAAGGAGGATGGCCCCCGCTGGCTCCCTGAGCGACTAATTAGACACATCAATAATCAGACAGCCCCCTTGTGTGACAGGCCAAGTAACCCAAATACAGCCCCAGGGCCAAAAGGCTCGCCCTGAGGAGCTCTTTTTCTCTTCTTCCAGAAAGAATGCTCTGCATCCTCATCCTCCTACTGCACCCACGCCTCTGCCCAGTCACAAAGGGAGGACTTGGAAAGCCATCCGAAGACATTTACACTGCCCTCTTTGGAGCGCCATGTGACTGTAAAGGGGGGACTCAGACCAATAATTACGCCACCCCAACTTACACTCAGGTAACAGATTGTGGGGACAAAAATGCCTATCTTACCTATGACACCAATTGGAATGGAGTATCTTCACCTAAGTGGCTTTGTGTGCGCAAGCCTCCTAGTATACCGGTCATTAATGGCCGCCCAGGCCCGTGCCCAAGCGAGTGCACAAACAACATTAAATCCCAGATGCACTCCTCCTGCTATTCTAGTTTCTCACAGTGTACTCAAGGCAATAATACTTATTTTACTGCCATTCTACAAAGAACAAAGAGCACCTCAGAAACCAGTCCTGTCACCAGCGGCCTACAACCTCATGGGGTCCTCCAGGCCGGATGCGATGGCACGGTTGGAAAATCGGTTTGTTGGAATCAGCAAGCCCCTATTCACGTCTCCGACGGTGGCGGACCCCAAGATGCTGTGAGAGAGCTTTATGTACAAAAACAAATAGAGCTTGTTATTCAAAGCCAATTCCCTAAGTTATCCTACCACCCCCTAGCTCGCTCAAAACCAAGAGGACCTGACATTGATGCGCAAATGCTTGACATTCTGTCAGCCACCCACCAGGCCCTCAATATCTCCAACCCCAGCCTAGCCCAAAATTGCTGGTTATGCTTAAATCAAGGTACCTCCATGCCCCTAGCCTTCCCTGTCAATATATCTAGTTTTAATGCCTCACAAAATAATTGCACCCCCAGCTTACCCTTTAGAGTCCAGCCCATGCCTTCCCAAGTATACCCTTGCTTCTTTAAAGGTGCACAAAACAACAGCTTTGATATTCCGGTTGGCGTTGCCAACTTTGTAAACTGCTCCAGTAGTTCCAACCACAGTGAGGCCCTTTGCCCTGGCCCAGGCCAAGCTTTTGTTTGCGGCAACAACCTCGCCTTTACTGCTCTGCCTGCAAACTGGACAGGGTCATGTGTGTTAGCCGCCCTCTTGCCAAATATAGACATTATTTCTGGTGATGACCCTGTCCCTATCCCTACCTTTGACTATATTGCAGGGCGGCAAAAACGAGCCGTTACACTGATTCCCCTACTAGTAGGATTGGGTGTCTCTACAGCAGTCGCTACCGGTACAGCAGGACTCGGGGTGGCTGTTCAATCTTACACAAAACTTTCCCATCAACTTATTAACGACATCCAAGCCTTGTCTAGCACCATCAATGACTTACAGGACCAACTAGATTCCCTAGCCGAAGTAGTCCTACAAAACAGAAGAGGCTTAGACCTACTCACTGCAGAACAGGGAGGTATCTGTTTGGCTCTACAGGAACGTTGCTGCTTTTATGCCAACAAGTCAGGAATTGTCCAAGATAAAATAAAAAATCTACAAGAAGACCTCGAACAAAGACGCAAGGCACTTGCAGACAATCCCTTCCTCACCGGCCTCAATGGACTTCTCCCTTACCTCCTCCCCTTCCTTGGACCCTTATTCGCTATCATCCTATTCTTTTCCTTTGCCCCCTGGATCCTAAGACGAGTGACAGCATTAATTAAGGATCAGCTTAATTCCATACTGGGAAAGCCTATACAAATCCACTATCACCAACTAGCAACGCGTGATCTAGAATATGGCAGACTGTAGCCGGTTCCCCTCCTACGGGAGCAGCATACCGCTCGACACTATGCTTTACGAAGGTAATGGACACCGCTAGGTGCAAGGCAAGGCACTGCAAGGAGAGGCCTTACTAAGGCTACTGTCGAGTCTCCTGAGAGGTAAGCTGGCTTGCATAGAGGTTGGTACTCGAAAAATCCTCTCCTCCCAAAAAGGTACCTGTAAGCCTGAAAATTAAGGCTCAAGAGGAGCACAGCCTCTACCTCCCCTAGCTGGTTAAGGTCCGCCTCCTCTTTTTTAAAGAAAAAGGGAGGAGATGTTGGGAACCCAGGCTAAGCTGATGCATTTGGAACAAAAGGTTGCATCAGCCCTCCCCGCCAAAAGCATGCCCCGGGCGTGGTGGCGGGCCACCAATGGAGGACCTGATCACGGGCAAGACATGCCTCAGGGCCACCAATGGAGGACCTGATCACGGGCAAGACATGCCTCAGGGCCACCAATGGAGGACCTGATCACGGGCAAGACATGCCTCAGGGCCACCAATAAAGGACCTGATCACGCACAGAACATGCATGGCTGCACCAATGGGGTAGCTGATCATGAGCTAAACACTCGTCTCCCAGCCTATCAGAACTACTTCCCCTTTCCCCTCTCTACCCTCTCCCCTCCCTATATAAGGAACCCATTTTGAAATAAACTTTGCAGCTTGATCAGAACTTTTGTCTTGCTGCCATTCTTCGCGCCTCTTGTCCCATCCCTTTCTCATCCACGACAGGCTTGCTCGGGTTCCTGTTTGTTGCTCTGCGGGACAGAGCAATTAAGGACAAATAGCTAATACATCTGGGACTTAAAACCTAGACGATGGGTTGAGAGGTGCAGCAAACTACCATGGCACATGTATTCCTACCTAACAAATCTGTGCGTTCTGCACATGTATTCTAGAACTTAACATTTTTAAAAATTTTAAAAAAGAAAAAGTGATATCTGCAGGCTTTCGTCCAATTTACAAACTGTTCATTACTTTTTTATGCCTACTCATTTAATTCTAGGGCACATTTGCCTGTCTTCCTGAGACAGCATCATACAAATTTACCCAGATTCACATCTTTGGATTTCTGATTCCATGTTCCACTTGTAGAAATATCTCCCAGGATTCCCATTCCTTGACCATATTCACAAGTCTCTGAGATCATCTTCACTCTCTCACAGTGTTCCCTGGCTGCGAGGGTTTAGTCCTACTATACTTGGAAGTCCTACAAATGACCGTGCTCTACTCACCTGTGCTTAATATTGGTCCTGCCACCTCTATGAACCTGGGACTGCCCACAAATGAATACAGTTTTGAATGATCCCTGTTCTTTAAAGAATGCATACAGTTAGAACGAAATGTTCTGAAGCTCGAACTAGCTAGGTTTGCTGATACTGTGTTATGGTATATGTAGATATGTGTGTGTGTGTGTGTGTGTGTGTGTGTGTGTGTGTGTGTGTGTGAGAGATAAAGGGTTTTTTTTTAACCTAAAGTAAATTTAAATACATAAAATCAAGCCAAAACACCAAATTCAAGTCTGAGGATTTTCGTTTAGTACCTCTTGCAGACCTAACACACAGAAAAATAAGGAGTTAAGATAAAATTATTTCAGCAACAAGTAGCGATGAATCATAACAGTTTGCTTTTCAACTTTGCCTATGCAAGATTCATCATGCATTATATGATTATATTACTGCTAGTTTAACACCTCATCAGCTAAATGCCTACACAGATGATCTGCCCTGCCTCAGTCTAACTAGCATTTTGTTTCAAAGCAAACAAAATCTTCCTAGCAGCACTCTCTCTACTCCCTGAAGTGTAGTGTCCTGAGGCAGGGCAGAGAAAATGGTTATAGCAATGAGGCAGGGATTGTATAGTTACATGTAAGGGCTGAGTCGGTACTAGAAGTTTAGCTACATGGAGAGAGGCCTAATGTTATCGGAGTAGGATGTTGAGAGACCAAGCTGAGTGAGGTCAGAGAATGTCCCAACACCAGAAAGATAATTTTCTGTGCACTCCTTACACGACCATCTCTGGAACTTTCTAAAATGCAGACACCTTGGCCCTAATCTTACATATTTAGAATCTGTAACTCTGTAAAGGAGGCTGGAAATGATTACCAGGTTCTGATTTTAAAAGAAAGTGTGTTTATTGCCCACACAGTCATCAATTTCATTGCACTACAGATTGAATATTTATTATAGGGCAGAAACTATCCTAAGTGTTTATGGGAAAAAAAAAAGTCAAAGCTTGCCTAAAATTATACAACAACCAAAAGTCAAAGCTGAGATTTTAATAATGAAACTCCAAACTCCAAAGTCATTCTCAGGTCCTACTCTACACTACTTTGCAGTGTCTCTGACTCTTGTTGCTCTCACTATTTACACAATTTAATCTTTGGGACCTGGTCAGGCATGGTGTTTCACACCTATAATCCCAGCACTTTGGGAGGCTGAGGTGGGTGGATCACTTGAGGTCAAGACTTTGAGACCAGCCTGGCCAACATGGTGAAATCCCATCTCTACTAAAAATACTAAAAGTAGCTGGCGTGGTGACATGTGCTAGTCTCAGCTACTTGGGAGGCTGAAGCAGCAGAATCGGTTGAATTCAGGAGGTGGAGGTTGCAGTGAGCCGAGATCCCACCACTGCACTCCAGCCTGGGTGACAGAGCAAGATTCCATTTAAAAAAAAAAAGGGATCTTGGAGTCAGAAATACTTCAACAGAAGGCTTAGCTCAACTATTTCTCCAAAAGCACTTGGCCTAAATGTAACCAAAACAAGAGAAAAAGTACATTAGGTCAAAAACCTGTTCAATTCTTTCTCCATGTCAGCTTGCAGTAGGGAAATAGACTTTGACACAAAAATAAGCCCAGGGCTGCTCTCCCAGTAGGATGCTGACATTTCCCTACATTTCCCATAACATTCTAATAGCAGCCACAAAAAAACACTAGAACGAAATGTTCTGAAGCTCGAACTAGCTAGGTTTGCTGATAATGTGTTATGGTATATGTAGGGGTGTGTGTGTGTGTGTGTGTGTGTGTGTGTGTGTGTGTGTTACAAAGGTTTTTTTTTTTTTAACCTAAAGTAAATTTAAATCCATAAAATCAAGGCAAAACACCACAAAGAGCTAAATTTGAAGTAGAATTTGTCATAATTATCTTCTTCAGAATTCTCCAGTTTGGAATGGTTGTTTATCGGTTTGTTTAAATTCGAAACAAATCATATCTAAGCAGATACTAAAGAAAGAGGCTCAACTACTCATAGTGTGGCTATTCAGATTTCAAGGACCCTAAATACATGCACAACCTAAGAGGAGAAGAATTCTTCACCACTACTGCTCCAACCCATGAATATGTATCATGTAAATTGGAAGGTAATCAGGACTTTTTCTCCAGCCATTAATGGGATAAACACACGTGGTGAATTGCCTGAAGAGACGAATGAACGTACAACATGAGAAATGTTGGAACACTTTTGTCCCAAATTTATGCTGCCCTGTGTATCCATCCACTCCTGAAGTGAGATGTCAAGACAAACATGTCAATCTTTCTTGGAAGCTGCAGCAGCAGCCAGCAGCACCATGAGAATCCAACAGTCTAATCTGTTCAGCTTGACCATGAAACAAAGCCTCTGGGACTTCTCCCAGGCCCATGTCCTAAGCCTATCTCCTCTCCATTCTTAATCACATTTCTCCCCTCTGTGAAATAAAAACAAAAACAAAAACAAAAACCTGTCTTTTTGTTCTGCAATGATGAGATGATGATTAATTATTTACTATCTATCTGTCAAAGGAGCATCAACTACTCTAGGGAAAATATTCCAAACTGTTATGAATTTCTATAATATACAGAAATGTGCCCTTCTGCTCTTTTCTTTCTTGGCCAATCGGCAGCTACTGAAAGATTAAGGGCTTCAGAAAATATTGCCCCAAAGCCCCAGCATTCCAAAGATAGGCCGTCAAAACACAAAATATTTCATTTGGTCTTTGGTGTGAATACAAATTCTATCTTATTCTCTTTCTCTCCAGAACACCCAGTGCATGGTGGATCCTATGTCTCTAGAAATAGAACATCCCCAAATGTATCAAGCAGTTGTTTAGAAATTATAAAGAAACCTTTTAATAGATTGAGAGTGTTTATTAAACTTCCCACCATCAGTAAGCTTAGATTCTCATGGGCATAGAATGCTTCCGGAGAATAAGTTGGAGACAGGAGTATCCCCCTTGACTACTGAATGATGTTTCCTCTTTTATAGTCTGACACCCTGCTCTATCAGTGTGATACACAGTGTGGAAGGCTCATAGGGCTTAGAGGCTGTTTGAACATACTTTATGTGTGAGCACAGACTCCAAAAGACACACTGCCTATGCAATTCATGCTTAAATGTTTGTTTGTTTTTAAGAATAGTTTAGATACACGGGAAAATTGAGCAGAAAGTATAGAGCCCCCATATACCCCTGTTGTCACCTGCCTCCCTGCTGTCTCCCACACACACAGTATTCCTCGCTATCAACATCCCAACCAGGGTAGTATATTTGTTACCGTCAATGAACTTACACTGATGTCATTATATCCAAAGTCTATTATTAACATTAGGTTTCACTCTCAATCTCATACATTCTATAGGTTTAGATAAATGTATAATGACATGTACTCCCCAGTATAGTACCAGAATACTTTCACTGCTCTAAAAATCCCCTAGAAAGAAACCTCTCTATTAATCCTCACCAACTCCTGCCAACCACTGATTGTTTTCATGTCTCAATTGTTTTGAATTTTATAGAACATCTCATAGTTGAAGTCATAGAGTATGTAGCTTTTTCAGATTGGCTTCTTAAGTGACATGTCAAATAACATGCTTTTAATGTTCTTCTATTTCTTTTCATGGCCTGATAGCTTATTTCTTTTTAGTGCTGAGTAATATTCCATTGTCTATATGTCCCATGGTTTATTTATTCATTCACCTACTGAAAGACATTTTGGCTGCTTCCAAGTTTTGGCAATTATGAATAAAACAGCTATAAATATCCATGTGAAGGTTTTGGGCAGACATAAGTTTTAACTCGTAAGTACCAAGGACTCTGATTGCTGGATTGTATGGTAAGACTATGTTAAGAAACTGCCACAAAATCTTCCAAAATAGCCCTCATTTCTTTTTTATCTAGGGAAAATTTGTCTTGGGGCTCCAAATTTCTCCTGTTTATTACACCATCATCCTCAAAGAATGCCTCTAAATGGAGGTGGGCCCCTGGCTGGAACACTTCTGATATGGTTAGGCTCTGTCTCCAACCAAATCTTATGCCAAATTGTAATTCCCAGTGTTGAGGAAGAAACCTGCTGGAAGGTGATTGGATTATGAGGCTGAGTTTTCCTCTTCTTGTTACCGTGATAGTGAGCTCTCATGAGATCTGGTTGTGGAGAACCACTTCCCCCTTTGTTCTCTCTCCTGCTCTGCCATGTGAAGAAGGTGCTTGCTTTCCCTTCGCCCTTCTGCCATGATTCTAAGTTTCCTGCGGACTCCTCAGCTGTGCTTTCTGTACAGCCTGCAGAACTGTGAGTCAAGTAAACCTTCTTTCTTTGTAAATTACCCAGTCTCAGCTAGGTCTTTACAGTAGTGTGAGAACAGACTAAAACAACTTCCATTTCCTTCCTTCCTTCTCCCATCTCTGAGCAAGGCCTCTGGAAGAAGATGCCAGCAGTGAACAGTGCACCACAATGAGGTGGTCAAAAATCATATCCAGAAGCTTCCATCATCTGTTTCAAGTCAGGAAGAAGCTGCATCCTAATCACAGTTCAGTCCATGTGTTGTATTTACTGGCAGGAGTTTTTCCTATACCCAAACCAACGTTTCAGGTTGATTTGCAAAAACTCTTCATCGGTTTGCCTGTTGGGCTTTCAGGTAGCTCACCTATTGGTAGCTGGTTATCATCCACCAAGCTCTTTGGGATTTTTCTCAGTTTGAGAAACACTTTGCTCTCATCAGCTAGACAGAATGGTCTGGAGCCAGAAAAAAAACTCCAGTTCACTATCCATGGATGCAAGCCTCCATATGTTCACACATTCTTAATCGAATAAATAAATGGATGAATAGAGTCACTCTCCATCACCATTCACAACACACAGGCATGGATATGTTTTCCCTTTAGAGATTTGCATACATATGAATTCTCTTATTTACTCCAAGAAGCTCCACTGAGCCTGAAAGTCTCATGGACAGGGACAAAGAGATAAATCATTCTCACTTAGACCTGCCTAAGGTTCTGTTAAACACAGATCATTGCCAGAAAATGTCAGCATGTTAATTCCATAGTCTAAAGAGATAAAGGACTAAACTTCGGAGTATTCACAGTAATAATACACTGTAGGTTATAAGGTCCACATCATAATTAGATGCCTCCTGATTACCCACAAATAAAGCAAGATGTAACTCTGGAAATCAGGATGAGTAAATTTTAATTCTTTGGTTGGCCTAGATTGTGAAAATGTAAGGTACAACTATATTTGATGAGAACTGTTTTGAGGCCTATCTTGTTGACATAAGTAAAAAGAGACCTGTATTAAAATTGCATTTGTGTGGCCGGGCGCGGTGGCTCAAGCCTGTAATCCCAGCGCTTTGGGAGGCCGAGGCAGGTGGATCACGAGGTCAAGAGATCGAGACCATACTGGTCAACATGGTGGAACCCGGTCTCTACTAAAAATACAAAAAATCAGCTGGGCATGGTGGCACGTGCCTGTAATCCCAGCTACTTGGGAGGCTGAGGCAGGAGAATTGCCTGAACCCAGGAGGCAGAGGTTACGGTGAGCCGAGATCACACCATTGCACTCCAGCCTGGGTAACAAGAGCAAAACTCTGTCTCAAAAAAAAAAAAAAATTGCATTTGTGAATAACATCTAGAAGATTACAGCACATGGCATCATTCAGGGGCCTAAGAGTAACCATTAGGCACAGTCATACTAGACATTGATGAGAGCTCACTAATGAGTTGCTATGTACAGCTCACAGCAGAGTGCAATAGCCAAGGGCTATAGTGAGGCCATTACCACTCAAGCGAAAAGGTACACAGGAAAGGGTAGGTTACTGGAATCCAAAGAGAGCTGTATATAAAGAGGCTGCTGGACAGAAGTCCTCGACTTCCAGGGACAAAAAAACAGCAACCTATGGCAATAGGTTAGGGAGGAAGCTGGGGAAACAAATACTCAAAAACTCACTCTCCAACCTTCAATACCCTGCCGCTGCTTCTCCTGGTAGAGCCTAAAGGATGACAGAGAGCAATGTGGCCTGTGATAGAGAGGTTAGCCATAAGAAGAAATTGTCTTATTAAGTTGAAATCTACATGCTCTGTTTCTTATTAGCATGATCAAAGCCCCTCACTTTAATATCTAACTGCTTAATTAACCTTTTGGTTTAATCACAAAGGAATGTAACGTTTAACCATAATGCTTTTAATAATCACAAACTTTATGAATCATTTGTTATAGACAGCCATACTCACCCATGTCAATATAAAATGTTTGTTATAAAAAGTTAAAGTTACACATTTAATTTGTAAATATGTTCACCAGCATCACCCTTATAATCAATCCAGCCCTCTGCAAATGAACTCATCCTTTTTGTGGATTCTCTTTTAAGCAGGGGGCTTTCTGGATGGCTGCCTTCTCTAGCTGCAGAAAGAAAAAATCCATCTCACCTCTAAATTCATCTAAATATATCACAAAGTTAATTTGCTTTTTCATACCAGATAATTTCTTATGTCCTGGTTAGAGAGCTTGTCTGTCCTTTGATATTTACATAAGTCATAGCCATAATTACCAGACCTAGAAATAGAAAAAATTCTAAATTACCAAGATTTTATATGCTATATTGTTTCTTACTTATAATCACCCAAATAAAAGCGACTCCAGGCCTCCACAGGATATTCAAAGCAATTACCTGGGGCTGGGGAAACAATAGGAAAATCTGTATGTATATCTCTTCAAAACTTATCTGCAGGTAGGAAATGTCAGTGAAGGGATGAAGTACAGATCCCAAGTGTTAGGTGTGTACTGCTGTTCTCTTTACACTCTACCCTTGGGTTTTACATTAACTTATGATACCACGACTCTGTAAAATTGACTTAATAGCACTTCTTAATATATATTAATCTTGGACTAGGCCTTGAGACAACCCAACCAAATATTATTGGAATCAAGCAACTGTTTTTACACTTTTTTTTATTGCTATTTTCAGTTTTCTTTGTACACTTATATACAACAAAATAAAAAGGAATTTATTCTCCTAAGTAATGTGGCTAAGCAGACAGCTGTGGGTCAGTCCTAGAACCTTTTCTACGGGACTCGCCCTGAGCTTTGATGTCATTCTGCAATGTCTCCTGAATCCAGGGCCTATATCCTAAGTTTTAGGAAAGAGCTAATGGGGGATTTATCAATGCATTTGCCCAAAGTCAGCTGTTATTGAAACCTCATTTTTCTTCCTCCTGCCTTATCTGCACCTGATCCTGTACCAGCTGCCCCAGTCCCTTCTAGGTAGCCAATACTAAACACCAGGCTGCAGCCTTCCATGTCTCTCCTTTTGCTCATAGAATTACATATACACGTGCACAGTCAACATACCTAGGGATAGGAGATTGTCTTACAAAAATTATTTTCATATTTCTCTAAATCTATAATTTCACACATAGAAATCTTCTTTCTCAAGAGAACTGACAGATTTAACTCATTCTTTGGTCACATATACATATTTGATGCATTTAGTCTTAAATTCTACCCCATCTAATGATACTGCCATTCTGCCTTTCTGTTTGCCTTTGTCTAGCTTCTCTTGTCTTTTTAAATTTTCTTCATAATTTTCAGTGTTTCATCACTGACTATATCTGGGTTTTGTTTTTTGTTTTTTGTTTTTTTCTTAAAAAAAAAAAAAGCCTCTCAGTTTCAATTTTTCAATAAGAGAATTTGGCCAAGGCATATTTAACATAACTTTTTTAATACTTGGTTTTATTCTTTACATCTTACTGTTTACCACTCCTTTACTTTGTTGTTGCTTCTTCTTCATTATTGCTTACACTAATTTTTTTTCTTGCTTTTGGTGTTTTGCTATTTATTCCTTCTTTTCCTTGGATTTAATATGAAATTCTGTACTCTTCCACTCTATGAGTATTTACTTTCTCTTTTCCAACTTCTTACATCTCATCTCTCTCGTTTGATACGAAACCAAAATAACAACTATTTTCCCAACTGAGATGTGCTATTTCCCCACTGTGGTGTTTTTCTTCTTCCTCCTCCTTCCTTTTTCCTTCTTCCTCCTTCCTTCCTCCTTCCTTCTTCCTTCCTTCTTCCTTCCATCTTCCTTCTTCCTTCCTTCTCCTTCTCCTTCTTCTTCAGAAGGCCACTAAGAGACTTTTCTTTCTCTATTCTCCCTCTGGTGATGCACTCTTTAGAATGCGCATCCGTCCTAAGTTTTGGTGAACATTTAGTAACTGCAGTTTTTCCTTTCTGTATGTCCATCCTGTTTCAACAATTTGTATTTAGCATTTAAAACATGCATTCCTTATTATCTTATCACTACTATTTATTTATAAACATTTTGTATCCCCTTGGTTATGTATTTTTAGGTACATTTTATACATTTTAAAGTTTATTGCTTGCTATTCTTTTTTCTATTTATAGTCACCTATGTGGAAGTTTCTTCTTTTATTTATTTTTGAGACAAGGTCTTGCTCTGTTACTCAGGCTGTATTGTACAGCACAATCAAGGCTCACTGTATCCTGAACTTCCCAGGCTCAAGTGATCATCCCACCGCAGCCTCCCCAGTAACTGGAACCACAGGCATGTGCCACCACACCCAGCCTGGAGTTTTCTTTTGATGAAAGCTCTTTTATCTTTTGTATCTTTGGGGTATATACATGACACATTCTCCGAATTCTCACAAATCCACAAATATCTTTCTTTTCCTTTAGCAGATGAATTATATCCACATTCCCAGCTTGTAGCCCTCTCCTCCTACTGGTCTACAGCCAGTTGGTCTGCCATCTCTTTGCTTCCAGAATTCTAATCTCATGTTTTTCCATTGAAGGTAGCTTATTATTGTTATTATTTTGCCTCTTTGGAAACTTTCAAGATTTTCTCTTTGCATCTTTCACCTTTACAAAAATTTTATAGGCCTATTCTTCACATTTCGTAGCTTTTTCTATTATCTTTTACATTTTCCTGAATTTGTTCTAATTACATGGTAAGGACTATCCCAAACTAAAATTTTTTCTAATTTATTTTTTGCTTATCCTATTCTTTCTGCGTGTTACCACACTCTTTCTATTCTCTTCTCATGCTTCTTAAATGAGAAATATGCAATTAATGTCTTCACTTTCATCCACTGTCCAGTACGTGGTAAGTGCGAACTGTTTCTCATGTGCTCTTCCAGGGGCTAGGGATTCAGTTATACATTTTAAAAAGATGAAAATGCTTGCCCTTATGAAACTTGCTGTTTTCCTTTCATTATCCCCATTCACTCTTCTACCTAATGAAATCTGCTTTCACCCATCTCCCCAAGCAGGGCTAATCTAGCAAAGATGAGAAAGAACTGTAATTGCCAAACTCATGGCTACTGAAGATTTCTGTGTCACTTGACACTTTTCTTAATGTCTTATTTCAACATGTCCCTTTTTAATTGTATATGTTTGAGGTATACAACATGTTTTGGATACATACACAGCAGAAACTTCCATAGTCATTGTGTGTGTGTGTGTGTGTGTGTGTGTGTGTGGTAAGAGCACCTAAAATCTATTGTCATGTCAAATTTTAAATATGCAATACAATATTACTAACTATATTCCTCATGTTGTACATTTGCATCTATCAGGATGCTTTTCATTTCAAACAAAAAAAAAATCAAATAAAATTGGTCTAAACAATAACAACATATAAGGTAGTGTAAATGAAATTCACAGATAAGGCAGAGGTCAGAGCTGATAGGTAGCTTGTCCAAGGACTTGTTTTTGTTCCTTCTATTCCCCGTCTCTGGTGTCAGTTTTATCCTATGTTACATTTCCAAACTTCACATTAACATGTCACACTTTTCAGAGGGGTAAGCAGATTGTCTTTTGGAGATTTTTTTTTCCCAAAAACCTCCATCCAGCAAATTTCCCATCATGTCCAGTTAAATTTAATTAGATATTTTCCCGCTCCCATCCTGAAAATGCCACATTACTTAGGCTTGGGTTATGTGAATTAATCATTATGGCAGTGGTACAATGTTAGTGTGAATGGCTGTATAAACCATAGCTCATCCCTAGAGCTGAGTCAGATTCCTAGGGAATCTCAGAAACATAATGGGAAAATGTATAGATATCCAAACAAAAACCTGGGCACAGTTAGGAAGGGGAAAAAAAGGAGAAATTATTGCTTAGCTGACCATAGACAAATGCCAGTCGTTATTACTCTCTCTTAGCTCCCTTCTTGACCACAAAGTAAATTTTGTGGCTTTCTGGAGCTTCATGTACAGCAATTTTGGGTATTCTCATCCACTACTCCATGGCGGACATTCTCAAATCTTTATCTGCAATTTCAGTTTCTGCGCTAGAATGAAATACAAATTTCTAACTACAAGAAATTTCTAACTATCTTGGCTCATCATTACATCAGATTTAACTTGTTCTACACCTGTAACGACTTCATCAGTAATCCAAGACACAAGCCTCACAATAACCTTTAACTAATAATCATCTTTTCTGCTGGTAATGCTTTCTCCAAAACTAGGGAGCTTCTTACTATCTGCACCAAATATTTGAAACTTCTTTATCAATGTAGACCTTGCCTATCCCTATGTTACATTCACTCCAGCACCTGAGACTTTCATAAAGAGGAAATTTAATGTTGAGCCTTTGCTTCTGACTATATCTTTTGTCCTAAAGCTCCATAAACTTTCACAACATCAAGGCCAACTTTAGTAGTATGGGAAGGTTGACATCATTACCCTTTGTTACTCAGCTTTCCTTGGAGTCTTGACCAGAGCTCATCAACTGGGAATACCCTACTCTTCCATGACTTTAAGTCACTCTCTATTCTCCATGCCTGAAATTTTCTTTCTGTTTGTGCCCCTATGTAAATTCTTCCTTGACTCATCCCCGATCCTAACAGAGTTACTGACTCTATCTCTCCAGGTATCTTACACAGACCTAGTCCTCTATAATGAACATTATCTGCTATTGACCAGATGCATTGCATCAACATTATTCAGTTTTATCTATCTTCACAGTGGATAGTAATATCCTTGTAGGGTAAGTAAAGATAAGTAAAGATGCAAAATATATTTTTAAGAATGGAAGAAGGGAGCGAAGAAGTAATGTGTTGCATAACAAACAGTAACCTATGTTGAGCCCCTTGTAATATTTGCCTTCAATTTTCAGGAGATTGATTTTATATGGGAAGAAAAAAAGAATAATTTCAGTATAAAACAAGGATCTGAATCAAAATTCTTCTGTTAAGCACAATGTGTCCTAGAGTGCCCAGAAGAGCCAAATCCCTTTTCTTTCCAGGTCCAGCTTCAGCGATTTACCAATGTAGACAATTCTAATCAGTCAGAAATTTTAGGTTGGCTCTGAGCACTATGAGATATGCAGTTCACTAAAAATGTTGCAACTCAAACGAAGCATGTTACATTGGTAATATATACCTGGATTCATATGTCACAGCACAAATCTACATAGGCACTAAAAGAGACGTAAAAATCACAGGAGGATAGCAGATACCTTTCTGCCCCATTTAACAAACACAACTTTTTCTTGTTTCTTGGAGATTGAGCTCTTGTTTCCCTTTCTTATTGACTATCAATCAGCTTGAGAAGGCATCTGCAATTGTATTTTGTTCATGAAGACATAAATCCTGGCAGCAGCAGCCTACACACATTGAAAAGCTCCATTCTAAATTACCTTTGTCAGACTGTATAGAATGTAAAAGGCAGAATTCAGTCTTATTTGATTAAACAGGGGACGTACCAGCTAGCCTAAAAATGGAAAATCCTTTTCATTGACATCCTCCATTAACTGCATTTCACTGAAAAAAATAAATCTCAGGGAACTTCTTTACCTCTACTCCTCTAATTGCTATTTGCAAATTCTTTTCTCTAAATCAAGCTATCTCCCACAAATCAAGAAGCAAAAGCTTTTGTAGCTGAGTCCCTAGCTGTAATTTAACATGATATGCTGCAATGCCACTATCATGCCAAAAACCAATAATATACCAGTTGCCATGGGAACCAGGGCATGAAAAGGTGAAAGTCCTCCCTTACACAAGATGGGTGGGACTTCTATGGAGCCATGTGCCCCACCAACATCATGAGCCATACTATTCTGGCAAAATTGCTTAGACTCGACCAGTTCCCAATCCCAGAAAAGTATTCTTCCATCCTGCATTTCCTGATTTTTAACTTGCAATTTGTCCACACATCCAAAGGAGATAAATTACAGGGTAATCACTCATATTACAAACAGATTCTTCATTACACATTCACTTACAAGAAAAACAGCATATGACAAAACATCAAAAGACCAACTTATAAAAGAGATCAACTGAGAGTTATTACTACCATTAAATCAGTATATTTCACTTTACAGAAGCACTCACTGACCTCAAGATTCTGTTCTGTACTTCCCAATTCTTATGGACACATTCAAGACTGATAATTTCAAAGTTTAAAAATGTAGTCACAATGTTAAAAGTTGATCATAAAAAAATTAAATATCTCTATAGCTATAAAGGAGTAGGAAGGAATTATTTCATTCTCCAAAACATTACTTCACATGGTGCTTCTGTGATAAGGCTTGTTTCAGTGAGAAAAACCTATTCTAGCACATAGATTCATACCTATGCCCCCTACATACAAAGAAGAAGCTCCCATATAATTCTGTTCTCCAAATATTTCTTGCTCAGCCCTCTCGATTTCTATCTTATTTGCTTTGCTTTGGCCTCATGCAAACAGAAAATTTCAATTACAAGGAAAAAATTGGATTTCTACTGTAAGGAAAATATTTTTTAGAGGAGAAGGCAAAGAAAATGCAGGGGACAAAACTAAAATGATAATATATAATGACTTTGGAGAAAAGTCAACTCAGCTGTACATATGGTTTTACATGATATGACTCATTTATTTTTCTGCAAAGTTTTGTCCATGATTTCAAGAACTGAGCTAAAGTTCTCTTTTGTTATAGTTCTATAAAATTTAAAGTAAAAATTGGTGCACAAATGTATTGCTGGTTACCAGAGTAGACAAATATTTGCCACACATGTTGATTTCATTGTGATTCAAATTATTGCTAACAGTCTTGAGTTCATTCAATTTAAAACATATTTTATGGAATATTTTATTCCTTCAATTTGAAAACCATGTGTGCTTTAATAAAAAATTTAGTTCAAGAGAGTTCAATGCCATCTGAAATTATTAACATTTAAGTGAATTTCTTGATGTTGACCAAGAAAGTCAGCTAAACCTGCAGAATAATGTTGCATGAGATGTTTTGCAGTTAATGGGAGGCCAGAGTTAGAATTAGTGTCTTATTGAAGGAGTGGAAACATTTGTCTATATACGCCAACAAAGTAACCATGAAATTTTGGAAGACAATGGTGGATTAGAGAGTACAGATTTATTGCAAAGGGTCTTCAAACAATTTGGCACATTTATTTTGCTCTTTTTGTAGACTAAATAAATACATATGTCTCTCACATATATCCTTTCTAGTTATGTGTGTGTATGTGTGTCTATGTGTACATGTATTGTTATATTAATAAAATGTAAATTCATCTAATAGGATAGTTTTTTAACTGTTTTTAAAGTAAATCATTTCTTTACATGACTGTTCAAGTTTCAGGTGCACTGTAAAGATAGCAAAATATATTATGATTAAAATAATACTAATAAGATAATATTTACTGAGCATTTACCATGTGCTAGATATCCTTCTGTGACTGCCTACAAATCAGTCCATTTAATCCTCAAAACAATTCTAAGAGGTAAAGCTCTACCATGCTTCAGATCTCTATCAAGGTCATATATGCACATATATATGTATACACACACACACACACACACACACACACACACGCACGCAGAAACACACACATACACGGTTGATGCAAAAGTAATTGTGGTTTTTGCCATGGAAAGTAATGGCAAGAACTTTTGCACCAACCTAGTGTGTGTGTGTATACTTTTCTATTTATCCTTTAGAAAGCAGTTTAGAAAAGAATGCGAAAAAAAAAAAAAAAAAAAAAAAAAACAGGCCACACTGAGAGATTTTTATTTCTAGTTTTATCCTCTCAAAGAATAGGCATCCTAGAAGATACAAGGGGAGAGAAATGTTATCTATGTGTACCAGAGTCGAGACCAGGCCATCTATAATTGTATATGCTAGAGAGTCAAATCGTCTAGGTATTAAACATTGTACTAGGCCCAATTCAGGCAAAACAAAAAACACAAGAGGTAAGACCCTTTGCTTGCAAGCAATGTGATATATTATTTATTCAAAATATTCACTGTTCCTTAGTGGGAGGATTATACATCCTATTCCTCTGATAACAAGTTTAGTCATATGACTTGCTTTGGACAATGAAATGTGAACAAAAAGTGATACTTCTCAACAGGAGTTGACAATTTAGCACATGAGTCACCATGTTTTTACTTCCCCTTCCTTATGAGTCTTGCAATATCCCTGACAGAATCTCCATCAGCCTGGGTCCAATTTTGAAGTCAACAGATGGCAAAACCTCAACCAGCC
Organism: Saimiri boliviensis; assembly: GCF_048565385.1. NCBI lineage: Eukaryota > Metazoa > Chordata > Mammalia > Primates > Cebidae > Saimiri > Saimiri boliviensis. Next base: position 56,828,275 of record NC_133463.1, on the reverse strand, counting down.
CATGGTGAACATATAGATGCAAATGAGAAATAAGCTTTTACAGTTTAAAGCCTCTACATTTGGGGGTCATTTATTATTACATATTAACTTCCTACACCCCAACAAATACAAACAATATAGGATATGTCTTAAAAGAATGAGATAAGCAAATTGCCTGGCCTCTAATCTAAATTCTGTGACTGTAATTTATGCTGTTGTTATTTGGTTCCAAAACCCTGACCATTGAATTAGCCAAAGTGAATGTATAACAAATTTAATTTGATTCCTTAAATAGTCTCATTGGCTAATACGAAAAAACAAGTAGGATAATTTAATATAGGGTTTACATTAAGCAAAGTAGATTACAAAGCTCATACATCTCAAAGTCATCTGTCCAAGTTTTTCCTGTATATATGTAACCATTTAAAAATTTTAAATTCTGACTCTGATGATACAAATTTTTCTAATAACACATACATAATTGCATCTGTTCAATATGTGAATTATCAGTTTTTTCTCCCTTTCCATTATTAGAATAACAACATTAAGATTTTTCCATTTCTGATCTTCAGACTTTGGAGTCCATATTCAAACAGTAATGGTATGTGATTTTTTGTATGTCATTTTGGCATACTCAATATTCATTCCTTTTCACTGTTTACTGCACTTATAAACTTTAATAAGGAAAAATAAGACATCTGTTGAAATAATTATACCCTGCATGCTTTCAAAATGATTTGAAGTTTCCTACAGAAATATAGATAACGCAACAGGCTCAAAAACAAACCCAAGAATGGGTACAAAGGAAAATAAAGCCTGGCCTATTAGATACATTTAGTACATAAAAGTGAATTCCACAGGAAATTACATGGTTACTAACATGCTTTTCAAATTCAGCTTTGATATTCGTAGTGTCCAAAGCAAAGAGAAACAAAATCACTTATCAAACACATAATGTCCAAAGAATTTTAAAAGGCAATCATTCAAGAGAAGAATAACTTTTCATGTCATGGAAGTATGTCAGACATTTCTTCTGTGAGTCAACGTAGAAGAGATAATGTGGCATACCATCCTTAGCACTATCTTTATCAATATCCCACAACCACAACAGCAATGTGTCTATCAATAGCTCTACAAACCCAATAGCAAACATACAGGAAACTCTTTACTCTGCATTCTATTGGAGTTGCAGTTCATTTACGACTTAAGGAAATATTCAGTCCAAGCTGATAAATTCTTCCATGATTTTTCTTTATATTAAGCTTATGCAACCATTTCCACAATGTCAGATTCTTTATGTGTAGCATTCCAAGCTGCATTTCTGAACCAAATACAAAAATTAAGATTGGAACATCAGCTGTTGTTGTAGATACTCTGTATTCTGTGTACTACAGTTTATTCAGGCCTACATGTTAGAAAAACATTCTGATTTATCTGCAAAAGAGCTTTGAAAAACAAGACCATATTTTTATTCAGTCCAACAATCTTTACATTTATTGCCCTCAACATCGTTTTCTGTTGTCACATACAATTCCATAGTTGTTTTTTATCTAGATTTTCTGAAATGAATCTTCATTTTATAACTGCCGTCACTCATTTGTCACTTAAGGTGACAATCACATGAAACTAGCACGGCATACTGTGTTTCTAAGAGTACAACTCCTTAGGGAAACACCCCACTTATATTAGCATAGGGATTTCACAATGATATTGCCATTGGCACTTCTCTACAGAGTCCCTTGCTTCCTATAACGCTTCCTTGGCTTTGTTTGTCTATTAGATTGATGCAAAAGCCATCACAGTTTTCATCATAAAATTAGTTCTTCACTAATTAGTACTTTTTGTTAGATGCCTAAATAAAGCAAACTACCCTCTTAGATTTGCCATGAAAGAAATGGCAAAAACCGTGATTACTTTTGCACCAACCTAATATATATTATGTCAATGATTATTACAGTAAAACGAGGCCTCATTGAAGAGCATTAACAAGGGCCGTCTAGAAAAAGGAAAAAACAAACAGCAAAATAATGAATTGGCTTGAGTAGCTCTTTGAGATTTCCAATTCAAAACTTGAGAAAAAAGGTTTCAGAAACCATATAATGCATTGATAGAAAAAAAAGTCTTCATTTAAATTTTGTAAAGTCATTTTGGCTCTGCTATTCATTTCTAAATAGATAAGGATTTGTAAAACACTTCATTTTGAAAACTAGTATTGGGACATATTGTTCATATTTTAATTGTTTGACACAGAGCAAGTAGATTGATCTCCTGCTTCTGTTTCTTTATCTTTCAAATAGAGATTATAATAGACCTACTTCGTGGACTTGTTTTAGGGATTACATGGATTAAATTCATAAACCACTGAGAGCCCTGCTGGGCACAGTGTGAGTACTGTAAAGTGTCTGTTATAATCATTGTTCCCGACAAAAATCTAATTCCCTATATTTTTTTCTTCAACTCTTCAATAGCATAAAATGATGGAAATGGGCACCATGAAAATTAAACATTTTTAAATGAATTCCAGTTTCTACTTCATTAGGAAGAAATGAAGCTACACGCTTTCCCTTCCTTGCACACAGTTTTAATCAACAGACACCATGACATTTCAATCAGTGATAATTCAAGAAAGATTTGTTATTTCTAGTGTTTCCTCACTAATTAGTACTTTTTGTTAGAGGCCTAAATAAAGCCAACTACAGTTTTAAATTAAAAACAAAAAAAGACTTTTGCCCTTCTATTTAGCTTGTCCCTAAAGGTCCTGTTCACCCATCCCTGCTGGCAGCAGGTTACAATTAAAAAGAGCACTAGTCCGGAAATCAAAAGCTTGTCCTGAATTGGCTGTGTCACTCCTAAGTTCTTCAGATTTAAACAAGACATTTTCCCTCATTTAATTTAATTTCCCACAGGGGCTAAATGAAGAGGATCACTTTGAATTATAAAATTCTATAAATATCAGAAGCCTTTCATATATTATCTACATATATTGGACAATATAACGTAAACTTCTCTAAAATTATACACCTAAATGTATACAGATTATCATTTGTATCATTCATACATTACCCAGTTTATGCTTTCTACTAGGAAGAAAAAATAGTTCATATTTAAAGCTAATACTTTAATCATTAGAATATTCTTAACAGCATAGGGATTATCTTTTCTTTCTTTCCATTAAGCAAACACACAAATTTGACTGTACTTTTCTTTTTTAAGAGACAGGGTCTAGATCTGTCACCTAAGCAGGAAAGTAATGACATGATCATAGCTCACTGCAGCCTTGAACTCCTGGCTTAAGGGATCCTCCCACCTCAGCCTCCCTGGTAGATGGGACTACAGGTGCACACCACCATGCCCCACTAACTATTTTTTTTTTAATAGAGAGGAGATCTCATTATGTTGCCAGGCTGGTCTCAGTCAGACTCCTGGGCTCAAGGGATCTTCTCAACTCAGTCTCTCAAAGTGCTGGTATAGAGTCACGAGCCACTATGCCCTGCCAGTACTTTTTACTTTTCCAATATTGACAAATTTCTGGCTGCTGCTTCTTATTAGATGATCACAAATACAAGAAAGAATTGTCAACCTTTGCTCTCAAAATATAAGACCTTAAATATAGTTCTTTTACTTCCCATTACAAACGTAGCTACCTTCTGGGATTGCCACTTGTACTTCAGAGTGCCAAGACCCCATCACCTTGTTTTTACTTCCAGGGTCTCTAGTATTTAAAAGGCATGAGCAGTCATTTTATTCACAACCAGAAAAAATACTGCAAATCCTTGGAGACAACTACTGGTGTCACAAAAGGTAGAAAACATTTACTGGAGTCACTGCCGCCACCACCAAAAAGAAAACAGACAAGCCAACAAAGGATTGCTAATTCCAGGACTTCCAGGAGACTTCCAGAGGACAGAGTCTAGGTCAGACAGTATACAAAGGAGAAAACCTAAAGCCTTCAGGAAAAATGTCCTGAAACCCAGCCCACAGAAAAGGAGAGTATGGTCTAAAGCAGCAGTGAGTCAGAGCAGTGGGCAGCCAGAAGGGCAGTGAGCTGGATTAAATCAGCTGGTGCCCCAGGAAAGTGGTGCCCTGAGGGAACAATGTTGTAGGGATAGCACCAGGAGGGAAACTGAAGTCTCAAGCCCTCTCCTGAGTCCTAACTGAAAGAATAGCAACTGCAGTATCTGGGATAAGTCAGCCACCAGCCAAGGCAGAAGCAAGCCCTCCTTGAAGGAAACTTCCCTCAGGTAGGGTGAGTCTCCTACAGATTAAAAGCAAGCATAACCTTTCAAACAACAATTCTCAAACACACAGAAAATCAAGCTACTATGTGTGAGAATCGTCAGACAAAAACAAAGATTTAAAGTGAAGGAATTGTAGACCTTGAAACTGACATAATAGAAAACAGCTATGCATGAAATTTGTAAAAGAAAAGTGAAGTTACAAAGAGAAGCATAGAGTAAAAATCATGAGAAATAGGCACACTGAGCTGAAAAGATTGTAATTGCAGAAGTAAAATATATAATTGTTGAAATTAAAGGCTCAATAAAGGACAATAAGTATATTAGGTAAATAGCAATATTTTTTAAAAGAATAATAGATTATGTAATCCCAGTACTTTGGGAGGCCGAGGTGGGTGGATCACCTGAGGTCAGGATTGCAAGAACAGCCTGGCCAACATGGTAAAACGCCATCTCTACTAAAAATACAAAAAAATAGCTAGGCAGTGTGGCAAGCACCTATAATCCCAGCTACTCAGGAGGCTGAGGCAGGAGAATCACTTGAACCCAGGAGGTGGAGGTTGCAGTAAACCAAGATCCAGCCACTGCACTCCAGTGGGGTGACAGAGTAAGACTTCATCTCAAAAAAACAAAACAAAGCAAAACAAAACAAAACAAAAAAATAATAATAGAATAGCCCAGGTGTGGTGGCCCATATCTGTAATCTCAGAACTTTAGGAGGTCAAGGCAGGCAGATCATCTGAGGTCAGGAGTTCAAGACCAACCTGACCAACATGGTGAAACCCCATCTCTACTAAACATACAAAAATTAGAATTGGGTGTGTTAAAAATTAGCTGGATGTGTTGGCAGGCACCTGTAATCCCGGTTACTTGGGAAGCTGAGGCAGGAAAATCACTTAAACCCAGGAAGCGGAGGTTGCTGTGAGCCAAGCCAAGATGGCACCATTGCACTCCTGCCTCGGCAACAAGAGCAAAACTCCATCTCAACAAAAGTAATAATAATAGATTAGAGCAAGACCTAGCTAAACAATTTATCCACAATGTAGCATAATGAGACAAAACAAGTAAACATTAAAATCTATAGAGGAGGCCAGGCAGAGTGGCTCATGCCTGTAATCCCAGCACTTTGGGAGGCTGAGATGGGTGGATCACTTGAGGCTAGGAGTTCGAGACCAGCCTAGCCAACATAGTGAAACCCCATCTTTACTGAAAACATAAACATTAGCCAGGGGTGGTGGCAGATGAATTACAGGCATCATCCCAGCTACTTGGGAGACTGAGGCACAGGAATCTCTTGAGCCAGGAGGCAGAGGTTGTAGTGAGCCAAGAATGTACCACTGCACTCCAGCCTAGGCAACAGAGCAAGACTCTGTCTCAAAATAAAATTAAAAAATAAAATAAAATAAAAGATATAGATGACATAGAGGATAGAATAAGAAGGCTTTGGATTTTGTTGAAGATCCAAACAAATATATAAAAAGAAAGAAAATGAGAACAAAAGAAAGGCAATAATAGCTGCAAAATTCCCAGTAGACATGCAAAATAAGAAACCACAGATCCAGGACAAATAAAAATACAGCCATATTTGATAGGTCCTAATAAAATTTTTTTAAAAATCTTAAACCTGTTATAGTAAGCCCCTACTTACAGACAAAATGCATTCCCCGTGGCTAACTGAGGTGCTCAGAGTTAAAACAGGTGGCCATGGCTGGGTGAGGGAGCAATCATATAGTTTGTGTTCTCAGAAAGACATCATAAACGTTATCACAGGACTTCCCTTTCTAGAATCAAGGAAGACCAGTTCCTGTTGTGTCAAGATAAACTGCTTCCAGAAATCCTCTGACACCTGGCATTTGAAAGAAGCATCTGACAGATTTCTGGCTTGAGGGTTGGACACCAACCAACCAGAGTTCGTTTGTTCTAGTTCAAGGGCTGAGCTACATCAACCAATTAGGGCTCAACTGTATTAACCAGTCACAACTAAGCAAAGTCCAATTCTTCTTTTGCATAAGTGAACTTGGCTGAGAATATAGGTAGGAAGTTTTGCTATAAAACTCAAATCCTCCATGTTTCTGGAATGTACCTTTGTCTTACACTGCTGTTTCTCCAGTTTGCAAATTGTTCACTGGAGTAAAGCCTCTTTCCTCCAAAATGCTTTCCAAAGAACTGTTGTTCATAAAAGCAACTAGAGAAAAAGCACAACTCATATTTTTAAAAAGAACAATTAGAATGACAGCAGAATTCTTTGTTTGTTTTAACTGAGATGGAGTCTCACTCTGTTGCCCAGGCTGGAGTGCAGTGGCATGATTTTAGCTCACTGCAACCTCCACCTCCTGGGTTCAAGCAATCCTCTTGCCTCAGCCTCCCAAGTAGCAAGGACTACACCACCACACCAGGCTAATTTTGTATTTTTAGTAGAGACAGGATTTCACCATGTTGGCCAGGCTAGTCTCAAACTCCTGACCTCAAGTGATATGCCTGCCTCAGCCTCCCAAAGTGCTTGGATTATAGGCATGAGTGCAGCCAGCAGAATTCTTAACTATATTACAGCCTAAAGATTACAGAATAACAACTTCCAAGTGATGAGAGAAAATAGCTGTCAACTTAGATTATTGCAAAAGAATAAGGACAAAATTAAAGTATTTTCAGATAAACACCGACAGGGTTTTATCACAAGATCCCACCCAAAATACTGCCATTACATGAGTAGGGAAGGAAAGATCAAACCTAAAATGTTTTGATGTACATTTATCATATAGGAGAGAGATCAAAATAGTGTTTAGCTTTAAGGCTCTATTGGATTAAATGTATACAATACAATTATAAATTTAAGGACTAAAGAACAGAAGTTGCATGTATAAATTCTAAACAGAAATAAGAAGTGAGAAAAGGAGGATAAGAACAAATGAAAACTCAATCACAAAAAAAGAAAACATAAGAAAAAACATGAAAACAAGTTTTAAACAGTAGAAATAACTCCAAATACACAAATAATCACAATAAATATAAATGTATCAGAATCTTCCATTAAAGGACAACATCAAATTAAAAAGGAAATGTAAGGTATTATATTAAAAACTGAGTATTGGCTCATTGTTTCCAGTCACTGGCACACAGCTCCTAAAACATGCGGAATCTGCAGAAAGAAATGAGTGTCTCTTGTATGCTAATGAGATGACTGGTGGCTGAGGGTCTATAGTTAGCTTTGGGATTACAGCTAGGCAACAGGAAGACTAAGACGTGATGAAAGTATTAGAGCTTTTAACTCCTGGCCTGCAGGGAAGGCAGTGGGGCTAGAGATTGAGTTAATCACCAAAGGGTAATGATTTAATTAATCATGCCTATGTAATAAAACCTCCCTTAACAATGGGGCTCAGAGAGCTTCCAGGTTAATGAACACACTGAGGTGCTGGTCACACTCTGAGAGGGCAGAGAAGTTCCACACACCTCATCCATACCTGGCTCTATGTATCTTTTAATCTGGCTATTCATTGGTATCCTGTATGATATTCTTTATAATGAATTAGTGATAGTAAAGTGCTTTCCTGAGTTCTGTAAGTCATGCTAGCAAATTATGGAACTTGAGAAGAGGGTCATAGAAAACTCCAATTTATAACTGACTGGTCAGAAGCAAAGATGGCAACCTGGGACTGGCAATTGCCATCTGAAGCCTTGTGGGATTGAGCCCTTTAAGCTGTGGGTTCAGTGCTAACACTGGAGAGTTAGTGTCAGAATTGAATTCAACCGTAGGACACCAAGTTGGTGCCCGTAGAGTTGGAGAATATATTGGTATGGGGAATAACTCCACAAATTGGATGTCAAAAGTGTTGACAATAAAAATAGGTCAGGGAAAAAAGCTTTATTTTGCTCAAAATTATATACACATAATGAAAAGACTATTGAGCAGATTTGGAGCCCAATCTACAACCCTGGCACTTACCATTCCAGTCTTTGCCTCAGGGCTATTGCTCAGGTACCATGTAAGACAAGTTGAAAATGCCTGGCAGTTAGTGCCCTATGCTTTAGTCTGCATATTTTCTGTGGAGCTATATTACAGTTCACTAATCCTATTTGTTTGTCCAATTGGCTAATAAATGCATCTGTTGACTAATTAATTTCAATTAGTGAATTTTTCAGTTCTAGAATTTACATTAAAAAATTTTTTTAGAGGCAGGGTCTTGCTCTGTTGCCCAGCCTGGAGTGCAATGATGCAATCACAGCTCACTGCAACCTTCTATTCCTGGTCTCAAGGGATCCTCTACCTCAGCCTCCCACGTAGTAGAATTTACAGTTTTAAAATAAGTTTTGTTTTTCTCAAAGAAAGTATCCATTTTGTCACCTATTTTGTGAACATGTTAATCACTATTATTTTAAAAGCTGTATCTGATAACTCCAGTATCTGTGCCATATTTTAGGTTATTTCTATCTTCTGCTTTGTATGGGAGTTTTGGCATGCCTATTATTATTATCAAATAATGGAACATTATATATGAAAACTTATGCAATCACTGGATGATGCTATCTTCTTTCACAAATGCTTTGCTCTATTCTCTGGCAAATGGCAAGATTAAATAATAATCACCTCAATCCATCAGCAACAAGGCTTTGTAGTAAATGAATCTTGGCCTACTTCTGATCTGCCCCACTACTAGAGTGGTCTGTGAACTCTAAAGAGTTCAGATGATTACCAAAACCCTATTATTTTGGTAGATTGTCTCCTCAGCACTAAGGTCTTTCCAAAATTCTGCTGTCTCCCTTGCTGCCTCTTAGTAGATGTTCTTTTCCTGTCTTCTACAGCTCCAGCCTCATGTGTCATTTTAAAATAGCAATCAATTGGAAAGAATCTAAATGGCCATCATTAATAGAATGGATACGATTAACAGAATTACATACAATGTGTCAGTGAAATGAATGAACCATATCTGCAAGAAAGACACTAAATTTTAGTTAAAGCATTAAGTGGAAAATAAAGTCAAAAATAGAAACAGATGATAAACTTTATAAAAAGTACAAAACAAGTAAAATAATATATCATTTAATTATACACATGTGCAAAAACTTTTTTTTTTTTTGAGCTGGAGTCTCACTCTGTCATCCAGGCTTGAGTGCAGTGGTGCAATCTAAGCTCACTACAACCTCCACCTCTTGGGTTCAAGCAATTTTCCCACCTCAGCCTCCTGAGCAGCTGGGACTACAGACACTTGCCACCACGCTCAGCTAATTATTTTTTTTTTATTTTTGGTAGAGACAGGTTTTCACTGTGTTGCCCAATCTGGCCTTGAAATCCTGAGCTCAAGTGATCCGCCCACTTTGGCCTCCCAAAGTGCTGGGATTACAGGCATGAGCCACCGTGCCTGGCCTGTAAATATTTTTTTGTCAAAGAAAATATAAACATAAAATTCAGTTTAATGTTTACCTCTGAAAGAGTGACCAAAGACAAGCTGGAGAGAAGGCATGGGTAGAATGATTGGCATTGTTATAATTCCTGGTTTAGATGATGAACTCAGAATGAATACTATTGAGTAAATAAACAAATAAATAACAAAGAATGTGAGGGTCCTGTATGTAATAATAATTACAGTGTCATTGCTCTCATTCCTCTGCAACACTTAACCTTTTTTATGAGCTCCCAGAAGGAAAGTTTCCTTTCTATTTTCAAGAGAAATTGATTTCTTATATGAGACTTGGAAACATATCCAAATTAAATAATCTGCATCTTATTTGAAATCCTACCATTTTATCCCATAATACCATCCCCTTTTCCTCAGGACAAAAAGAAGAAGGAAGAAGGGGACAATCTGGAATTTATTTATTTAATTTTTTTGCCTCAATACTATATTTGCATGGCACTGCTTCATGTCTTGAAAATGTACCTTCAGTCACTTTGACAGTAAACAACCATGAGTATAATTGTTTTCATTGCACTGGCTGATTGAATTAACAACAAATTCAGCCTTGGGTTTGGTATACTTAGCATAAATAGAGGCAGAATTCATTTTTCCATAATTTTTTTAAATGTAACTAATTAAAAGTATTTTCATCACAGAAGCCACAATATTCCCAATATTTCTTATTTCTCTGAAATCAAAAGTAGTTATTCTGCAGATAGAAACTTGAAGAGTCACAGAATCTTACAAGAGACCTATGGCAGACAGAATAATTGACCCCAAAATGTTTATATTCTAATTCCCAGAATATGTGAGTGTTACTTTATGGGGCAAAAGACGTTCTGTGGATATGACTGAAGTCATGAATTTTGAGATGGGGAGGTTTTGCTGGATTATTACAGTGGGCCTAATCCAAACACATCAGCTCTTTAAAATAGAGAACCTTTCCTAGTAATGGTCAGAGAGATGTGATGACACATTAAAAAAGCAGGAGCGAGAATCCAGGAGAAGGATGACAACCTGCATTGCTGTATTTGAAGACGAAAGGGCCCACAAGCTAAGAAATACAGGCCCTCTAGAAGCTGAGAATGACCACCAGCTGATAGCCAGCAAACAATGGTACCTTAGTCCAATAACTTCAAGTAAATGAATTTGTATTAGTCTGTTCTCACACTGCTAATAAAGACATACCCAAAATTGGGTAATTTATGAAGAAAGGAGATTTAATTGAATCACAGTTTCACATAGGTGGGGAGACCTCAGGAAACTTAGGATCATGGTGAAAGAGGAAGTAAACATGTCCGTCTTCACATGATGACAGGAGAGAGAATGAGAGCCAAGCAAAGGGGGAAACTCCTTATAAAACCATCAGATTTCATGAGGACTTACTCTCTTGAGAAAAGGATGGGGAAACCCCCACCCCCACTATGATTCATTTATCTCCACCTGATCCTGTCCTTGCACGTTGGTTTTATCACAAGTCAAGATGAGGTTTTGAGTGGGAACACAGAGACAAACCATATCAGGTCTAATTTACTCCCTATAGAGATATGAAATAATGCATGTGTGTTGTTTAAGCCACTAAGTTTGTTGTAATTAATAATGGCAGCAATAGAAAATGAATACAGAATCTTTGTGAACCAAGATGTGATTTGCTCAAACTCTAAAACTATTAGGAAAAAACATTAGAGACAGAATACTGTACTATTAATTTATCTATTATCTTTAAATTTACTCTTGGGAGAATTGGAATATACCCATAGTTTCCTGGTAATAATTGCCAAACTGCTTCCTAACGTACATTAGCAAATTGACAAATGTTTTGAAAAGATGCAGACAATGATTTTTTAAAATTAACATCAATTAGTTTTCAAGGAAAAAAAATTACAAAACCTTTTTTGTTTTGGCTTACAGGGATGAAAAAAATTTCCATGTTTTAAAAAGTTGTCTCATGTACATCATTTAAAAAATGTTAGCTTTCATAGATGTATGCTCTGACCACTCCTATTCCACATAGTAATGGAAGCCCTAGCCAGAGCAATCAGGTAAGAGAAACAAATAAAAGGCATCCAAATACAAAAAGAGGGGTCAAATTATCTCTTTTTGCTGACAGTATCACTTTGTATCTAGTAAACCCTAAACACTCTGCCAAAAGGCTCCTGGATCTAATAAATAACTTCAGTAAAGCTTTAGGCTACAAAATCAACATAAAAAAGTTACTAGCACTTCTATATACCAGTGATGTTCAAGCTGACAGCCAAATCAAGAACACAATTTTTATAATAGCCATACAAAAAAATAAAATAAAACTCAGCTACCAGGGTGGCAGGAGATCTCTACAAGGAGAACTACAAAACACTCCTGAAAGAATCCATAGTTGACACAAATAGAAAAACAATTCATGTTCATGGATTGGAATAATCAGTACTGTCCAAATTAACCATATTGCCCAAAACAATCTACAGATTCAATGCTATTTGTATCAAATCACCAGTCATTTTTCACAGAAAAAAACTATTCTAAAATTCATATGAAACCAAAAAAGAGCCCAAATAGCCAAAGTAATTCTATGCAAAAAGAATAAAGCTAGAGGCATCATAACACCTGATGTCAAACTATACTACAAGGCTACAGTGACCAAAACAGCATGGTACTAGTACAAAAAGAGACACAGACCAATGGAATAGAATAGAGAACACAGAAGTGAAGTCACATACCTACAATCAACTGATCTTCAACAAACTCAACAAAAATAAGCAATTGGAAAATGACTTTCTGTTCAATAAATGGTGCTGTGAAAACTGGCTGTTTGTAAGAGGAGGAAACTGGACCCCTACCTATTACAGTATACAAAAATGACTCAAGTTGGATTAAAGACTTAAATGTAAGACCTCAAACCATAAAAATCCTAGAAGAAAACCTAAAAAATACCCCTCTAGACATTGGCCTAGGTAAAGAATATATGACTGAGTCCTCAAAAGCAATTGCAATGAAAATAAAAACGGACAATTAGGACCTAATTAAACTAAAGAGCTTCTGCACAGCAAAGGAATCTACCAACAGAGTAGACAGCCTAAAGAATAGGAGAAACTATTCACAAATTATGCATCCAAAAAAGAACTAATATCCAGAATCTATAAGGAACTTATATCAACAAGAAAAAAAACACATAACCCCATTAAAAATTGGACAAAGGACATGAGCAGATGCTTCTCAAAAAAAGACATACAAAAGGACAACAAACATGAAAAATAGGCTCAACATCACTAATCATCAGAGAAATGCAAATCAAAACTACAAGGAGATACCGTTTCACACCAGTCAGAATGGTCATTATTAAAAAGTCAAAAAACAACAGATACTAGTGAGGCGACAGAGAAAATAGAATGCTTATATTCTGTTGGTCAAAATTTAAATTAATTCAGCCACTATAGAAAGCAGTTTGGAGATTCTCAAAGAACTAAAAATAGATCTTCCATTCTATGCAGCAATCCCATTAGCTGGGCATATATGCCCTTAGCTGGGCATATATGCCAAGGAAAGAAATCATTCTACCAAAAAGACACATACACTCATATGTTTGTCACAGCACTACTCACAGTAACAAAGACATAGAATAAACCTAGCTGTGCATCAACAGTGTACTGGATAAGAAAATGTGGCACATATGTATCATGAAACACTACACAACCATAAAAAAGAATGAAATTGTGTCTTTTGCAGCAACATAAATGTATCTGGAGGCTATTATCCTAAGCAAATTAATGCAGGAACAGAAAACCAAGTACCACTTATATTGTCACGTATAAGAAAGAGATAAACCTTGGGTACACACAAACATATAGATGGGAACAATAGATAATAGGAATGCTAAAGATGGGGGAAGGGCTGAAAAACTTCTACTAGGTACTATGCTGACTATCTGGGTAATGGGATCTATAGAAGCCCAAACCTCAGCATCATGCAATGTACCCTTGTAACATACCTGCACATGTATCCTTGACTCAAAATTAAAAAGGAAAGGTTTATTTTATCAGCAACAGAACTCATGTAGATTTCCAATAAAAAGGCTGTTTGCTGCAGTTCTTAATACTTCAAAAGCAGCAGGCCAGGTTCCCTGTAGAGTTCAGGATGGACCACTATGTAAAGTATTGCTTTACTAATTCAATAAAACATGTATTTTAAAATATTCTAAGAAATCAACGAATGCTGGGAAGATGGCCACCTAAGAACAGCTCTGGACTTCAGCTCCCAGTGAAAGTGCAGAGGGTGAGTGGACGCCGCATTTCCAGACGAATTTTTATTGCCCACAGACCAGGAGATACCCAGGCAGAGGGGTCGCCAGTGGCTGTTTTGGCTCCCGCGGGGCTAATTCGGCCCAAATGGCTGCTGTGACCACACCCTGTTGTGGCGGTTCTCCATACAAAAGCCACTGGTCTGGGAGCCCTCTTAGCTGGCGATCGGAGCCCTGAGATGGCAGAGTTGCCCATTCATCTGAAATAGTGAGTCAGGCCAGGAGATTCCTAGGCAAAAAATCCGCCAGGAGCCAGCACCGCTGTTTGAGATGACTCAGTGAGTCGCAGCACGGGAGATCCCAGCGCCTTTTCAACAAGCGACTGGAACGCGGGGTCGTTCAACATAAAAGAAAAGACTCTGAGTCAGGGAGCCAGGTGATCAGGCTTGGTTGGTCCCAGCCCCCCACCCCCCAAAACAATGAAAACAAAAACAGTAATTGGAAACCCACTGGGTTGAGCCCTTCAAACCAAGCACAGCTGAACCCGGGATGGTTGGCTCGGTGGGGTAGGGGCGTCTGCCATTACTGAGACTCTCCACCACTAGGGAGGCAGGCCGCCATTGCCAAGGCAAACCGCCGTTGCCAAGGCAACCTGCCACAAAAGAGAGAGTCTGTCATAACAGAGGCGGGGCCACCATTGCCGAGACAGTTCTAACTACGCCCATATAAACAGTACTGCAGGGAAGGGCACAGGGCAGCTGGGTGGAGCCCACAGCAGCTCAGCAAAGCCTCTGCGGGTAGACAGTGGCTAGGCATGCTGCTAGCTGGGTGGGTCAGACCTGAAAGAAAAATCAAAAAAGGCAGTAGTGCAATGGACACTCATAAAGCCCCAACTCCCCGGGACAGAACACCTGGGAACAAAAAGTGCTTTATGAGTTCAGCTGCAACAGACCTAAACGTACCTGCCCAGCAGCTCTGAACGAACAACGGAGCTCACAGCTCAGAACTTAAGCCCCAATAAAAGATAGACTATCTCCTCAAGTAGCTCCCTGACCCCCATAGATCCAAAGACTCACCTCATAAAGGAGAGAACGGACTGACAGTAGGCAAGCATCCTTCTGGGACAAAGATAGCAGAAGAGGAAACTGGCAGTAACCCTTACTGTTCTGCAGCTGCTGCAGGTGATCCCCAGGCAAGCAGGGCCCAGAGAAGACCTCAGCAGTCCTACAGCAGAGGGGCCAGACTGTTAGAAGGAAAGCTTAAAAAAAAAAAAAAAAAAAAAAAAAAAAAAAAAAAAAAAAAAAAGAAGTAACTTCAGCATCCACGAACTAGAAGCTCACTCAGAGACCCAATCTGAAAGACAGTAACTACAAAGACAACAGGTGGATAAACCCAAAAAAATGGGAAGAAACCAGCGCAAAAAGGATGAAAACTCCCGAAACCAGAACACCTGTCCTCCTAAAAGGGATCACAACTCCTCACCAGCAAGGGAACCAGACCAGATGGAGAAGGAGGGTGATGAAATGACAGAATCAGACTTCAGAAGGTGGGTAGCAAGAAACTACAGTGAGCTAAAAGAACATGTTCTAACCCAACGCAAAGAAACCAGGAACCTTGAAAAAAGATTGGACGAAATGCTAATGAGAATGGATAGCATAGAGAGGAATATAAGTGAATTGATGGAGCTGAAAAACACAACACGAGAACTTCGTGAAATAAAAAGAGAAGGCAAGAACAGAGAAAAAAGCACAAAAAGGAATGAACATAACCTTCAAGAAATGTGGGACTATGTGAAAAGACCTAATCTACGTCTGATAGGTGTACCTGAATGTGATGAAGAGAATGAATCCAAGTTGGAAAATACTCTTCAGGATATTATCCAGGAAAACTTCCCCAAGCTAGCAAGGCAGACCAATATTCAAATACAGGAAATACAGAGAACACCACAAAGATATTCCTCAAGAAGAGCAACCCCAAGGCACATAATCGTCAGATTCACCAGGGTTGAAATGAAAGAGAAAATGCTAAGGGCAGCCAGAGAGAGAGGTCGGGTTACCCACAAACGGAAGCCCATTAGACTCACAGCAGATCTCTCAGCAGAAACCCTACAAGCCAGAAGAGATTGGGGGTCAATATTCAACATCCTTAAAGAAAAGAACTTTCAACCCAGAATCTCCTATCCAGCCAAACTAAGCTTCATAAGTGAAGGAAAAATAAAATCCTTTGTGAACAAGCAAGCACTCAGAGATTTCATCACCACCAAACCTACAAGAACTCCTGAAAGAGGCTCTACACATATAAAGGAACAACCAGTACCAGCCACTCCAAAAACACACCAAATGGTAAAAGAGCATCAACACGATCAAGAATCTGCCTCAACTAACCAACAAAACAGCCAGGTAGCATCAAAATGACAGCATCAAATTCACTCATAACAATACTATCCCTAAATTTAAATGGATTAAATGCCCCAATCAAAAGACACAGACTGGCAAATTGGATAAAAAGCCAAAACCCATCAGTGTGCTGTATCCAGGAAACCCATCTTAAATGCAAGGATACACAAAGGCTCAAAATAAAGGGATGGAGGAAGATCTACGAAGCAAATGGAGAGCAAAAAAAAAAGCAGGAGTTGCAATTCTCATCTCTGATAAAATAGACTTTAAAGCAACAAAGATCAAAAGAGACAAAGAAGAACATTACATAATGGTAAAAGGATCACTGCAACAAGAAGAGCTAACGATCCTAAATGTAGACGCATCCAATACAGGAGCACCCAGATACATAAGGCAAGTTCTTAAAGACTTACAAAGAGACTTAGACTCCCACACAATAATAGTCGGAGACTTTAACACCCCATTGTCAATATTAGACAGATCAACCATACAGAAAATCAACAAGGATATCTAGGACCTGAACTCAGATCTGGAACAAGCAAACCTAATAGATATTTACAGAACTCTCCACCCCAAATCCACAGAATATACATTCTTCTCAGCACCACATCACACCTACTCTAAAATCTACATAATTGGCAATAAATCACTCCTCAGCCAATGCAAAAGAACTGAAATCATAACAAACAGTCTCTCAGACCACAGTGCAATCGAGTTAGAACTCAGAATGCAGAAACAAACTCAGAACCGCACAGCTTCATGGAAACTAAACAACTTGCTCTTGAATGTTGACTGGATAAACAATGAAATGAAGGCAGAAATAAAAATGTTCTTCAAAACCAATGAGAACGAAGACACAACATACCAGAATCTCTAGGACACATTTAAAGCAGTCTCTAGAGGAAAATATATAGCAATGAGTGCCCACATGAGAAGAAAGGAGAGATCTAAAATTGACACCCTATCATCAAAATTGAAAGAGCTAGAGGAGCAAGATCAAAAAATCTCAAAACCTCACAGAAGACAGGAAATAACTAAGATCAGAGCAGAACTGAAGGAAATAAAGACACAAAAAACTCTTCAAAAAATCAATAAATCCAGGAGCTGGTTTTTCGAAAAGATCAACAAAATAGACAGACCACTAGCCAGATTAATTAAAAAGAAAAGATAGAATAACCAAATTGATGCAATAAAAAACGATGAAGGGGATATCACCACAGATTCCACAGAAATCCAAACCATCATCAGAGATTATTACAAACAACTCTATTCACATAAACTAGTAAACCTGGAAGAAATGGATAAATTCCTGGACACCTGCATCCTCCCAAGCCTAAACCCGGAAGAAGCCGAAACCGTGAATAGACCAATAACAAGGTCTGAAGTCGAGGCAGCAATTAAGAGCCTACCACCCAAAAAAAGCCCAGGTCCAGATGGGTTCACAGCCGAATTCTTCCAGACATACAAAGAGGAGCTGATACCATTCCTTCTGAAACTATTCCAGACAATCCAAAAAGAGGGAATCCTTCCCAAATCATTTTATGAGACCAGCATCATCCTGATACCAAAACCCAGCAGAGACTCAAGAAAAGAAAATTTCAGGCCAATATCCATGATGAACATAGATGCAAAAATCTTCAATAAAATACTAGCAAACCGATTGCAACAGCATATCAAAAAGCTCATCCACCATAATCAAGTAGGATTCATCCCGGGGATGCAAGGCTGGTTCAACATACGCAAGTCCATAAATGTAATTCACCACATAAACAGAACCAAAGACAAAAACCACATGATTATCTCAATTGATGCAGAGAAGGCCTTTGACAAAATTCAACAACCCTTTATGCTAAAAACCCTCAATAAACTAGGTATTGATGGAACGTATCTCAAAATAATAAAAGCTATTTACGACAAACCAACAGCCAATTTCATACTGAATGGGCAAAAACTGGAAGCATTCCCTTTGAAATCTGGCACTAGACAAGGATGCCCTCTCTCACCACTCCTATTCAATATAGTACTGGAAGTTCTAGCCAGAGCAATCAGGCAAGAAAAAGAAATAAAGGGTATTCAAATTGGAAAGGAGGAAATCAAATTGTCTCTATTTGCAGATGACATGATTGTATATCTAGAAGACCCCATCATCTCAGCCCAAAATCTCCTGAAACTGATAAACAACTTCAGCAAAGTCTCAGGATACAAAATCAACATGCAAAAATGACAAGCATTCCTATACACCAGTAACAGACTTAAAGAGAGCCAAATCAAGAACGAACTGCCATTCACAATTGCTACAAAGAGAATAAAATACCTAGGAATACAACTAACAAGGAATGTAAAGGACCTCTTCAAGGAGAACTACAAGCCATTGCTCAACGAAATAAGAGAGGACACAAACAGATGGAGAAACATTCCATGTTCGTGGTTAGGAAGAATCAACATCGTGAAAATGGCCATACTGCCCAAAGTAATTTACAGATTCAACACTATTCCCATCAAGCTACCAATGACCTTCTTCACAGAACTGGAAAAAAACACCTTAAACTTCATATGGAACCAAAAGAGAGCCCGCATAGCCAAGTCAATTCTAAGCAAAAAGAACAAAGCAGGAGGCATCACACTACCGGACTTCAAACTATACTACAAGGCTACAGTAATCAAAACAGCATGGTACTGGTACCAAAACAGAGATATAGACCAATGAAACAGAACAGAGGCCTCAGAGGAAACACAGCATATCTACAACCATCTGATCTTCAACAAACCTGACAAAAACAAGCAATGGGGAAAGGATTCCCTGTTTAATAAATGGTGTTGGGAAAACTGGCTAGCCATGTGCAGAAAGCAGAAACAGGACCCCTTCCTGACACCTTACACCAAAATTAACTCCAGATGGATTAAAGACTTAAACATCAGACCTAACACCATAAAAACCCTAGAAGAAAATCTAGGCAAAACCATTCAGGACATAGGCGTAGGCAAGGACTTCATGACCAAAACGCCAAAAGCAATGGCAACAAAAGCCAAAATAGACAAATGGGACCTAATCAAACTCCACAGCTTCTGCACGGCAAAAGAAACAGTCATTAGAGTGAATCGGCAACCAACAGAATGGGAAAAAATTTTTTTGCAGTCTACCCATCTGACAAGGGGCTGATATCCAGAATTTACAAAGAACTAAAACAGATCTACAAGAAAAAAACAAACAAGCCCATTCAAAAATGGGCGAAGGATATGAACAGATACTTTACAAAAGAAGACATACAGGAGGCCAACATATGTGAAAAAATGCTCATCATCACTGGTCATTAGAGAAATGCAAATCAAAACCACATTGAGATACCATCTCACACCAGTTAGAATGGCGATCATTAAAAAATCTGGAAACAACAGATGCTGGAGAGGATGTGGAGAAATAGGAACACTTTTACACTGTTGGTGGGAATGTGAATTAATTCAACCATTGTGGAAGACAGTGTGGCGATTCCTCAAGGACCTAAAAATAGAAATCCCATTTGACCCAGCAATCCCATTACTGGGTATATATCCAAAGGATTATAAATCATTCTACTATAAGGACACGTGCACACGAATGTTCATAGCAGCACTGTTTACAATAGCAAAGACCTGGAACCAACCCAAATGCCCAGCAATGATAGACTGGATAGGGAAAATGTGGTACATATACACCATGGAATATTACACAGCCATCAAAAACGATGAGTTCATGTCCTTTGTAGGGACATGGATGAACCTGGAAACCATCATTCTCAGCAAACTGACACAAGAGCAGAAAATCAAAGACCACATATTCTCACTCATAGGTGGGTGTTGAACAATGGGAACACATGGACACAGGGAGGGGAGCACTACACACTGGGGTCCGTTGGGGGGAAATGGGGGAGGGACGGGGGGGTGGGGAGGTGGGAAGAGATAGCATGGGGAGAAATGACAGAAACAGGCGAGGGGACGGAAGGCAGCAAACCACACTGCCATGTGTGTACCTATGCAACAATCTTGCATGTTCTTCACATGTACCCCAAAACCTAAAATGCAAAAAAAAAAAAAATATATATATATATATATATATAAAGAAATCAAGAAAAATATGAAGGGAATTTAAAAAGAAAGAGAGAGATTGTAGAATTTATCAATGGCCCATAGAGAACTTTTTTAAGTTGGAAAGCCATCAAGTTGTAATGGAAATATCTTAAATTTGGTGACAAAACATTTATCATCACATGGCCTTAGGCAAAAACCCCTCTAAGACTCAATATCCTTATCTGTAAACAAGTGGAGGACCAAATCCTTTTCTGCCTGAATGATGCCATATTATTGTAAGAATCAAATGATACAGTGCAGATGAACGTGATATGTAAAGAGAGCAAAAAAATTACTCTGGACTAGGAGCCAGAAGCCTAATCTGCCACCTGGCATTGTATTCCATAGCAAGCCATTTCATCCTTCAACACTTTAGTCCTATCATCTGAAAAACCAGTAATATTACACTGCCTTTGAACATCACAAGATGCCATATTTGATATTATTTTCAAATAGTAAAGCTATAATACACTTGAGACTTTTTAGACATGAGAAGGATAGCTCATTTTCAAGGAGTCAGATCCAAAGAAATCTTAATACTCTGAGTAAATAATGAGATAATGTGTTATGGATGGAGTGGTTATCCCAGATACATAAATTCATGATTCTTAGACTGTTACATAAACCTACAAGTTTGGATTAATTACCAAAGGAGCTTAATCCTTAAAGGAAACCCTCTTTGAAAGAGGATCATTAAGTACATGTGCAAGATTAATGGAAGAGGGACCTATAGTGAAGCCAAAAAAATAAAAGAATTATAAACCATTCTACTATAAGGACACATGCACAAGAATGTTCATTGCAGCACTGTTTACAATAGCAAAGACTTGGAACCAACCCAAATGCCCATCAATGATAGACTGGACACAGAAAATGTGGCACATAAACACCATGGAATACTATGCAGCCATAAAAAACGATGAGTTCGTATCCTTTGTAGGGACATGGATGAACCTGAAAACCATCATTCTCAGCAAACTGACACAAGAACAGAAAATCAAACACCACATGTTCTCACTCATAGGCGGGTGTTGAACAATGAGAACACATGGACACAGGGAGGGGAGCATCATACACTGGGGTCTGTCAGGGGGAAACAGGGGAGGGACAGCAGACAGTGGGGAGTTGGGGAGAGACAGCATGGGGAGAAATGCCAGATACAGGTGATGGGGAGGAAGGCAGCAAATCACACTGCCATGTGTGTACCTATGCAACAATCTTGCATGTTCTTCACATGTACCCAAAACCCTAAAATGCAATTAAAAAAAAAAGGCATTGCACAGAAACTTTCAGGAAGTCAAGAGGTAAACAGTAACAGCATTAATATAATGAAGAAGACTCCCACATATTACTTCATGAAGAGAGGATTCTGTCTCATGTGTTTTCAGAAATACCTGAAAGGGTTATGTAATATCTCAGTAATGAGAAATACCACATAAGCTACCCCACTCATCTGTTTGTATGGAATCTGGAGTCCCTAACATTTAATTAAATTAAGAACATAGACTAGGGATGGTGGCTCACTCCTGTAATCTCAGCACTTTGGAAGGCTGAGGCAGGTGGATTACGAGGTCAGGCATTCAACACCAGCCTGGCCAACATGGCAAAATCCGGTCTCTACTAAAAATACAAAAAAATTAGCCAGGCATGGTGGTGCATGCCTATAGTCCCAGCTACTCAGGAGGCTGAAGCAGGATAATTGCTTGAATCCAGGAGACGGAGGTTGCAGTGAGCCAAGATTGTGCCATTGCACTCCAGCCTGGGCAACAAGAGTGAAACTCCCTCTCAAAAAAATAATAATAATAATCAAGAACATAAAAGTAGATGATCATTTTCTTTTTAGGTATTTGCTATGCAATTGAGACTCTTTTCCTTGCAAAGATGGTCAGAATATGCTAATATTTCTGATTAGAACACTAATCATACATGCTCAGATGGGCCAGGTATCTTATTTCTAATATAAATTAAGAAAGAAAATGTGTATTCTGTTCAGGTGTATCAGAATCCAAAAAAACTAACAATTACTCATTAATTGTACTTTCCACTATTGAGACCAAAGATGATGACCTGCTGTTAAGAATTCTTCCAGAAACCTCCCTGGAGGCTGACATACTGTTTCTGAACAAGTTATGATTTATCCCTCTATTCTTGCAGTTGTTTACAAATATCAAGCTTCTTATTCCGAATTAAAAATTTAATTTCTCCCAACAAGTAGTAGAGCAGTACTTGGCAAATCCACAGTATGGCATCATTTTATCTTCGAAAAGATAGGATTTTTAATATAATGACTACATCATCAAATAGAAATGTAATGGTAGAATATTAACATTTTAAGGATACTAGTTCAGAAATAAACCAATTATAATTTAATCGTAAAGATGAACAAAATTGTAACATATAAGAGTGTTATTGTATGGCTCTTTAAAATCCTCATTTTACCTTTAGAATCACTCAGACCTGATTTAAATCCTCTCACTGACACTAATTCACGTTAGGAACTTAATCATCTTAACCTGTTTACATTACAGTATGCTTGGTAAGACTGTCTAGTTTACAGGACTGCGGTGAAAGTTAAAGAAGGAAATATGTGCAAAGCTCCTACCATAATATATATTAAAGAATCAATGAATAAATGGAAGATATTTCTCTTTAATGAGTCTATAACCATAAAAAGTAGAGAAAATAATTCCAATTTATAAATGAAAGCTCTGCAGAGATAGAATGTAGAAACCACTTTGGTGACACCAGTGTAATAATCAGAGCAACCTTTTATAATTGTATAGAAGTTTGTTATTTAAAACATTTTTAAAGTATCTTATTTGACACATATCCATAGCAATTGCCAATTCATACACTTTTAGAGAAAATTGAGTCATAGAGAAATTAAGTGACTTTTTAATAATCACTGTTATTGTAGTAGATATATTTTGGCTGCATACCATTTTTCTTTGTCCTAAAACATGTCCTGTCCTCTGCTTCATTTATAGGGTTCCTGTGAGATCCTCTAAGCCTCTGATAATTCTATTTTCTTTCTAGAGTTGACTGGCTCATGAGTGGAAAGAAAACTCAAATAGGGCAATAATAGTAGCCTGCATTCACAGAGACCACAATTGATTGGTCCAAGAGTAGATATCTGATTCAATCTGAGCCAATGGGTCCCATCTCAAGATTTTTTAAAAGTTCTCTTTGATGACAGGAGTTTAATATGTTTAAATCTGGAGCTGTTTGTTGGCTTCTGTGACTTCCGTAGAATGTGAAAGATGATTCTGAGCAAGGAAAAAAAATAAAGTAAACAGAAATTGAAGTAAAGATGAAAGAGAGCAAGAGAGTCCCTGTTCCACTTTTTCATGAGATGTAGGCTCATCACATTCCTGTTCTTGGGTTCCATGTGGTACACCAGTATCCTTGTACTAAATTCCATTTTAGATGAGGCCAGTTCATATGGTTTCTGTAACTTGGAGCCAAGTGAAGCTAAGAGGAGGTTTTCTTATACTAAATTTGGTAAACTTTTCACTAGATAAGACACTAGTAACTATCACTGTCTTCCAAATACCTCCTTTTGCCATTTTCATTTATTTAATATTTTGTCCTTAGTAGGAAGTGTGGTAGGATTGAAATTCTATGCATACATTGAATGCATTACAGTATACATAAGAAAATGACCCAAAAGATAGAGGGAAAGACCCATGCTCTAAAACTGATTCAATTCATCCAGTAGACAATCAATTCAGCTAATGAATATTGAATTATTTAAACCTGCCCTTCTCCATATAACCCCAGTTCATTCTATATGTTTGTTGCTTGCTTGCTTTTCCTGCTCTTGGTACTCCCAACCCCCAAAATACAACCTTGACAGCTGTTTACCTAGCAAAGTATTGCTTGAATCTCATCAGAGTGATTTAATTTCAAGAATTGTCTTCCCTTAATTTCCAGCACTGGGTTCTGTGCACCTCCTCATGCTCTCTGAGCATCTGTATTTCATCTACTGTAACTCTTATTCCTCTGCAATAAAATTGCCTTATAAAGTCCACCAATATAATGTAAGTATAAAGTGCAATAACTACCTATTTCAATGCTGCACTTTTGGTAGCTAGAATATTGTATAACATGTAGTGGGCACTCAACAAATATTTGTGAGAGTCACTCTTTGTGAATAAACTTCCTTGGAGGTTTTTAACAACTTCAAAAGTAACCACATGCAAACAAATCACTGATGAGGTTATCTCCTTACTGATCAAAGCATTTGAGATTATTCAGTTGTGTTGAGATACACATTAGATTGAAAGCTACTCAATTTTAATATGCCTGCAGTCCTCTTTGGAAATCTGACAGAACATTAAAGTCAAATTTAAATGGACACTGATAATAGAGAATAAAACATTAATATATGTATTTCCAGCAAAGGACAATGAGAATACCAAATATTTTCCCCATAGAAAAGCAATTTCCAACAGGTTAAATTGAGAATTATATAGTGGTTCTCATCTAACTGGCTATTGGCTCATATTTTGGCTCTATTATTGTAGACTATCAATTCTGAACACGGTGGAATACTATACCACCATAAAAAAAGATGAGTTCATGTTCTTTGCGGGGAGATAGATGAATCTGGAAACCATCATTCTCAGCAAACTGACACACAAATGGAAAACCAAACACTGCATGTTCTTACTCATAAGTGGGTGCTGAATAATGAGAACACATGGACACAGGGAGGGGAACATCACACACTGGGGTCTGTTGGTGGGTGGGAGGCTAGGGGAGGGATAGCAGGGGTTGGGGAGATTGGGGAGGGAAAACATTAGGAGAAATATCTAATCTAAGTGACAGGAGGATCGAGGCAGCAAACCAGCATGGCATGTGTATACCTATGTAACAATTCTGCAAAATCTGTACATGTACCCCAGAACTTAAAGTACAATTTAAAAAAATAGTTTTGCCATATGTGAGTGGACAAAACTGTGTAACCAAATCTCTCTCAAACTCTATTAGAAATGACAGTGATTAAATAAAATAACACAGTTAAAGAAACATGTATGCTACTCAGATTCCACCAGCAATTTAAATGGTATGAAACAAATGATGCCCTCACTGGGTGACATCAATCTGACATAAACAATAGCACCAGGAGAGAAACATACCTAAATATACTCCTGTCACAAAGACTTAGGTTGAAGAGAGGCAGAGAGGAAGTCCAATGTTTTAGTTTCTATCAACTGTTTGACACCGTGTTTTCATCCTACTGCTGATCTTGGCCCACCGCTGTTTTTCTTAGGATTTCTAGAAATAGCACACCTCAAATATACAAGACCATTGTGCGTTCTAGGCAGAATGGCAGTCCCAGGTAATGTGGTATGACTAATATCATGCCTGGCACATACTATGTGTTTACTAAGTACCATTCAATAAATGAAAGAACAAAACTAGCCAGCTTGTTACTTGGATATACACTTTAAACTTATTTTTTTTTGCAAATGCTTTTCAATTTTTAACTGATTTCTAACAACAAAAAAACAACCTTGGGTCGTACATGAAAGCAAAGCAATTTTATTCATCAATAGAATAGACAGCCTCTAACACATCTTGAGTTTAATGCATGCCTCTCCCAAAGCATGTCTATGTCTGTCATTAGAGTCACCTTCAGTTGTTTATAGAAGCACACTAGTCAAATCAAAATGTTTTCAATGGGTCAAGTGTTTGAATATAAACATATCTATAGCTCTTAACAAATGGGAAATGAGCAATTTATACATTTCCCCAGAAAGTATCTTTAAAATCAGAAAAATGACAAATATATTAATATTGTGCCAACATGATGAGTAACCTAAATAAAACAAATTCCTGCAAATATAGGCTTAGTCCCTCAAGAAGAAACAGAAAACATAAAAAGTCCATAAACTATTTGTGATGGTTAATACTAAGTGTCAGCTTGATTGGATTGAAGGATGAAATATTGATCCTGAGTGTGTCTGTGATGGTGTTGTCAAAGGAGATTAACATTTGAGTCTGTGGGCTGGGGAAGGCAGACTCACCATCTAATCAGCTGCCAGTGAATATAAATCAGGCAGGAAAACATGAAAAGGCGAGACTGGCCTAGCCTCCCAGACTACATCTTTCTCCCCTGCTGGATGCCCCATGCCCTCAAACATTGGACTCCAAGTTCTTCAGTTTTGAGACGTGGACTGGCTCTCATTGCTCCTCAAGCTTGCAGACAGACTATTGTGGGACCTTGTGATTGTATAAGTTGATAGTTAATAAACTAAAAATAGTGTGTATATATATATAGATATATATATGTGTGTGTGTGTGTGTGTGTGTGTGTGTGTATGTATACGTTTTTTTTTTTTCTGTCCCTCTAGAGAACCCTAATACACCATTAAAGAAACTATATTAGCAGTTAAAAATCTACCCAGGTCATCCAAAGGATTTCAAACTGTATTACAGATAAATAATACTAAATTTTTAAAAGTTGTTAAAAACCTCACAAACTCTTCCAGAGAAAGGAGGAGAGAAAAAAGATGCTGTGACTTTTTTGAGGACAGTATCACCTTAATACAAACATTAGAGTTTGAAAAGGAAACTTCAAGCTAAACATTTTATGAACAGAATTGAAAGAAATGAGTAATACATGTTAGATTCATTCTATGAATACAAGATTAATTTTACAATAGAAAATAGTATTCACCACTTAAAAAAGAACATTCAGATAATCACAGAAGCAAGACAAACATTCAGAAAAATTCTACGCCAATTGACAAAACTTATATAAAAATCAGTAAGATTCAAATTTCAGTAAATTTATCATCTAGTGTGATATTTAAGTTCTATCTATATCCTTTAATTTTTTTCAGATAAAAAGGATCAAGATAAAACTTATAAAAAATATTACACTAGCCGGGCGCGGTGGCTCAAGTCTGTAATTCCAGCACTTTGGAAGGCAGAGGTGGGTGGATCACGAGGTCAAGAGATCGAGACCATCCTGGTCAACATGGTGAAACCTCATCTCTACTAAAAATACAAAAAATTAGCTGGGCATGGTGGCACATGCCTGTAATCCCCTCTACTCGGGAGGCTGAGGCAGGAGAATTGCCTGAACCCAGGAGGCGGAGGTTGTGGTGAGCCGAGATCGCGCTATTGCACTCCAGCCTGGGTAACAAGAATGAAACTCCGTCTCGAAAAAAAAAAAAAAATATATATATATATATATATATATATATATATATATATATATATTACACTAGATGATGAAATCAGTAAAAGCATCCCCTTTAAATTCAGGAATGGATACTATCTGGAATTATCACTTTTAACTCACATAGACCTGAAGGTTCAAGCCATCAGTAACATGGAAAAAATGTTTGAAGGAATAAAGATTGAAAAGGAAGAAATTAAACAATTATTATTCCCATACACAGATACCACAAAAGTGAACATGGGTAATTTGTGAGACGAAAAGAATCCATCAAGATTGATGAACATAAGGTAGTTATTTTTAAAAGTCTCATTTCCATACACTAGCAACCAACAAAATAAAATTTTTAAAAAAGCTATTTAAATTATAAAAAACAGTAGATAGAAATAAATTTCAGACAGAGCTTCATGGAGAAAAGTATACAATCTTACTCTAAGACATTTTTAAATACTTGGATGAGTCCTTTGCAGGGACATGGATGAAATTGGAAACCATCGTTCTCAGCAAACTAACACAGGAGCAGAAAAACAAACACTGCCTCTTCTCATTCATAAGTGGGAGTTGAATAATGAGAACATAGGAGCACAGAGAGTGAAACACGACACACTGGGGCCTGTCAGGGAGTTGGGGGAAAAAGGAGGGGTAGCATTAGGACAAATACCTAATGTAGATGATGGGTTGATGGGTGCAGCAGACCACCTTGGCACGTGTATACCTATATAACTAACCTGCACATTCTGCATATGTATCCCAAAACTTAAAGTATAACTTAAAAAAAAACCTGGGCCGGGCGCGGTGGCTCAAGCCTGTAATCCCAGCACTTTGGGAGGCCGAGGCGGGTGGATCACGAGGTCAAGAGATAGAGACCATCCTAGTCAACATGGTGAAACCCCGTCTCTACTAAAAATACAAAAAATTAGCTGGGCATGGTGGTGCGTGCCTGTAATACCAGCTACTCAGGAGGCTGAGGCAGGAGAATTGCCTGAGCCCAGGAGGCGGAGGCTGCGGTGAGCCGAGATCGCGCCATTGCACTCCAGCCTGGGTAACAAGAGCGAAACTCCGTCTCAAAAAAAAAAAAAAAAAACCTGGATATGTGGTCATAAATAATAAAATGTGGCATTTCTCAAACTTAACTGTGGCTGTTCACTGAAATCATTTGGAGGATTTTAAAATATGCTGACCTCTGGGCCCTACTCCCAGAAATCATAATTGAATTGGTTCAAAGCGTAGGCTAGGCTTTGGAAGTGTACAGAGCTCCTCAGGTGATTCTAATATGCAATAAAGGTTGAGAATGAATATTCTGGTGGATGCTGTGGTGCCCACCCAGATCCCCACATATCAAAGAAACACCATTCCCCCAGCTGCTGAGAGTACTACTGCCAACTGATAGTTCTCAGGTGACTCCCATTTCAGAACTCGCCCTGGAGTACTTAAGCTGAAGACAGTAGAATTGAAGCCTCTTGCATATCTTTGCACCACCACATCTCTTTATTACCTGCTCCAAAGGTAACCACTAACCTTCATTTAGGTGTTTCTCATTCTCATGCATTTATCCTTTTACTGTGTATGCATGTGTCCCTAAATGAAACACAATACTGAATGATATCAGTACAGTGTGTCATATCTAACTGTATACATTCTTTATTTGTTCAACTGTTTGCAAGAGTCATTCACATTCATAACTGTAATTGTAATTCATTCATTTTTATTGCTGCATAGATTAACATGGTATTCATATACCATCATTTATACATTTTTCTTGTTGATTAACTTTTATTTAGGTTGATTCAATTTTTCTTAAGAAGGTGGCTATAAGATTTGAAGGTGCCTGAAGCAATTTATAATTTTTTATATATATATAAAGCAAGGAATAGGAGGTCTGGATAGGGTGGAAAGCCAATAAATGTGACACAATAGAAGAGAAAAGAAAGAGAAGATACTTGAAAGAGTTGTTTTTTTTTTGTTTTTTTTTTTTTTCCAAAAGCTACCTGAAACCTAGGTCTCTAAGGAGACCGAAGTCCTGTCAGAGGACCATTTTCTTACCTTTTTTTTTTCTTCCTATCAAACTTTCACCTTCATTATTTTTTTCTTTATCACAACTATCCTAAGCCACTTTTCAAAAACTTTCATCTCCTTTCTCACAGCTCTAAAGTTACATGAGGCAAGCTGTGTCCTGCTGTATTTCTTTTCTTCCTCACCCCATGTTATCAATTTTTTTCTTCTTGCACAGAGAATTATAATGATATCACATTAATTAAAGTAATCATGGTATCTGTGAATCATGTCTGGACTGTGTAGAAGTTGAGAGCCCACATTTTATCATCAGAAAACGTGGGATATTTTGCTGTATGAGGGAGTTATGTAGCTTCTCTGGGTTTTTATTTCCTTATTTGAAAAATAGAAATAAAAGTTAAAATAAAATACTTCCATGAAGTCTGTAAAATGCTAGACCCATGCCTGGTCCACAGTAAGTATTAAGATTGTTTTAAGTTGGTCTGTATTCCTTATAAAATCTCACATCCACTGCAACTATGGGTGATTACCAAGCTGTGATGACTGCCAGGAACAAATGCCTCTGGTAGAGAAGGGTTTTTTTGGTTTGTTTTTGTTTTTTTTGTATTTTTGTATTTTTGTTTTTTAAAATCAGTACATTGCTGACTTCCTGATTTAAATTTCTGATTTATTCTCCCCAATTGATCAGCTAATCAGCCCATGATACACATTCACAAATGTGAGCTTAAGGTATGTGACTTAGAGTCACACACATTTTGTATATTACCTGATCCGTAACAGATTGATCATGGCTACTTCAATAGATTCTGTAAGTTATATCCTCCCACATTTATTGCAAATAGTCTTGAAAGAAGCTACACAAGTCTATTGTACTTATGGCAGGGTTATTAATTCTGGGTTCACATATTCATACGAGGTTTCAAGAAAACTGAAACTCCCCTGGAATTACATGCAAAATTTACTGTGTATGTGCATCTTCTGAAAAGCATTTAGCTTTTATCAGATTTCAAAAAAGATCCATGAATTACAAAATTGAACAGATTCTGGCATACATAAACCAAGCTCATATGGGTGATCCGCAATGATGATCCAGTTCTTTCCTCTTGTGCTGGCCCTGGTAGCGAATGATTTCTTATGTACTTGTACATGCACAGCATTGAGCTGTCACCTGGTTTACCTTACGACACAGCACATCCCTTGCCTTTTCCATGAGTCTCACTAGAGATGCCCTGAATGAAAATGATTTCCACACCATTATAACTAGGATGACCTTTCATTCTCATTTGCCTGGGACAATCACACTTTATACCTATCTCCAACTGTAATTATTAATAACACCCTTTTCACTCCCAAAGATGTCCCACTTTGAATGGTAAATTTTCAGATTACCAAAATTGTAATGCAGTTTTGTTTCCCCTAAATGCAATAGTTGAAGACAGGCTTTTGAGGAGGAAACTTAATCTCTTAAAGACACTGAAGTGAATTGTAAACAAACATAGCCATTCTCTCCAGCAGTCAACAGAGATGGCTAGCAACCAGTCTTACCAATATTCAGAAAGTCCTTGCCACAAACACAGACTACAGGTCACTACACCAGATGTTCATTAAGGAGATGGAATGGGACTAGGTAGACGGAAATAGGCTGTTCTCCATGCTGCCATTTGCAGGAGAAAGAAATGGTTCTCTGACAGCATGACTAATGATCACTTGTCCCATTGCCCTTTCACTGGCCAAATTACCTGACCTCTGAACTGACACAACTACTTTTAGAATCCAGATTCTCAGAATTCTTAGCAACTTGTCCAGATCCCAAAACTAACTTCATAATTCCCAGAAAGAAAACATGCTGTGAAAAATGCCTGTAATACTGCCAGTAGTTAGTCCCAAATACATGCCTTAAGTGAAAAAATGTATATTTTCTATGCCTATCTTTCTATGCATAATGTTCAGTAATGTATGAACATTAGAATGGCAGCATTAAAAGTGCTTTCATGATGATAAAAATGTTATAATCAAATGAAAGCTGAACATGGCATTGTTTTACATATTAAATGGGGCCAAAAAAATGAATTAAATTGTACATCAGTGATGTGAAACTTTGAGTGATGTACAATTCTTCAAAAAAAATGAGACCATCCCAAATTTCCAATCTACTTGGAATTTCTGATCTAATTGTCACAAAGTCAATTTATAAATATAATAAAATAATAGGAATATGAAATAAATGAAAATACAAAATTGTGTATCTACATTTAGGATTATATAAAACAAAACTATATGCTAAGTGGAAAGATCCTTTATCATGTGAAAATCTCCCCAGAAAAAATTCCTTTCTTTTAGAAAATTGCCAGAGCTCTAAGTAAATTGAATTAATGTGAACAACTGCTACCAGTGAGGTCTAAATATTACTGGAATCCACCTGGCTTAAGGAATAAAAATTCTCTGGTTAAAAGTATTTTATTAACAGAAGAAAATCATTCAACCATATAACCTCCAAGGAGAAAAATCCTGAGGAACAAGTATCCGTCCTACAAAAAAATCGAATAGGACCTACATTTTGTTATAAATGCTGATGGTCTCATCGAATGTTCTTATGCTGCTGAGATTTCTCCTACAGCTCGAAAAGAATAAAAATTCAACCATAATTGGCACCTCGGGACATGCTCCTTGTTCAAAAATCCAGTCTCGCCAAGTGAAGTAAAACCCAGTGTATGTCAACCTTGAAGGGATGGGTGTTTTTATTTGGCTCAAGAATGTGATATGTAGAACATGAGCTGGGAACACAATTTAACCCAGTTCTCATCTCAAATCCTAAATCCAAATGAATCCCTCCCGGGTTTTATCTGCCTGGTACAATAAAGACACTGTCAAGTTAAAAGAAAGCTGTGACATGATGGACCAAGTGGACTCCTCCCATAGCATTGAAGCTAGTGCCAAGGAACTGGAATGTCAGTAGGATGAAACCATATCCTGGCTGGTTAATCTTCATTTATGCCCAACTGTTCCTTGTTTGGCAATCTGAAACTATTCCAAAAGGGCATAGCATACTATTCTATCAACAACAGTGTAGGCAAGGTTGTTTACAAACGCCACCTACAAACTTACTAGCTTTTGAAACTTCCACGTGCTTCCATGCCATTAGGCAATGCTGCTTCTCATTCTGTTAACAAAGGCCAGTGTCTCTGGCAAGTGTAGGGAGTTTAGACAGAGATGTCTTACACAGGCATCCCTCCCATCACTGAGCTGACCCTAGACCATCACACTGAATCCCTGGAAAAAGCCAAAGCAAGAAGTGCTTCTGAAACAACCTCAGGTTCATGCCAAGTCCATAGTTGTACATGAAGCAGACATACTTTGTAAATATCCCTAACTAAAGTTTTGTAGCTAAGAAAAAAAAAAAGGTTTTTAGTCCTCAGTATACCAGTGAGAATTAGGTTTTGGACCTCAGCATGGTCCTCAGCTTGGACCTCATGGAAACTGGAAATACGTGACTTTCTACTTTCTCTAAATATCTGTTTTAGGCCCTGTAAAACTTAGGGAATGTAAGGAACCCAGTGACTGCATGAGGAATGTACCTTCTGCCCCTTTCAGGTGCTTATTAACTGCCCTCTGAATATTTTAAGCTCTCTAGACAGCATAGTAAATAACATATTTCTAAAACATCCTTCATAAAAAGTAGTAATAGCATTACTACTTATTCATACCAAGTATATAGTGATCAAATATATAAACAAATATATGTTTATATGGTTATATGTCTCATTCTTTTTAATTGAAAGTTACCTACTTAGGTTAGCCATGCTCTGACCTAAATCGAGAAGGATTTTATTTGTTGTAGTTAGCTCCCCTTCTACCACAATATCATAAATAAATTTATCTGTCAACTTAGTGGGACTCAGGTGCTCAGATAGTCAAAAATCATTCTGGGTGTGTCTGTGATGGTGTTTTTGAATGAGATTGACATTTGAACTGGTAGACTGAATAAAGCAGATTGTTCTCCCTGAAGTGGGTGGCCCTTATCGAATCAGTTGAAGGGCTAAATAGAACAAATAGGCTAGCCCCCCCATGAGTAAGAGGAAATTCTTCATGCCTGACTGCCCTGGAGCTAAAACCTCAGTCTTATTTGCCTTTGGACTCAAAATGAAACATAGGCTATTCTAGGGTCCCAAGCCAAACTGGGTTTTGGACTAGAACTTACACTACTGGCTCTCATGGTTCTCAGGCTTTCAGACTCAAACTGAAACTACATCATCAGCTCTCTTGGGTCTCTAGGTTGCTGACTGCAGATCTTGGGGTTTATAAGCCTCCATAATCATATAAGCCAATTCCTTATAATAAATAAATATATCCTGTTCTGTTTCTCTGGAGAACTCTGACTAATACACATGAGAAAAACCACCAAAGAGTTACAAAACTAGACTTTGGAATTCAAGTTCAGTTAAATGAACAAATATATTCTTCAATATCTAGTGAATCAGAGCTTCTCTGGGCAACACTGAAGAAAAACCCAGTAAAGACAGTCTGGTGAAGAAAAGATGAGGGAGAGAAGAGAAAATAGTCTAGGCTAGGGAAAGAGATACTTATTCCTAGCGAAGAAAAGATAGTCTAGTCTAGGGAAAGAGATACTTATTATGTAGGTAAGAAAATATCTACACATGAAAAGCCAAGGAAAATTTCCATGAAAAAATTTAATCAAGTGATAGTGAAGAAAAGAGTTTCTTTAATGTCACAAATAGCTCTGGGTTAACCAAAATTATTATTGACACAAAATTCAGTTCTTTCACATCTGCATTTAGCATTTTCTGTATCTAAATTATTTCATGTCCTCTTGAAATTTGGGAACTTCAGTCATGTACATTATATTAAATGTCAAATTGCAGAGTGGGAAAAAATAGCCTATATATAGAGAAAGGCTATTTATACATAGAGAGAGACTATACATATATACCCTATATGTATAGCCTATATATAGGGTGTGTGTGTGTATGTGTCTGTGTGTGTGTGTGTGTGTATATATATATATATATATATATATATATATATGCGCTACATATTGTCAAGAAAATACAAACTAAAACCACAATAAGATACCACTGCAAACCTACTAGAATTATTAAAATTTTTAAAAGTTGACATTGCCTGATGTTAGTAAGGCATGGAGCTACTAGAACACTCGTACACACTGATCATGGAAATGTAAAATGGTACCAATACTTTGGAAGTGATGTGACAGCTTCTTATAAAGGGAAAGGTAAATTTATGTATTATTTAAAAATGTATCTTTTCCCAAAGATCTACACGAGAAATAAAAATACATGTCTATACAAAATCTTCTCTTAAATGTTTATAGCAGCTTTAGATGTAATTGTGAAAAACCAGAAAATCTGAAACAAACCAAATGTCCATTTACAAATGAAAGGAAATACAAACTAGGTATTTTCATGTAATGGAAAATTACACAGCAGTGAAAAACAATGAATTGCTGAGATACACAACAAGAAGATAAACCAAAAAGTATTCTAAGAAAAATAAAACAGATTCAAAGAAATATGTATTGTATAATTTCATTTTTCTAAAACTCTAGAAAGATCAATCAAATTATAGGTATAGAAAGCAGTAAATTTCTGGGGCTAGTGGTGAACTGTAGAGATTGACTAGGATAGGGCATAAAGAAAGTTTTGGAGGTGTTGAAAATGTTTTATATTTTGTTGGTGATGGGAGTAACATGGAATATGTATTTGTCAAAAACCATCAACCTCTACAGTTACAATGGGTGGGTTTCACTGTATGTAAATTATCCCTCAATAAAATCGATTTTAAAAATCCAAAGAAAACCCAAAGTCAAATCTAATGTTCTCCTAGATAATCTTTTTAGTCTCTCTTCAAAGGTCATCTTCTCAGTGAGGACTTCTCTAACTACTCTATTTAAAATTCCAACCCTGCCTTCCAATTCTTAACCCTCCTTCTACTCTATTCCTTATGGTGCTTAGTGTCAGCTAATATACTATATAGTTTACCCAGACTGTATATTTATCATAATTGTCTGCTTTCTCAAACTAAAATGAAATTGCCATAAAGCCACAAATATTTTATATTTATTTTTATGTTTTATTCACTAATGCAACTGTACTGGATAAATGAATGAAGTTCCAAATAGCAAATTTTTTCAGAGCAATCCAGTTTTAGCAAGCCACTAGATGAAATGTATTGGGATACCTTTGGGTAATCACATTTCTATGTTGTCATATCTGAACAGTCTTTCTCAAATATATTCTCAGTGTTACTGGTTGACTCTAAGTAACAACTGACACATAATCTTGGTATTAAACAGGAGAAAGGCTGAGAAAAATATTTTTTAAAGGACGTGAAGACCATGGTGCCAGAGTCAATGATACAACAAAGGAACTGACATATCCCCTATTAAAATGTCACTTTAATCACATTTACTCTTAGGAATGCTTTAAAAGTTAATTTACTCTTAGATCCATCCAAGCAGGTTTACTTGCCTGTGTTAAAGAAGGTTTATTATATTTACTTTAATCAAGTTATTTAACTTCTCCGGATCCGTTTTCTCATTTGTAAAATGAATAGGGTTTTCAGACTAGGTAGAATCACTGAGTTTTGAAGAAGCTTCTGAGAGATCTAAAGGGTGTTTTTGGCAAGTAGAATTGGGCTTAGGTAATTAATGAAAAATTTTTGGAGCCAAGTCATCAAACATATTAGAATACTAGAGAGAAAATTCGCAAATTCCAGCTGATTCTCTACTTCCCCAAAGGTAAATTGTCCCACTCTTTTTTTGATTCTGTGAATTACCACAGGGTTTCTCCAATAACCTCACCCCCTCTTTTAAAAGTATGTTTACCAGAGTCATTCTCTATCACTTGTCACTGTGAGTCCTGACTGATAAAGAAATCGGTCCTTGGTAAAGTGGGGTATGACACGTGACACATGCTAAAATGTGAAAATAACTGAATGAAGTTTAAATGAGAAACATTAAGGGTTTCTTGCATTAAAAGTTGAGAATATTTCAATTATTGCTAGTTTAAACAGAAAAATTGTTTGATTAAGTGGCTATTTGTTATATTTTGAGGCCCAGATCAAACGACTAGACTGGACTTCCAGGATGCTGATAGGAAAAGTCAGTATGCTGAAGTGTGTCAGTTACTTCTTTCAAATTTTCATAAAAGGTTACAAGAGAGCAATGATCCATTGACACAGCTATATGTATAGACTTTACCACAAAAGTTCATGTGAAATAATTTCTGTGTGGAATTTTTACTGCATTTTCTGTTTGTTGTAATTGTCTAGAATTACGCTAATGAAAAACTAGCATATTTACATTTTAACAAAATTTCAATTGTAAATCACATTACTTTTCTGTGTTCTCCGACATTGATCCTGTTACAGTACAGAATACCATTAATATAGAAGAGCTTAGCTAATTATAATGCAAAAATTCAGATCTTCCCATGTGTTAAATATGCCATGTTTATATGACTTTATGAGAAAACCTCTTATTGTCTCTTACTCTTTGTAATTGTACCTTTAACTTTCTTGTTTGACATTAGAAAAAAACTGTATAATCCTTAATTGTAGATGTATCTTTCTACAAATCACATCACTGTTTTATTGTGACAACCAGACAAAACAATTTTAAAGAATTGTAAGCAAAGTTTCATCATCTTATACTTGCATTGTTTTTCTTTAATTAAGCCAATGCAGTTAAGCTAAAGTTTAAGACGATATTCAGAGTCCTAGTTCCGTTCTTAAGAAATTATTTTTTACTAATACACATACATAATGTGCTGGACACTATTCAAAATGAACACAAATACTAACTCTTTAAATCATGATCATAACAACATTATGAGGTTGGTACTGTTATTATCCACCATATTCTACAGATGAGAAAGCTGAGACACAGAGAGGATAAATAAGTGTACCTGACCACACAATTAATAAGTAGTAAAGCTGAGATTTGAACCCAGGCAGTCTGGCTTTAGAAAACTTTTTGGTAAAGCCCATTTTTATATTTATGTAAATGGAAAATTTTAATACAAGATCTTTATGTACATAATATTTATGTACATAAAAGACTCCTTTTACTAATATAAATATAAACATCAAATTATCTGATGTATCAAATTATCCTAAGCACTTAAAAACTCAAAATAATGTTTGATGGTTGCAAGATTAACCAAGCCCCGATGCAAATATTATAATTCAACAACATTTTTAGTATTGATTATTTGATATCAGAGTATTCTAAAAAGAAGACCAAGGGACTGAAGGTAGTTGTGTTGTCAGAATAATGCCAATTCTGAAAGCAGTCTATTGTTGTTTGATCCTTGTAACAACCTCTTGGAAATGGGTGAATAACTTTTTATCTACCTGCCAAAATATACTCTACAAATATCCACTTACAGGAGGCCATCAAAAATTAGTATTGGCTCCCTCCAGCCCAAGATGACCCAGAGATACATCGACTAATGTTACATAAGAGAGAGCACACACCATGGATAATCAATGGGCATCTCAGCGAGAGGTTTAGAAAATATTCAAAACAGGGTTTTGGCTTCTGTTAGATCAGGCATCCCCAAACTGCGGCCCACTGAGGCCATTTATCCGGCCCCCCGCTGCACTTCAGGAAGGGGCACCTCTTTCACTGGTGGTCAGTGAGAGGAGCACAATATGTGGCGGCCCTCCAACGGTCTGAGGGACAGTGAACTGGCCCCCTGTGTAAAAAGTTTGGGGACACCTGTATGATCTGGGGTGAGGTCCATGGAAGGAGGGCTTGCTTTATTTTCCCCAGGAAATAAGGGTAAATTTCTAGTTATCTTGAGTTTTATCTAGAAGGTGGGAAGAATGAAGTCAGGCCAAAAGTATAATTGGTGAAGGAGCTGCTGCTCACAGTAGCCAGGAAATGGGATGCTAGGTTATTTTTGTGGTTTGGGCAATCATCTTACATTTTTCTGTGGTTAGATGTGATTATAAAGTGGTCTTAAATCACAGCACAACTGAGTTTTAAGAAATTACTTATTGAATTTTAGTGGTATAGCAAAGAAGAATATTGACAATTATCTGAAAAGGCTAATAAAATGCATCTTCCTTTTCCAACTATATATTGTTTTGAGGCTGGACTTTGTACAGATCCTTCAACCAAAACAATATATTACAAAAGAGTGCAGAAGCAGAAGGAACAATTCATTTATCTTCTATTAATGCAGACATTGAAGAGATTTGAAAAGACACAAAACAATGGTACCCTTCTGATAATTTTTTTATTTTGAAATATATAGTTTACTCTTCATAAAAATGTTATTTGTAATAACATAATAGGTTCATGTTGTTACATCAGAAATTCAATTTAAGTTTCATGTATTTAATTTCCAGTGTGGTAGATGTATAGCCTATGTCAACAAAGGCCCTTTGGGATTCTCAGTAATCTTTATGAGTTTAAAGGAATCCTGAGAACAAAGAGCTTGAGAATTCCTGATCTGGGCAAAGGGAGCAATGTGTGCAAAAGTTCATAGGTCATAAGGAATATAGCCTCATTGCAAGAACTAAAAGAAATTCAGTATGGTTTTATCACAGAGTATGAGGAGGTAGGAAAAGTTGGCAAGAATTGAGGAAAAACATCTGTCAGAATGGTACAAACCTCTCAGGGACCTTAGCATCTCATGGTCCGCCAAAAAGGCCCAGCATATTTTCTTATTAATTCTTTGATCTTTTTTGTCAGCACCCATTGGTGATAAGGAAATGTCATTGTGTGATCTACATTTAGGCAAAAATTACAATAATAATAATAGTAATAATAAAAATTGCTTGGAAGAATTCCTTTCCTCCTCCTTGCCTCAATTATTTGAAAGTAAAAAAAATTAAGACTTCTCCCAAATAAGGGGTTTTGGTGAAGGGCAAGAGATTGAATGAGGCAGAAATCTTTATTGCCTGCTTTTTAATAGTCACCAGCTAACCATCATGATAGTATGCAGCATTAATATATATCTGCTGTTAGATTTCATGTCATGCAAAATAATTATTGAAATACTTATAAGTGAAGCAACTGATAGCCTGAAAACTCACCTCCCACCTCCATATTTTTATTTTGCATTAACTTAGGCAGGTACTGGGCTTGTCTCTAAATAAATTGTAAAGAGAGAAACTTAAAGCCTGACACCTCTCTGACAGAAGTGGTGGACAGGCCTCTGCATTTGAAGATCCTTTCGATATGAAAAGCTGAAGATACTTCACTGTGCTCTAGAGTATAATCACCTAGTTTTCCTGTAACACAAACTAGATAAGTTTGAGCAATGAATTTTAGTCATAATATATTTTACCCAGGAATAATACATCATGAATTTGTTATAATTACTGTCTCTATATTAAAGGACATGACATTGAAGCTGATAAGAAACTAAGATCTATGAAGTTAAAATAACTCACATGACAAAGCAGCACAACCTTATACATATAAAAAAAATTAACACAGAAAATATGTTGAAGATACTTTTAGCAGAGTAAATTTACTTGATCAACAAGATCTACAAATTTCCTTAACTTACCACCCTAAAATTATTCTTATTTTGTTAATTCTAATAGTAAAGACACACAATATAATCATGTCTTAAAATCAGTGCAATTGGAATTATCTGACATTTATTTGACAAATAATTGCCACATTATTGTTTAGAAACCAGATTTAAAATACACGCAAGCTGATCTAATCTTCCAAATGCCTTCTCTGTTGCTTCAGTTGTCCTTACTATCATATTTTTGACCAAGGTCAAACCCCTATCTTCTTCTGATAATTCCCATTAATCTTCTTAGGTGAAAGAATATAGCTTCTGTTTTTCACCACAATATTAATATAAGTCATATGCCTCAAATATAATGAATTCACTGGAAAATGTGTTGGGAATGTTTTTCATACATGCAACACATTAAAATCACATAACAGCTTTTTGAAATACTTGTATTTGGATCCTACTCAGAAATTATGATTTAATTGCTTGCTGTAGGTTGCTGGTTACATATCAGTACTTTTAAAGCAATATTTCTTTCTCAGTCCATATTTCATATAAGAATTACTTAGTAGACAGTTAAGCCATGTAATGCCAAGCCCAATCCCAGAACAACTAGTCAGACTTTCGGTGTGCCACCCAACCATAGTAGTTTTTAAAAGTTCACATGTATTTGTAACTGGCAGCCCAGGTAAAAACTTACAGTAGAATTTTTTTTTTTCCTACAAAATGAGAGATGACAAACTTGCCCATAGTAGGAGCTCCTATCAACAGATCAGCTCTCTGGCATTATGTCAGCAGGATATACTGTGTTGTACAGGTCTGTCAACATGAAGCTGCATTGTGATTAGCTATACAGAATATAGTGGGCTTTTCTTATCTGTACAACTGGACAAATTACAAGCCCATAAGATTTTCAAAACTCAGTGCTAACACATTATGTAAATATCATCATTTTACAAAGAATGTAGAAGACCGAACATTTTCCTAAGGAAAGGCAGGCAGTTGCTATATGCGAAAACCAAATATATGAAAACAGTAATTCAAGAGATGAATAAGAAAGAGATCATAAAAGGAATGTAGTTGAGACATAGCCAAAAAGTGCTGAATCAGAGGACTTAAGGCTGCATGACA
Source organism: Saimiri boliviensis (assembly GCF_048565385.1). Lineage (NCBI taxonomy): Eukaryota > Metazoa > Chordata > Mammalia > Primates > Cebidae > Saimiri > Saimiri boliviensis. The sequence continues at coordinate 56,787,081 of NC_133463.1, read as the reverse complement.
GTATGGGCAAAATTTCACTTAGCCTTTATTTCCTCATCTGTAAAGGGGGCTCATATCTATTCTATGCAGCTATTGGAGATTCCATGTCAACGAAGTGTGATCCTAGGACAAACAGGATCTTGTGGAGTCTTGTTAAAAATGCAGAATCCCTGGCCTTACCAGAAACATCCTGAATCAGAATTTGTATTTAATGAGAGCCTTCAGATAACATGTATGCAATACAAGTCTTAGAAACTGACCTTTGTACATCATCACTGATGTTTCTACCATTGAAGTCAAATATAATATCTCAAATCTCTAAATTTAAATCATTTTATATGGGAAGCAAGGATTGCAATTTGAGTCATACACACTAACCAGGTAGTATGTCCAAAGAACAAAGAGAAGGTTGGAGGTCCTATACAAAGGAGAAATGTTACGTATTGTTTTGCAAGAAAGTTCACTGTCACCAGTAAAGTTTCAAGTAGCTAACAAGCTCCAACAGATGGCAATGGGTAAAACTCCTGTTTCAGTAGCTGTTAGATAAAACTGGTTTCAGGTTACAACAGGCAGTTTCAGCAGCCAGAGTTACACAGAATTAATTCTTGAAGCAATGTTATATGACCTGCAGGCTTTCCCCCACTGGCCTCTGAACTCTGTTTTAGTTGGGTATGACAAAAATGACTCAATTCGTATGATCAACTTTCACATTACTAAAGAAGTCATTTGGGGATGCTTTGAACATCAAATCCTCTGATACAGATTGAAACACAAAAACGAAATACATGTACATACACAACTTTCCAATCACACAGATTTTTCTGAAGCAGTGCACACCTATGAAGTACTGTTACCTGCAAACATGTGCTACAACCTTGCAACTTAATAGCGGGAATTTAGTTGCCTGGATAGCCAGTCATTGGAATTCCTGTTCTGCATCAGCTTTGAGGCTCCTGCTTATGTGACCATGACATATTAGTGAAGAGGGCAGCTTATGTTCAACTGTTTTACATTCAGTTGCCTGAGAAAAACTCTTGTCCCTTGAATTCTGGACAAACATACAAGATCCAGAAATCCTTTCTAAGGTTAATTGGAGAATGATACCAGAAAATGGGACTGTATTATATCAATTTTAAAAGACAGGAACTTGTTCAGGAAGACAACAGATAGGGGATCTTGAAGCTTTGCAGAGAAAAAGAAGTTAGAATCTTTAACCCTTAACTGTATCTTCATTTCTTTCTTTTCACAGGAACCATATTTCCCAGCAGTGAACTGCATTGGCTAAGCTGTATTTTGGTAGGCAAAATATCTTTTGAGAGTAGAAACAGAAGTTGCCTGGATCTGACGGAAGCTGTTTATCTTGATATTTGATATAAAAGATGAAGTACACTACATTGTTATGTGAGCATCCATCGTTTCTCTGAATAAGAGAAGAAACACGCATTCTCTCTCCCCGTCTCTCTCTCTTTGAATCACATACAAATACAACATGTGTCAAAAGTTAAACAAGTTACTATTTTTGTTTAAAATATCTATATGGAATGGTCATATGACCATTCTCACAAGCCCTAACAAAAAGTGGGAATGACAAGAAAAAAAGAAAATTTTCAAAAAATGTAGTAATTCAGTATATCATTGGAGACTGAATGTCCATGTGAACATTCTCAAGAAATATTTTATCTATAAACATTTGCCACGCCCAGACAAAATGATAAACTCTTGTTAATGCCTGTCTTGTTAATGTCTGTCTGATGATACATCTGGGTGGGAATTTTCAGTCTGCTTTGCTTGTAGGCGCACTTTCTACTACTTGACCAGCCCGTGAGAAATGGAAATACAATTACACACAGAACGAGGAAAACAAAAGCGCTCTCAGCAGTCTTTCCCTTCAAATAAAGACAATTTCAATATCTATAAAAACTGGAAGTGTAGGAACAAAATAAAATAAAATAACACAAAGATAGGAATAAGCTTTTATATAAGGTGTTTTATTTAAATCTCTAAGAACTTTTCAATTTTAACCCCTTCTCACCAGTAGCTAACAATAACATCTTTATGAGCTAGCATTTAAATATTTTGCTTACAGGTAGATATTAGGTATATTCTCTAACTGCTCAATGCAATGTTTTGTTTTGTCATTGGATCTAGTTTCTTAATTACTGTTCAAAATCTACCATGTACTTAACTGATTTTTGGTTTTTTACTGTTTCTTTTACTAGGAACTGAAAGAGGTATGATGTATTCTCCCTTTTGATTATAGATTTTTCCATTTCTCTTTGCACTACAATCAATTTCAGTTTAGAATTGTTCTTTATTCCAAGTAAATCAAAGATTTGTTTTTCATTGTGGGGTGACTCCATAAAGTAATCTTACCTTTTCAAAAACCTGTCTTTAAAATTTATTTTTACCTTAAGGTCTATTTTGCCTATTAATTCAGCATCATTTCGTTTCTTTTGGTTTCATTTCTTTTTCTTTCAAAATTTTACTGTCCTTTTATTTTAGCCAAATCCCCTATAAATATCACAAAATTGAATTTTAAAATTTTTGTATTATTGTATTTTAATTAGAGAGAATATTCCATTTACCTTTATTTTGGTTGCTATAAGTTTTGGCTTTTTTCTGTTCTATTTGTACTTTCTCATTGTCTCAATTTTCCTGTTTTTTTTTTTGTTTGTTTTTTGTTTTTGTTTTTGTTTTTTTTTCCCTCATAGCTTACCTTCTTTTGTTAGGAATATTTTGTTTTCTCATTCTGAATCTATTTATCCTCTCTATTAGTTTCTGAATTAGGCTAATTCTTTACTGCTAATTCTTCGAATTATTTCATGCATAACTCTATCTAGACCAAGGGACATGTTAATAAAGATCCTTATTCTCCACCAAAGCAATATAAGGGTCTCAGAATACTTTACTTCTGACAGCCCCTACTAACTCATATGGTATTGTTTTACAGCATCTTAATTCCTTCTCTTTAAGGGAAATTATTTTTAAATTACGGAAAAAAATAAAAATGGAAAATTTATTAGTTACATTTTGGAGGGGTTTTTTTTTTACATTTTGGGGGTTTTCTCCAATTTACTTTTCTTTTTTTATTATACTTTAAGTTCTGGAGTACATGTGCAGAATGTGCAGGTTTGTTACATAGGTATACACAGGCCATGGTAGTTTGCTGCACCCATCACCCTGTCATCTATATTAGGTATTTCTCCTAATGTTATCCCTCTCCAATCCCTTCACCCCCTGCTATCCCTCCCCTAGCCCCCCACCTCCCCTCAAAAGACCTCAGTGTGTGATGTTCCCCTCCTTGTGCCCATGTGTTCTCATTGTTCAACACCCACTTACGAGTGAGAACATGCAGTGTCTGGTTTTCTGTTCTTGTGTCAATTTGCTGAGAATTATGGTTTCCAGCTTCATACATGTCCCTACAAAGGGAACTCATCCTTTTCTATGGCTGCATAGTATTCCATGGTGTATATGTGTCACACCTTCTTTATCTAATCTATGACTGATGGCCATTTGGGTTGGTTCCAAGTCTTTGCTATTGTAAACAGTGTCTCAATAAACATACATGTGCATGTGTTTATATAATAATTTATAATTCTTTGGGTATATATCCAGTAATGGGATACAGAATCTTAGATCTTGTTACATCCATTCCACCAGTCCAGATTGAATGATATATAATCAGCTATATCTCACTATTCTTTTCTTTTAGCCTCTCAGAGTTCTACATTTTCTACATCCATATGTGATCCAGAAAACTGAGTATAATATTCAATTATACTCAATTTTTTTCACAACAAATGTTTATTTAGACCTATATCACACAATTACTTATAACTGATTTACCAATTCTCACCTCTTAGAGCTTACCTGTAAGATAATTCTTCTTCTGCTGTAAGTATATTTTGTCAAATATACTCTAGTGTGGACTTATTGATAAATGTTCTGAGTTATTGTTGTCTGGAAGTGTCTTTATTTTACCAAGACTCTTAAACAATATTTTCACCAGATGTACAATTTTAGGATAAGAGTTATTTTATTCAGCATTTTGAGGATACTTACTTGTCTTCTGGCTAGGGCTTTTAAGAAGTCAATCATCAATCAAATTGTCACATCTTTGTGGTAATCATTTTTTCTGTCTACTATTAACATCTTGTTCTTGTCTTTAGCATTCTATAGTCCACTCTGACTCATCTAAATTAGAGTTTCTTTTTATTTATCCTGCTGAATGTTGTATTTTATTCTTGTATTTCTTTAGTCAAAGGATTAGCATCTTTCCAGAATTCTAGAAAATCCTTAGTATTTAGCCTATTACAGCTCTTTTCTCAGTCTCTCTGATTTCTTCTAGACTTCTAATTAAATATATTTTAGAAAATTACCTTCTCACTATTCCTTTTGTCTCTTACTCTTTCTTTTACATTTTCTATCTCTCTATGTGGTCAAAAATATTCAATGACATGCTTACAAATTTCTCACAGGATTCAAAGTGGTTATCCTTGATATATTTTTGGAACAAACAGATTACATGAATCCAGGCAGTAAATCTGCAAGAGGATTAAGCTGTGGTACAAATAATCAGGGGAGATATTTTCTTCTCCCGGTCTCTGTCAGTGTTATGCCTTCCTCTGCGTGGCAGGGTCATTACTCATCTTCCATCACACTAAACTGTGGGTCTTTGACATTCCAGCTTCAGCAGCTTTCGCTGTTAACATCTTAGTTTTGTCTTTGGCATTCTATTGTTCACTCTCACCCATCTAAATTATAATTTCTCTTTGTTTATCCTGCATACTTTTGTCTTTTATTCTTGCATTTCTTTAGTCAAATGATTGATATCCTTCCAAAATTCTAGGGAATTCTTAGCAATTAGTCTCTCACATACTGCTATTGTATTCTTCACATTGAGAAGGTCCTAGACTTTATCCCTGTACATCAAGACCTATGGAACTTTGGAAATTGGGATTTAATTATCTTCCCCTTTCCTTCCTTTCTCTTTTTAAACATATAGTGACTTCTTTCCTTCATCAAAAAGCCAGTGAAAAGTCCTGAACTTGGTGGTGTACTAGAGAGGCAGACTCCTAAGTGGGTGGGGGTAGATCAACCCCCAGCAGAGTGTGAACATTGGCCACACACAGGGAGACTGAGCCAATGGGAACCAATTTTCTTATTAGACTAGGGGGAATAACTGTAACAAGGGAAAAGCTAGAATAAATCTTTTGTTGTTAGACTAGAATTGGAGATTCAGTATGAATTCATGGCTTTTTGCAGATATCTAGGCAAAATAATAAATGTGAGTGTTATCTTTTGTGAATGTGTGTGTGTGCACATATACACATGCATATATTTCCTCATCTGTCCACTGAGAGCATGGGAGGAATGACACCCCAGTAGCACCATGCACAGCTCCTACCCAGATATTGCTTTCTGAATACCTTTCTCTACTAAATAGAACTAAGGGTCCTTGGAATAATAGGTTAATCAGGGGCTTGTGCACAAGAAGGCAAATACAGTAAAGACATAGACAAATAATGGAGACATGGCCAAAGAACTCAGAAGGCAACTTGAAGGAATTCCCATTGGCTAAATCGGGGGAAATAAAAGCATCAAAACAAATAGTAGTAATAATATATTATTTCCCACCTAATCAAATAGGAGCTCAGAAGCCCAAACTAATATAAATTAATTAAGTATAGAGAAAAGAAACTTCTGAATTAATAGACACCAACAAATGTTGAAAAAATGATAGTATTATTTTTAAAAATCACCATTTGATAACCATACTAGTGGTAGTTAATTCAAGCAAGAAACATTAATTGATGCTAAAATTAGTAGATGAAGTTATGTAAGACACAGGATTTTGCATAGTCTTGAAGTATCTCACCACAAAATAATTATTAAAAAGGGAGGGGTGCATGGGAGTAACTCTACAATGGAGTAACCTGGCAGGTATCACCTTTTTTTAGTCATCATATATAACATAACCAATAATGGGACAAATAGACATGCACCATCCAATAGGATTCAATGATATTCAGATGAAAAAACAACCTGGCTATCAAAGGATGTATTACCTTTATAATCAAAGAAAAAATAAAGCTAAAAACAAAGTTTTAAAAATACATAACATGAGATGTAAGACAGTACAAGACTAACTCAAATTGAAAAACATTCAACAAAATGATTAGCCTAGAGTCTGCAAAACTGTTAATGTCATGAAAGGTAAGGACTGAGGTGTTGTTACAGATTGAAAGAGACAGAGAGACATACAACTAGTATAAGGCCTAATCCAGGGTAGATCCTTTTCTATTTAACAAAAACAAAACAAAACAAAAAGAAAACATTATTAGGATGCTTAGCAAAGGAGTCTCTGGAAAAATGATATTTAGGGATTCTTTGTGATAGTTTTACATCTTTTCTTTAGTTTCAAACTATGTCAAAATAATAACATATCAAACAACCTGAAGCTCAAAGTCACTTACGGTAGAGCAGATATCCTTGGAGCATTTCCTCACCTCCCAGTATTCCTGCTTTCACTTTACTTATAGCCTTTGTGGATTTATTTTCTTGTCAGATCAGTGATACATCTTAAAGACTTTTTTTATTATATTTTGCCCTGAATTTTCAGTTGTTTTAAGTGGAAGAAATATTCAGAGTATCTAAACTACAATACTTCCAGAAGCTGCAGTCTCATATCAATTTTAATATTTTTCTTCCATTTTTCCCTTCTGTTAAGAATATCTATAATGTGTGTGGTATCTCCTTCGCCTTTCTAGCGCATTCTCCCTATTTCTTTTGTTGTTTCTCTATGTTCTTTTTATTCACTTTGTTCAATTTCTTCAGATGTCTTTAGTATCTCCAATTTTTAGCAGTATCCAATTTTCAGTTTTCTTGTCAATTCTTTTATGTTTTTAATTTGTGACACACTTCTGTTTGTTTCTCTCATCTCTTTCCTGAGTCCTACCAACTTATTATTTTTATTACCTTCTCTTGTCCTATCTCTATTTTATGAATTTAGGTCTTATCTCTATTTTAAGCATCTATTTCAGGGTATTCTCTACTAAAATAACTTTATAGAGACTTTCCATCCTAATTTGACCTGCTTCATGATTTTAAAAAAAACTTAGATGTACCCATTTTCAATCCTTTGTCACATTTTTGTCCAGGTATTTTTATACAGTTTTAAGAGTTCCACCCTAATTACATTTATTACTAGCCTTTAAAAGGGGCTGTTCTTTTGTGCCACCTGTGTTACTGAAAGACGGTCAGTAAAGAACTTCAATTTCAGTGAGTTGTCTCTGTACACTTACTTCCCCACCAGCTCTCTGCAAAATGAGGTTTCCACTCTAGGAGAACAGTAATGTTTTCTGGTTACAAGGACACCCCAAATTCACAAGCCAGTATGTAGTAATTTAGTCTTCTTCTCTTTAGCTGACAAAACTCCACAGCTGCAAAACTGATTACAACCAGCAGTGTACTGATACGGCAAAAGAAACAAAGCAGGAGCAAAGATGTGTCACTGCATTTACCTTTTCTCCTGGCCCCTAAACAGTCTGCAGTGTCACACAGGGATGTGCATGTAGCACATTAAACACAAACCTGTAGATCACAATAGAAGTGTTGACAACGGGTGAGATGAGGTGAGAGGAGTAGGCAGTGGCCAGCTCTCAGAGAGGTCCTGTGGAGTCCAGTTTGAATGGTATACTCCTAATCTAAAAAAGAAATTGAACTTACATCGTAGCAGTGAAAAAGGAGTGAAGTGGATGGATGCATAATTTGGGAGATACAACCGTCAAGACATGCTAATGGATGAGATATGGAAGGAAGCAAAAAAGAGGACTCAAAGATGCTTTGTAATATTTTTTTTCTAAACAAAGGGGGAAATGAGGGATTATGAGTGAAACTAAGAGGAACTTTTTTAGAGGGAAGGTGAATACTAAAGGTTAGAAATAAATATTAAATAAAGACACATTAGTATCTGCCCTCAAGGAGCATATAAGTCAGAAGGGGAACATAGAGAAGAAAGGAGGAAACATCAATAAAATACGGTAAGTGTGATAATTAGGAGTAGGTAGAGCACTGAAGAAATACATAGAAAGGGCACCTAAACCCTTCTTTCCAAGTTGGGGTGGTGGGGGGGTGACCTGGAGGAGGTTACTATCACTTGAATGAAGATCAGGAATGAGAAAGAGCTAATGATCTCAGAAAGGCTCAGGATGGCTGAGACAGAAAGCGAGGCAGGAAATAATTAGAGGAGGGCTGACGGGTAGAGGCTACAGACCATGAGCAAACATTTAAACCATAATCAGAGTTTGGTACTTATCCTGAGGGGAATAGGACATCAGGGCAAGTGACATGCAAGCAGGGAACTTATGTACTTCCTTTCTGCTCTCATTTCATTGGCAGGAATTGGTCACTGGCCTCACATCACTGCATGGGCAGGAGAATGAGGTCTCCTGCAGGTCCAGGGAAGAAAAGAAGGAATAAGTGAACACTAGCAACCTCTACCACAGAGGGAGGCCAATTACTGTGTGGATAGTATATTAAATACTAGGTATCCTAACCATTCTTTTGCAGTAGAAAAACCACAGGGACAGGAGTTTTTAAAGATGAACTATTAAAATAAAGTTTCGGTCTATGTGTATCTTTCTATTGCTATGATATATGAATAAGGATATATACACTGTCACCAAATCTTAACAATTGATTTTCAATATGAGCTCTGCACCAAACACCTGAACTGCTGAAATGGGACCAAGGACAGCCCACTGCGGCTGCCAATTGGAAGAGATTTGCCAAATATGTTAAGATACCATTGACAGAGAAAACAGTGGTTTCAAATCTGAACTCCACACAGAAAGCATCATACACAGAGGCTTCAGACTGCTGTGAAATGATCAGACTGCTTCTCCCTGTGGCTGTCTGTGTGGCCAGGGAAGAAAAAAAGCAGTGGTTGGTTTTTATTAATGGTTTTGATTCCCCTGAATACCTCTAAAAAACAGCTAGTTTTTTATATTACCGGAAAGCCCCGTCTATTAATGATATGAATCTCTGCTTAAGCTGTTTGACGTTGCTTGAACTACATCACCTTTGCCTGCCACTTAAGTAAGGGAACATGGCGTGTGCTTTGCTTTGGCTAGAACCCCCAAAAAACCCCAGGTTCTACCATCTATTAACTGTGTGGGCTTGAATAATAAACTCAAATTTTGTGAGTCTCAGCTTCCTCATCTAGAATATGGTAATAATAATAAGTATTTTACATTGCTATAAGGATTAATATTTTAAGGCCTGTAAGTCACATAATTCCATGCTTGGCATGTGGTGAGAGTTCAATTAATGAAAGTTCCTACAACCTCGCCTTTCAAGTCCCCTGTGTGTAGTTGTCATTTTGGGATAAAACCCATTATTTTAGGTCACAAATTTAAAGTAACATGATTTTTTATTTTAAATGTACAAAATTATACCGAGGAATTTTTATAAAGTTCATTTTAATAAACCAATTTTATTATTTAAAAAGCACAAGTCCCGTTAGGTTCAGATCTTTTTGCCTTTCATAAAATGTGGACAAGCAAAATCAAATGTTTGCTCCATGTTTTATCACCTGCTAGAAACTACAGATGTCCTGGCACATGGTCCAATAACACCCACAGTCATGCCCACAGTCTGAAGGGCTTAAAAAAAAAAAAACTAATGTTTTAATATGATTCCTAACATATGGAATCAGAGCTCATGGTGCTTAGTGGTTCACAAAGCACCGCCAACATCCAGCTCTTGGGCTGGGCTTGGTCCACTAACGGCCCCCTCTGGAACCCCTAAATTTCAGCACTGTAAGTACTAGAGGCATTACACGCAGATAATGCATTTTTGCAAATCTCCCTGTAGATATGATCTATTCCAGAGTTCATATGTTAGAACAGGTACAAAGAAAGAGGAAAATGATTAAGTAGAACCTGGACATTTGTGCTTAAATAGTACTTCTGTAAAACATGAGGACAAATACAAAAGACATGTAAAAAGACAAATTCACCAGGTTCCTAATATGAGGAAAGAAAGAGCAGAAACGAACAATAAAAGGGAACTCATATAAGGCTTCAGAGAGCAATAACACTAAAGCAGGTAAAGTAACACAGTCCTTGAAACAGTGAGGTTTGGCTAATGAGCAGTTCACTAACTAATGTATGCCTAAGGTTCTTTCTTTCATTCTATTCCTATTACTTCTGCATGTGTGCAGGGAGAAGGACAAAAAAAGATCCACTTCCAAATCCAAGCTGAAGGGTAAGAATTCACCTTTGTTCTCATAGTTCTCACATTATGATGTGCAAAGTGTCATATCTAGCCTCTCTTGCCAGGTGAGCATAGAAACACGTAAAAGAGTAGATGGAAAGGAATATAAGTACATAGGAGAAACAGACACACACACTTTATCAAGAGATGACTTTTATCCTAACTTGGTCCCTGAGGGAATGTGTGACTTCACTAAGTTACAGTGTGGAACTCTGGCTTCATTTCCTAATCTGTAGTATGACAAGATTGACAATTGACCTCTTAGTAAATGACCATACATCTCAGAACAATCCAGCCTACACCTGTTGACCTAGGGTTATTATAGCATCTCCTCTCACTCTCAGACGTGTTCTGGTTTGAAATGATATGGCCTGCCCTATTCACTTCAGTTGTCTTTTTGAACTCTAAAATTATATTAATTTTTCTACTCCTTTATTCTGCTACATCTGGAGCATTTATATGCAGCAAGGTTGTCACCATGAAAATAATAGCAGGCACATATTCAGCTGTCTTGTGAAGTAAGTTAGAGTAACTGTTCCTTCCACTTAGGTCCTGTGGCTGCAAAAGCTCTAGCTCTTTCAGCTGGAGTCTTGCTGAAAGTTCAAATATCACCCTCTTGTAGAATCAGATTCTGAAAAACTGAATTTGCTTGAACTTCTCAAAGAGATAAACAAATACTTAGTACTTACTTTGTCAATAAAATGCATCATTGTATACCCTATAGCCTTTCATGGGTGAGTAAATTATAATGATAAAATTGCCTTTTTTTTTTTTTTTTTTTTTTTTGAGAGAGAGAGTCTCATTCTGTCACCAGGCACCAGGCTGGAGTGCAGTGGCACAATCTCGGCTCACTGCAACCTCCGCCTCCCATGTTCAAGCAATTCTCCTACTTGCCTCAGCCTCCCGAGTAGCTTGGACTACAGGCGCACACCACCATGCCCAGCTAATTTTTGTATTTTTAGTAGAAATGGGGTTTCACCATGTTGACCAGGATGGTCTCGATCTCTTGACCTCGTGATCCGCCCGCCTCGGCCTCCCAAAGTGCTGGGATTACAGGCGTGAGCCACCACGCTCGGCCTTTGTGGAAGATTTTTAAAGGAGAAGACAAGCTCAAAAAATACTTTGCCCATACATACATTTAAATAATTTTAACATCTTCTTTTCCAAGTTAAGGACTATACGGATTTGTTACATATGTTTTAATATGCCAACAAAATTGTATAATTAAAATTTTGTGTCTGGGTTTTTAAAATCTAAATCTCAAACTTGCAATTAAAATATATTTTATCTTAGCATAGCCTAAACCAAGCAAAGCTGTGTCTTGGCCCTCTTATCCACACTTGAGGCTCTTCCTTCTCCTTTTCCTTGGCAGCCATGACTGTTCTCAGGACTCTCCTCTCTCTGTCCGGGCCTCCTCTGATTGCCTTGATTTGTTCTTAGCCCTTTTGTGGGAGCTGCTGGTAATTTATAAGTGTGATGGCTGCTTTCAACAAAGCTGAGCTTTAAATGTTAAGACAACATGTGTTTGGGGACATCTACAGGCCACCTTCACAGGGAACTCAGATGAATTCTTGGATTAATTAAGGTCATCTCACTTTCATACCTTGCACTCTCATCTTTCCTCCACCAATTAATCTTCACATTTTTCACCATTCCAGAAGACGACTCAGACACAAATCTTAATTTGTCATCCGCATAAACCTACAAACTCCAACCTGTATTTATCAATTACTTTGACAATAACTTCCTGGAATGTTTATGAACTCTCCCCTCTATATATGTGTTCCAAAAATATTAAGTGACTGATTTTTACACTTCATACTGCAGAATATTAATAGAATTTGACAAGTTATAGTTCACACTTAAAGATTAAAATACTTTCGAAAGTAACAAAAAATAAAACATGCTTTCAGATAAGATTAAAAAATAGATAAGAAATGTTTAGTTAATGCTTATATTAATTGTATATAATGTTTACCAAAACTTTTTTATGTACCAGTCCCAGATTTAAGCACTATTTTTGTTTTTTGAAATGGAGTCTCGCTCTTGTCACCCAAGCTGGAGTGCAGTGGTATGATGTTGGCTAACAACAACCTCCACCTCCCAAGCAATTCTCCTGCCTCAGCCTCCCAAGTAGCTGAGATGGCAGGCATGCCGCCATGCCCAGCTAAATTTTGTATTTTTATTAGAAACAGGGTTTTATCATGTTGGCCAGGCTCATCTCAAGCTCCTGGCCTCAAGTGATCCCCCCGCCTCAGCCTCCAAAGTGCTGGGATTACAGGCGTGAGCCACTGCACCCGCTGGTTCCAGCTGATTTAAGCACTTTCTGTTGTATAAACTTATATAATCACCATAGCAATACTATGAGTAAACTATTTCACAGATGAGAAAACTAAATCAAACAAAATAGGAATGAATTCCCAAGGTTCTCCCAGCAAGTGGTGCAGATAGAATTTCATTCCACAGACAATTTCATAGTCCTGGCTCTTAAATCATTGTGCTCTTCTACATAGATCAATGATTGTCAACCCTATTAGATCAAATATCCACTTAAAAAATATTGTGGGCCGTGTGCGATGGCTCATGCCTGTAATCCCAACACTTTGGGAGGCTGAGGCGAGCAGATCATGAGGTCAGGAGTTCAAGACCAGACTGGCCAACATGGTGAAACCCTGTCTCTACTAAAAAATACAATTAGCTGGGCATGGTGGCTTGTGCCTGTAATCCCAGCTACTTGGGAGGCTGAGGTAGGAGAATTGCCTGAACCAGGACCAGGGAGGTGGAGTTTGCAGTGAGCTGAGATCGCGCCACTGCACTCCAGCCTGGGCTAAAGGGTGAGACTCCATCTCAAAAGAAAAAAAAAAATATGTAACTGCTTTTTCACTACTATAAAATACAATTTATAGAAAATATAATCTGCCTACAAGTATAACTTTAAAAAAAAGCATAGAACACCCTAATTATATAAAAGAAATAAAAAGAAAGCAATTTGTAGTAAAATAATAGAAGCAATAATGATCTAAACAGCCAAAAAATGCAAGCTGATACAAGTACATTGCATTTTTAACTCAAATATCACAAGCAGCATTATCATCAGTGATGACATTTACCATAATAACAGATAATTCTTGGTAGACTTCCAAATCAAACTAAGTAAAATCTTTCTCTATTTCATAATAATTGCATTCTAGCAGGAAACAGCAACTTGAGTTAATAAACTGCATTTTAAGAAATGTGTTTATATGTGAAAACAGAATTTGGTTCTTTCTTCAGATAGTTATAAATAAATTATTTGCATATATAAATGTCTGGAGGGACTTCAAAAGTCAACAGTACAGGCTGGGCACAGTGGCTCATGCCTATAATCCCAGCACTTTGGGAGGCCAAGGTGGGCAGATGACTTGAGGTCAGGAGTTTGAGACCAGCCTAACCAACAAGGTTAAACTAAAAATATAAAAATTAGCCGAGTATGGTGGCAAGTGCCTATAATCCCAGCTATCTGGGAGGCTGAGACAGGAGAATGGCTTGAACCCAGGAGGCAGAGGTTGCAGTGATCTGAGATGATCCCACTGCTCTCTAGCATGGGCGATAGAATGAGAGTCAGTCTCAAAAAGAAAAAAAGTCAGCAGTACATAATATGATTAGTTATTATGTAAGACTCTCCTGAACACGGTTCAACGTCCAGCTTCCCAAGTTTCCTACTGTCTAAATGACAATAGTGCACTTCAAACATTGGGACAAAAACAAAATACCCACACAGATCACACAGATTTCTAAAACACTGCTTAGCAGGGGGACTGGCCCTAATAAACACCACTGCTACACATGAAAGAACAGATGATTCCCTTAGAGCAGAGAAGGCACCACCTCTTTAAGAGGAAAGTAAAGCAAAAGAACAAATAAAAATGAAAAAGTTTTCTTTAGAATCTACAATGTAAGGAAAACTGAACTTGAACTTTAAATGGATCCTGAAAACAGGTCATCCAGGGTCACATTTGGTTTTGACAGTTTTCTCCCACCTCCCCAGCAAAAGGCATCCCACCTGGCACAACTGAGGGCATGCCTCTGGGTCTGGTCCTCTTCCAAAAGATCTTGGAATGAGCCCACTCTACTCCAAAGCTTATTTACTCTCTTTATTCTCTGTCAGTCTAACATCATTACCTTCTCGTCTCTGACCTCTCTCTCCTCATTATTCCTTTCAGATGCTCCCAAGAAACAGGAATAGAAATGAGCTCCAAGAATATATATATATTTTTTTTTCTTTTTTTTTTTTTTCTTTTTTTTTTGAGACGGAGTTTCGCTCTTGTTACCCAGGCTGGAGTGCAATGGCGCGATCTCGGCTCACCGCAACCTCCGCCTCCTGGGTTCAAGCAATTCTCCTGCCTCAGCCTCCTGAGTAGCTGTCCAAGAATATTTTTGTGATAAAGACATTAGCTGATACGAAAGGGGACTATGACTCTTCTAGAAAGTATTTGATTCATTCATTCAACAAATATAATTAGGCACCTTTGCTATGCTAAACACTGGGTTTGGAACATACTCTCCCTCTAAAAGGAAATTACAACCTAGTAGGAAGGCAAATAATAAACAGACAACTTTAAGAGACTATCATAGGCTGGCATTGTGGCTAAAGCCTGTAATCCCAGCTCTTTGGGAGGCCAAGGCATGCAGATTACAAGGTCAGGAGTTCAAGACCAGCAGTGGCCACTTCAGAAAGTTATGAGGGACAGAGGAGTGGATAGGACTAGGCAATTGTCTGAATCTGAGGGGTGAGAGTGGGTCACAGGAGGCTCTCTGGCCCCCCTCACCTCAGCGGACAATGGTGCCACTGACAGATACGGAGCCCACAGAAGGAACACATTGGGTATAATGAGAATGCTGAGGGTGAAGTTTGAGGCACAACATCCACTTGCAGCTCTGTTACTAATGCACCTGATTGGCTCAGAAACCAGCTTCTCTATTTAGGGCTATTGACTGTGATAATAATAGAACCAAAGAAGGCTTTGGATGTAAGCAATCTAATCTCACTTTAAAAATAAACTGGATACAGACTAGGAGAGAAAGCAACTTAATCCCAAAAGTACAGCTAATTAATACAGAGTGATACGATGAGAAAAAGACACAGAACTAAATCCCTGACCTGCTACTTGTCAGCTACGTGATCTTTCCAAGTTTCTTTCCCTGTCTACCCCTGCTTAGCGTTACAAAAAAAATTAAATCCCAGATGCAAAATGTAGCATAGTGCTTGGCTCAGAGCAAGTACTTAAAAATATTTTCCTTCTCATTCCAGTGAACTGATTATTAAATGAAGTCTTCTCTAAGTAAAAGGGCAAAAGTACAATTTTCCTAAAATTTATTTTTCATCAGTCCTCTACTTCAGTATTGGAATTAGGCACAGTATGATTTAAATACAGTTTCTGATATCCATTTACTAGACAAGCTACTTAAACATCTTACACTGCATGTCCTTATCTGTAAATATGAAGATAACATCTACCTGCCAGGTTTTTCCAAAGATTACATGAAATAACACATACATGAAAATATCTAAAAGATTATCTGTCACATAGCAGTTGCTCCAGAAATCCTTCCAAAGATACAGAGATGGAGGAAATTTCAATATAGCTGTTAAGATATCAGGATGAGAGAGGTTGAGTACTCTAAATAGTGATAGCAGATATAAGATTGAGATTGGGAAGAGATGCTAAAAAGGGAGAAATCTATTAAGTCTTAAGGGGAACCTATATTTAGAGATGAGGGAGAAAGAAGGGTTAAAGAAAATAGAACCAAAGATACAGCGTAACAGTGTAGAGAGAGAATACCGATTAAGCAAGTAGTAAAAGAGGCAGAGATGTAGGTAATAAGAGGTGCTAAGAAAAGACATAAAATATGGAAACCAGTTGTGAAGGATAAGAACATTTAAAAGAGCACTTTCAGTTAACATTATTACAATAGGGTGAACCAGTACAAAGAAAAGAAGTAAGTCCTTTGGGAGCTCAAAGCAGGTGGATAATGAGATCGGGAGGTCGAGACCATCCTGGCCAACATGGTGAAACCCCGACTCTACTAAAATATAAAAAAAATCGGCCAGGCATGGTGGTGCACGCCTGTAGTCCCAGCTACTCAGGAGGCTGAGGCAGGGAAAACACTTGAACCCAGGAGGCGGAGATTGACAGAGATTCCGTGTCAAAAAAAAAAAAAAAAAAGAAAAGAAAGAAAGAAAAAAAAAGAAGTCAGTAAATATGGTAAATATGTACCATACTTCAAATATTAATTTCCAGAGGTGTGCGTGATTTTCATCTTGGGTTGTGGGTTTTTTGTTGTGAGGGGCGGACTTGCCTTATAGTTAAAGAATATTGTCTGCACAATTTTTGCTTTGGAAAAGTTGTTGTCCATTTTTAGTTTATTATGCCTCATTCCAAAGCATATTTAATTTTTTAAAAAGAGATGAGTGGTATGATTTTTGAATTTTTGATTTTATGAGACTTTTAAATATTTTTTACATTTCATATATTTACATTTTCACATTTCACATATACCTTGGATAAACAGAGAAAAACTCAGTCACAGATTTTTCACAGGAGTAGATATAAGGGTTGTGCCTTTAGAGTCCAATACTAATTTTTTTTTTTAAAGCAAAGATAGTCTCACTACATAGACTAGGCTGTCCTGAACTCCTGGTCTCGAGCAATATTCCCACCTCAGCCTCCAAAGGGATCGAGATTACAGGCATGAACCACCGCACCTGAACTAATAACACTAATATAAAGAAGTGTGGGCTGGGCACGGTGGCTCATGCCTGAAATCCCAGCAATTTGGGAGGCTGAGGTGAGTAGATCACCTGATGTTAGGAGTTCAAGACCAGCCTGACCAACATGGTGAAACCCCATCTCTACTAAAAATACAAAAAATTAGCCAGGTGTGGTAGTAGACCCTTATAATCCCAGCTACTTGGGAGACTGAGGCAGGAGAATTACTTGAACCTGGGAGGTGGAGGTTACAGTGAGCCCAGGTCCCACCATTGCACTCCAGCCCGAGCAGTAAGAGCAAAACTCCATCTCAAAATATAAAAAATAAAAAAAGAGAGAGAAGTGTGAGACCAGTTTCATTTCAGCTCATTTGTAACTACTCTGGTATGCTTCTGTGTTGTTTCTTCATCAGAGTATAAACAGGAGTTGTTTTAATCAATTTCATTTGTTATTTGATGAGCCTATTTTATCTATAAATGATGTTTGTTAGGTCAGTAAAGCTTTATGTTCCCTTCTATTCTATTCTATTCCATTCTATTTAGTGATGTTGCCCAGGTTGGAATGCAGTGGCATGATCTCAGCTTATTGCAACTTCTGCCTCCCGGGTTCAAGTGATTTGATTCTGAGGTTATTTTTAATATTTATTATGTCCTTCATTGCTTCTATTGAAGCTATAAGTCATACTACCCCATTTACGGTTTTGTCTTACTTTTATCTCCACAAAAGCCACTCCTTTTTTCTTGTCTTATATGTATATGCTAGCCATCTTCTTATAGATTCTTTTCTGTTTTACTGAAAATCCAAAACAATTTATAAACTTTGCTTTAGTATTTTTTTAAGATTTTTTCTCTACAATCTTAAGTCCAATATTTATCTGATTTCTTATTTTAAAATAGGAGTACTCTATTCAGGTCAGCTGTTTAAAAAAACAAGAAAAGAAAAAATGACACATGAGAACATTCTCCTTGAGATTCTGAACTTGGCATTCAAGTTGATGTCCACAGCCTCTAAAGAAATTCTTGATGTCTAATACTCTTTCTTTCAGTGCTAATGTTAACTATGCTCACTGGAGCATGTTAGATCATTCTAAAGCCAATGAAGCCTACAAAATGTTCCTCTCACTCCAACCCCAAGAGATGTTCACCAGCAGCAGCAGGCATCTTGATACACCAGAGGATAATGCTTCTGCCCGTGGATTCTGGGGCCCAACTTCCCCAGCTGAAATCCTGGCTCCACTCCTTAGGAGTACTGTAACCTAGATGCCTGATGTGGGGAAGGCCCTCTGGAACTATGGTGAAAGAAAATTTTCGCAAGCTTTAATAGTCTCATCTCTACAATAGAGATAATGATAGTTTTTCCCTCATAGGGCTGTAAGCAGAAATTTCTCTGTGTAAAGCACTTGAAAAAACGCCTGCCATGTAGTTATGTTATATAGCATGATGGCTGTTTTTAGGAAACTTGAGCTTTGAAAGAGATTGTGAGATTGGCAGCCTCAGCATTTGTAGAGATCTATGCCCTGTCAAATATGAACTGAAACAACTAGAGCAGTATATATCACCTGGTGAGCAGATGATCCACTCCATACTGAGGAAACTGCCTCCACAGAACTGTTTCCTCTCTGGCTGTGTGCTACCAATGACGTCATGTTCTAACAACTCTGTAAATCCCAGGGTGTATATTCACACCCATTAAAATTCTCCCATGGAAATTGGGTCCATAATGATGTAAGTATCCTTACTATCTGGCTGCTAGTGAGCAACAAGGGAACGAAAAGACAGCTGTGTTTTTGGAATCTGGGACCTCTGGAAGGATAAAGGAGGGCACTGAAAAGGCAAATGAGACAGAAGATGGAGAGAGGCAGGGCTATGGGCCAAGCAATGAAACAGACTTGAAGTGAACTGATTGTTCCAGAGAAATAGACCTGTGACATTTCAAAGGACTCAGTAAAGAGAACGCAGGTTGCAAAAGAATAAAAATGCTAAGGAGTCAACCATCCCATGAAGGATGTTAAAGGACAGGGCAGAGGAGCTACCTCACTCAGCATTTATGCAGACAGCATTTACTGTGTGCAGAACAACACAGATGCTCAAAGCATCACCAGACATAACCGATGGCTTGTATGGTGGGGCGCATCTATAATCCCAGCTACTTGCTAAGCTGAGGCAGGAGGATCTCTTGAGTCCAGGAGTTCAAGTCCAGCCTGAGCAACAGAGCAAAAACTGTTTCTTAAATTAAAAACAAAAAAATCAGCAGTGAAAGGGATTCTCTGCCCCTATATGTATAAAAAAGATTCTGAAAGGGAATACAATTAAGAGTGGTGCAGGTTTGTGTTGATACAGAGGACAAGGAAGAGGGGGAAAGAGTTATGCTCAGATTTATGTGTCCACAAATACAGCACATGCCATTCTGCTACTGTGATGTTTATACAAAGTGAAAATGCCAAAGGTGAAGCATCTATGGACTTTATACACATGTGTTTCTCTACCTGATCTTCACTGTTTATTATCAACAGCCCTTTTTTGTTTCAGACCTAAGCATTATAGATTTTAATGATTTATATATTTTTCAAAACACTAAACAAACTACCTAAAACTAGATTTTGACCCATAGATACTGAAGAAGTTAATAAAACATCATAGATTCTCTATGTTCTTCCACTCTAACCAGATCAAGTATAGTTTTCTGGTAATTTTGTTTGAAATTGCTTCATTAATTTACAAACTTAGGTAAAAACTTACTTTGATCTTAAGTATCTAAATAATTGTCTCAATTCATGTCCATTTTTAAAACGACAATATTTCCTCCTTGATTCAATACATGGCTTTGCTATAACCTTGAGCAGTCATGGTTTAGATTGAATCTGATGCAATTCTCACTCTGTCCTCAAGATGGCAGGCGGGGATTTAGACCGAGCTTCAAGGTTCTAGCAGCGCTTTTTACAGCCTTTTTCCTTTGAGTTAGGTCTCCTGTTACTGAATCAATCAACAAATCTTTATGTGCCAAAGACTATACGAGATTTTGTTGCGCAATACTATCTAGTTTTTCAAAGTGTCTTAATGTACCATATGGTTAAAAAAAAAAAAAAAAAAAGCCCTGGGAGTTTTCGGTTTGTGGGAGAAAAGGACTTTTTTGCATAATGTAATTACACTGTGTACAGGATGCTGCCACTAAAAAGCATGGATGTAAAGTAACACATAAGACAATAGTCAGCATATGAGAATTGCTGGGAATATCTAGAACATTTTTTAAAACCTATCTGGATTACCGCAAAAATCTGGAGATCGACTTCAAAATCCCAACCTTCCTTTGTTCCCAAAAATAATTCCTTTGGAATTTGTTTACAACAAAATTATAAAATATTTTTTCAGACATCAATGTTAATCTTGCTTATTAATTACAGTTTGAATGGTCAATACTAAATAATCAATCTTCACTATATTACAAAAGTCGATAACTAGAGCCACATTTTAAAATAAGGGAAATTTGAAGCGTCTAGAGATACTGGGAAAATGTTCCCTTTCCAGAATCTCAAAATTTAAATGAGATAATTTTTCTTTCTACCATACTGACACGAGGCAACCTAGATTTAAACAGAACGGAAGGCAATGAAAAATTATGTGTAATTTAGCTTATTTTTTCACGTTCGTGTTCATTTTCTTAGCATTCCATGCTGTTTAACATCATTAATTAATCACAATTATAAAAGATAAATTTTAAGATGCGTATCCAAGAATAGGGAAGGCTAAATAACATGACCAAATGCAAAATGGTTTTATAAATTCAATTCAGGAAGAGAAAAATGGATATTAGTGGTGAAAATAGGTGAAATCTGAATCAAGTCTGTAGTTATAGTGTGGTATCGGGCCAGGTGCAGTGGCTCAGGCCTGTAATCCTAGCACTTTGGGAGGCCTAAGTGGGTGGATCACGAGGTCAAGAGATCAAGGCTATCCTGGCCAATTAGGTGAAACCCCGTCTTTACTGAAAATACAAAAAATTGAGCTGGGCGTGGTGGCGCATGTTTGTAGTCCCAGTGACTCGGGAGGCTGAGGCAGGAGAATCACTTGAACCTGGGGGGCAGTGAGCCGAGATCAGATCGCACCACTGCACTCCAGCCTGGAGACAGAGTGAGACTCCTTATCAAAAAAAAAAAAAAGAAAAAGAAAAAGAAAATAGTGTGGTATCAATGTTGATTTCTTAGTTCTGACTAACTATGGTATGTGACATGTTACTATTAGGAAAAGGGGAGCTAGCTGAAGGTTATATAGACACTTCCTCTATTTGTAGCTTTTCTGTAAATCTAATATTATCTCAAAACAAAAAGTTAGGCTGGGCACTGTGGCTCATACCTGTAATCCCAGCAGTTTGGGAGGCTGAGGCGCGTGGGTCACGAAGTCAGGAGTTTGAGACCAGCCTGGCCAATATGGTGAAGCCTCGTTTCTACTAAAAATACAAAAATTATCCGGGCGTGGTGGCTATGCCTGTAGTGCCAGCTACTCCGGAGGCTGAGGCAGAAGAATCGCTTGAACCCAGGAGGCAGAGGTTGCAGTGAGCCGAGATTGTGCCACTGCACTCCAACTTGGGTGACAGAGCGAGACTCCATCTCAAAAAAATATATAAAATAAAAAATTAAAATTAAAACAATATTAGTACCCAATCTATTCAATATTGTTGAACACCTCCCATATACCAGACAACGATCTGGATGCTGAAGGTCCACATCCTACCTAAGCTGTTGACAGCCTAGGAGGAAACTTATATTAATAAGTTATATCACACATTATGTCTTTACTAAACATTTTGAAAATTCACCATTTTTTTTAAATTTTAATCTTTTTTGGAGACAAGTGTCACTGTGTTGCTCAGACTGGTCTCAAACTCCTGATCTCAAGCAATCCTCCTGCCTCAGCCTCCTAAAGTGCTGAGATTATGAGTTCTCTCAAAGTACTGGGATTATGAGCACAGCTGGCCAATTTTCTTTGGAAGAAATAAAAATATATCAAATAAATTAATGTGAGAGAGAAATGGTATAAAAGCAAAGAAGGGAGATGTTGAGTAGAGAAACAAAAGGAATCATGGCAGAAACAAAAAAACAGTTGTACTGATGAGGTACACAAACTGGTGTGGTGGTGGAAATCCTCTCCATAATGCTTTACCTGGAAACTTCTCATTTAAAATATGCAATTATTAAATAGCTACAGAACAAATATGACTGATAAGGCACCATTCTCATGGGTAACTTCACGGATATCTTGTTTTACATCCTATCATTCAGCTTGCATGAATTGGGCATGTGTACCCCATTCTCCTAACAATATGTTTTGTAGATCATGAGGAAAAGTAGGTTAGAGAGAGAAGAAAAAAAGCACAGGAATAAAACATATTGCTGAAAATGATAAGAAAATAGAAATGTCAGGGAGGGAAATGGGAAAAGGAAAAGTCATCTTCAATCCAAACAATTTTCTCTAATTCTTTAATATTCAAATAATCTAGCTCTTAAAAATTTAAAAAGATCCTGTTGAAGACTTGTACTTGGGGGGTAAGTTCAGAGATTGAAATATTTTTATTTGCTTATTTAGAGACGAAGACTCTGTCACCCAGGCTAAAGTGCAGTGGCACGATCTTGCCTCACTGCAACCTCTGCCTCCTGGGTTCAAGTACTTCTCCTGTCTTAGCCTCCTGTCTTAGCCTCCCAAGTAGCTGGGACTGCAGGCACACACCACCACGTCCAGCTAATTTTTTTTTTTTTTTTGAGAGGGGGTCTCTCCCTGTTACCCAGGCTGGAGTGCAGTGGCACAATTCTCAGCTCACTGCAATTTCCGCATTTCAGATTCAAGCAATTATCCTGCCTCAACCTCCTGAGTAGCTGGGACTACAGGCATGAGCTACCATGCCTGGCTAATTTTTGTATTTTTAGTAGAGACAGGGTTTCACCATTTGGTCAGGCTGGTCTCAAACTCCTGACCTCATGATCCACCCTCCTCAGCATCCCAAAATGCTGGGATTACAAGCCTGAGCCACTGTGGCTGGACAATTTTTTGTATATTTTTAGTAGAGGCGGGTTTCACCATATTGGTCAGGCTGGTCTCGAACTCCTGACCTTGTGATCCATCTGCCTTGGCATCCCAAATTGCTGGGATTATAGGCATGAGCTACTACAGCCAGACAATTTTTTGGTTTTTTTGTTTTTTGTTTTAGTGGAGATGGGGGTTTCACCATTTTGGTCAGGCTGGTCTTGAACTCCTGACCTCAGAAGATCCACCTGCTTTAGACTCTGAAAGTGCTGGGATTACAGGTATGAGCCACTATGCCTGGCCAATTGAAATATTTATATTGAGAGAGAGAGATGTCTTGTTTAAAGAAAGTATTTTTAGCTTGTCTTTCTATTCTATGGTTTCAATGTGTATAGATGGAGATTCAGATTTAGAATTATCTCTATCAATTTTGATAATGTATTTTCTTTACACTTTGAAAAGTCATCTCACTAAAATAAAATTTGCTCTTTCAATATGAGAAAAAAAAGAAAGGCATCCTGCCTCATCCAAAAACTCAATCCTGAAATATTGAAATAAACAAGTCTGGTACACGCTGGGCCAACCCTACTCATGATCCAGCTATCACCATGAATTACCAACAGATGACCCAGATAATGAACTCTGCTGAAAGGATGCAGGAGCTCTCTGAGAAGGGAGACTGGTAAATTCTGAGAATGTCACATTTCCACCCCTCCTTTACAAATCAGTAATAATTTAGCCTCCTCTTATGTCTTTTCAAAACTTGAACCATTCCATTTTCTTGAACACATCACAGACTGTAATGAAGAATATATCAGTACCAAAGAACATGGGATATGATACAGGTAAAATGTATACATTCAAAAATTGAGCTGACTGGCCACCTTGAATTTTGTAATAAATAACACAACTATTTTACAAGAAATCATTTCTTATGTCAAAAACTCAAAGTTCACAAAGTAGAAAATGTTCAGAGAAGAGTAACCAAAAAGATCAGAGGAGAAAGGATGCTGACAGTTTGGAATGTGCAGATTTATAAAGGTGAGACTGGAAAGGGTACAGAAAATAAATAAAACAATAGCATGGATGAACAGAGTCACTCATCACATTCTGCAATGTGAAAATACTGTTTGAAATCTGAATGAAGTAGAGCTAAAATATAAATATTCATTCTTTAAACTGGTTAAATTTCAGGACTGAGGGGGTGATAAAACTCAGAAATTTGTAGCGATTAAATCAAATTTGGTTTGAGGAAAAGAATTTTGACCATAATATGCTAAGGGTTCATTTTGTGATGGTTTGCCCAAGATCCCTCCACAATCTGTGTGGTTCTTGTAAGAGCTTTCAGGAAACAACGTGACCTGTCCAATGGTCAATGAGTTTCCTTCCTTTTGAAAATCTGGACCTAAGTCAAGAGAACTGGGACAGTCTATGCCCATGTTGTCATATACAAACCCTGGGGATTGTGGCCATGTTCCACCATACAGACCAAGGATCAAAAAACGCTTGTGTATAGAAAAAGGAAAATGTAAACCCAAGCACAGTAAGAAGCAGAAAGACAAGCCAGAAGGAGCCTTGATAAGGGTTCATTTCCTGAATCCCTAAAAGGAATTTCCAGAGGTGCAGAGCATGTCTGTTCTTTGATTCCATGATATATCCAATAACTTTCTAGTGAAATTTCTTGCTGAAATTTAAATTGGATTCTGCTCCTTTTAACCAAAATAATCCCAACTAAAACAAAAGCGCGCTCTCTCTCTCTCTCTCTCTCTCTCTCTCTCTCTCTCTCTCTCTCTCTCTCTCCCCCCCCCCCCGTTTTAGCCCCCTGCTATGGACTGTTCATATGTACATAATTTTTTTTTGTTATAACCGAACCTTCAATTTGATGGTCTTAGGAGGTGGGACCCTTATAACTGGTATTAGTACCTTCATAAACGAGACTCCAGAGACTCTCCATTCCACCACATGAGGACATAGTGACAGGATGGCTATCTATAAACCTAGGAATGGGTTCTCACCAAATACTGATCTGCTGACACTTTGATCTCAGGATTTCCCAGCCTCCAGAACTACGAGCAATACATTTCCATTTATAAGCCAGTCAGTTTATAGTATTTTGTTATAGAGGTCTGAACAAACTAAGACATGTCCTCTCTTCTATCTCCAGTTCCTCTGTATATAAACCGTATGTATAATAGAGAAAAAACTATTAAAAGCAGTAACATCCCTGCTGGTTAGTAAGTAGAGAATTTTAACCACAGCCACAGCTACTTGGGTTTCAGATAGGTGCAGTGGGATAGCATCACCTGATAATGCAAGCAAACAGAAGAAAAACAAAGAACAATTACTTTTAGTGATGAGTCTGAGTCTGAAGGAGTACTCAGCCTAGAAGGTTTTCTCGTCTTGCTGAACACAACAGAGGTCTTTAAAACCTCTTCCACTGGCATCACACTATCCAGAAAGATGGCATCATGCAGAGGTTGCATTAAAACACTTAT
This sequence comes from Saimiri boliviensis, assembly GCF_048565385.1. Classification (NCBI taxonomy): domain Eukaryota; kingdom Metazoa; phylum Chordata; class Mammalia; order Primates; family Cebidae; genus Saimiri; species Saimiri boliviensis. Next base: position 56,761,569 of record NC_133463.1, on the reverse strand, counting down.
CAAGATAAATATCATTTATAAGATTTAGCATTTATCATAAATAGAAACAGAAATATACAGTCATAGAAGTAAGTTTGTTGAAAATCCTAAATGAATATGGCAGTTAGTATATCACTTTAGGCTCCAGAAAAGACAGCCAGTAGTGTGATCACAGAGGACACATCCCAGTTCACGGATCAGTGATGACTGACGAGGTAAAAGTGGTCTCACTAGTACCTAATCTACTCAACATCACTGAGCACCTACCAAGCAAGAATCAGGACCAAAATTGTATTTAGATTTCTATCACAAGGATTTCACCAGTTCCCTGGGTTATTAAGAGAATTCCCTTGCACCGACAGGTCTCAGTTCTAGGAGGAAGCAAAAGTTCTAGCAAATGGGGCTGCTTGGACTAGATGATCTGGAATTTTCTTTCTAGCTCAACACGCTTCTATGCTTTTTATGTTTCTAAATGTGAAAGCACTTTTTGGTAGACATCATTAAAAAGCTATTTGCAGTGACAGTAGAAGAAATGGGAACGTGGTGACAAGACAGAGGAAATCAGTGTGATAAAAAGCCATTTATTTCATCAAAAGAGGATTTTTCTTGTTAAAATGTTTGAAGTACTTAGAATGTGTCAAACTCAAAATATCTCTGAGGAGTGGATATCATGATATATAAAGCTAGACAGAACACCAAATTGACTCATTTTATTATCATAGATTCACATGCATTAAGAAATGAATCATATATATATATATATATATATATATATATATATATATATTTTCACGTAATATCTGAGCGTCTGTGTGTGTGTATACTGAGTATATATTTTTTCACTTTTTATACTTTGACACAGCAATACAGACTGGCAGCCTTCTCTTATAGAAAAACCTCAATATTAGATTGGAAATCAAGTTATTTGGGAATGAGATAATTCCAAAATAATTTTATTTGCAATCTAATATTGAGGTTTTTTTTATTACTCAATAACTTTTCTTCAGGAGTCATTGTGTACCAGGCACTTTTATACATGCTTTATGTATATGTAATCCTCATGGTACATCTATGTGTCAAGTACTATAATTATCAGCACCCTTTTATAGATGAATAAACCAAAGCACAGAGAAATCTAACTTTTTCCATGACCCACATTTAAGAACTTCCAGTGTTGGGATTTGAATTCAGACATCCCGTGTTCAGACCTACAGTCATAACCCCCACATAACCCAGCTTCTGAGACAACATTAGGGATAAGATCATATGTGTAGGGGCTTGGTGTGGGCTCTGTAGAGCTGTCATAGCTCAGTGCCCCAATTCAGTGGTGGGGGGGTGGAGGAGCTGATACAAAATTGGAATGGACTGTTTGGAGAAGGTGCAGTGGATATTTATCTACTCTGTAGACAAAGCACATGTAATAAAAGACCAAGTACAAGTTTAAAGTCAATTCCACTATATTCACTTTATGTTGTAGGAAATGACAGAAACCACAAAAGGAAACATCTGGATTGCTCGCTACTTTGCTCATATAAAATTGAAAACTGTTATGAGGTCATCAAGACCACCAGCATACACCCCCTTGGATCATTTAGAGATTGTTACAATCGCTCACTCATTCACCCATGTGAGAGTTAATACAGCAATATAAATGTCCTAATGGGACTTGCCTTCTTTTAAATACTGCTTGCTGAATTTTTCAAAGTATTTAATAATAATTTTTGGTAAAGTTTTTTCACATAGCCTTTTAGAATTAGAAATTATATGACAGTTGACTTATAGAGGGTTAAAAAGAAAACTTTATATGGAAGCATGGTGTATCAAAAATACTAAAAGTAGGTCAGTTTCATTAAAGGAGCTGCAGAGTTCTGGACTCCCACTGTCACCCCCACCATCACATACACACCCTAATCTTTGTGTCTCTCTCCATCCCCTAAAGGAATCCATAAAAGTCTCTATGAAACTCATAGGCCTCCAGATTACAGTTTGAAAAGCACTGGTGTAACTGAGTGAGAAACAAATGGGAAGTTTTCCTGAATTCTAGAGGTAATGTACACTTCCTTCTGAGGACCAGAGACACCATGTTTTGGTGACCCTGGTGAAGTGATTCAGTGTAGTCTTTCCCAGAAGGTCTCCATGGAAATGGTAATGGTGGGGAAGAGAGAACTTAGCTGTTCCCTAGAATTCTGAAATACCCAAGCACATATGGTAGACTAGGCACAAGTCCATTTGATTTAGGATTTAAGAAGTGTTTTCAAGTCATCCTAAAGAGAGGAGTCGAGCTGAGAAGATTTCATGAAGGTTATTAGTGCACATAGGGCAGTGGGAGGGTGAAGGAATAAATGACTGTGGTCAGAGGCAGAATGTCAGTCTGATATGTTAGTGACAAAAATACTTCCCAGTAGTGATAAGGATAAAGAAGAGTCACTGAAGTAAATTTGAAGATGACTGCTTAAAAGTGAGAAAATTGAGGAACGATGCTAGATTGCTGCCAAGATCATCATCAATATTGATGGAAAGAAGAAAATGCCAGGGAGTATACTGAAGAGAATAAAGTACATTTGATGGAGAATCAGCTGCTGCAAGTATTGAGCAACATCTTGAAAAGTTCAAAAGGTTCTTAGTAAGCAAGGGTGGGACAAGCACCATATGGATGGAAAGCACAGTCACAGGTGGTGGTGGTGGTGTTCATCCCAGTTGAGGAGCTTTATGATATTTGTGTTAAATTTCATCTTGTTACAACTTTTACACTGGCTAAGATGCTTTTTCAATTATATGTCTGTCACTCCAAAATTTTACCATTTCTTCCATCTTAAACTCATGAAATCGTCTTAGTAGGTGTCAACCAGTATTTTTAATGAAATAAAATGGAATAAAATATTAAATGCATTTCACACAGTAATGGTTAGTATTGTTTTGTGAGATCTCTTTATTAGTTACATATGTGTGCATACATTTATTATGTGTATAAGAATATGTGTGTGTTCTAAATTACAATATACAACTTGTCTTTTCTTATTGTTGGATTATATTCAAGATAATTTGGAAAGCCATTAGATTAGACAAACTTTTGGTAATGATGATGGGGTGGGGGGAAAAAGGCATTTTCATAAGCTTTAAGAGAGAACATGAAACAGTACAACCATTTGAGAGGGCAATTTGGCAATAGGTGTACTGAAAGTCTCAATGTTGTTCAGATCTTTTGATCTTGTAATTCTGTCACTCAAAATTTAGCCTGAAGAAGTATCTGCTTCTTAGGCACATGTTTTTTCACAATAACATGAATAATAATGAAAACCTGGAAACAACTAAGGTCAAAAGAAGGAGTAAACTGTAAACAAATTCTGTGGCAGGTATATAACATACCACCAAAGTTGCTAGTTGTCATTTGCCAATGTGGAAAGAGATTTATTACAAGGTTACATAATACAAATGACATCATCCAGTTTTTATGGTTTTCTAAATTTGTGTCCATAGAGACATTTCTGAAAGGATCTATATGCAAAAGCTAAAAATCAGTAATTTTGTGGGAGGTGGGGAGGAATTTTGGATAAGTTCATTTTTCCCCATTTTGATTATTTCCAATACCCTTTTTTTATACAATGAATATGGGTATCTATTTTAGAAACATTGATAATTATTTCAATCTTGTTCAATCTGAGATATGATGACTTTCAGACCTTAGCCTGGAGACCTCTGATGCTCAGTCCAAACAATTTCCTAAAAGGTTATTTTGACTTATATAGGTTATACCCTAAAGTTTGAAGACAGAAATCAGAATTGTGTATAAAGGAGACAAGAAGGAATTGATCCAACTAGAATAGGAGATGCTTTTCATAAATACATTATAAGATTAGATAATAAAAAAATAAATTTAATATCAGGCCTTAAGGTTTAGGATCTGCAATGTGGACTTGACCTTTGTAAGATAATGTGGAGGTCATTTAAGAGGAAGGCATTGATCATGTTTTACCACCAGCATATCATAATTTCCACTTAATTAACTTTCATACTCTTTGTGAAAAGTAGTTCTGGAGGTCAGTGTGAGATCCATACTGCAAAGTGAAAGTGATAGAGTATGGAATGAAAAGTGGAAGTGAAGCAGGAGGGTTCTTCACGGAACTTTTTTCTCACAAAATACTCTATTCCAGCTCCTCTTGCAAGCACTTAAATTTTATGACAAGCTTACATTGCATTTATACATCTATAAATGGCATCTTGAGTCCTAGGATTAATATTCTACTTGATATCCCCTCCATTTTGTGGAAAAGTGATCTTTAAAGATTGTTTCTTTGCAATGTTTCCAGAATTAAGTTTGGAAAACACCATGCCCTAGTGAAATAAGACTTTATATTGCTCAAAGAGAAATAACAATAGTCTCTATTTAGTATTTCAAAACAAAAGACCACACAAATATTTTGCACTGGCTAAGCCTTAGTCTACAGGTTGGCAAGCTTTCTGTAATGGGTCAGATAGTAATTATTTTAGAATTTGTGAGCCATATGGTCTCTGTTGCAACAGGAGCCACAGACAATGTGTAAACAAATGGGAGTGCTGAGTGTTCCAATAAAACTTTATTTGCAAACTTTGTTATTTGTAAAAACAGATACCAGAACCTATTTTGCCCACAAACCATAGTTTTCCAACCCCTTACTTAGACAATATGTAGTAAACTTTACCAAAACACAAATTTATCCACATTCAGAAATTTACTAAAAAATAACTAGGTGAACAGGATATTTAATCATTAAAGAATCATATATTCCACTAGACTTCATGTAAAGTAAATCATTATTATATAAATTTAGTGATTTTCTAAAAGTTTTTATATTGTACAAAATCCAGCAATATAGAAATAGAGATCAGTTCTCATCTTTACAAACTTAACATACTTAGAATTTTAAATTTAATAAATATTGAATTTATTATAAATATGTTGGAATCTGCATGCATTTTAAGTACATGCTTGGCTGTGCAAAAATGTAGCCTTCTTCTCTGTACTGGAAGCTGACTAACTTCATAGCCCCCTTTTCTACTGATGGTGGAAAATTAGCCAATTCTTGATCAGTTCTCAGTTCAGCTCAAATACTCGGACAGTTCAGGCCCATGGTACAGTAATATTACAGCTTAAAATTCTCTTCTAGATTTTTGGGATGTCTCTTTTATCCAGTTCCTGAATGGACTCTGTAGTCCAGTACCAGGGAGGTACTAATATCAGCTGCTGAATTTTTGTCCCATTTCTTCCTGGGGCACAAGCGAGGCATGTTTCTCCCAAATAGTAACCTTAGCTTAACTGACTCTGCTTCCTTCCTCTTCCCTGGCTTTTGAAATCTCATGGAATTTGTAACCAGTTTTTGGATGATACCTGAGATAAACTATTTATCACACCCTCTCCTGCTTCTGTTCATGGCCACCTGGTAAAAGGCCTAGGAACACTACCTCTTGCATAGTCTTCACCTTCTGAGAATCTTCCAGTTCTCTAGAGCACTGAGAAAGTCAGATGGGAGATGAGACAGGAAGTCCCTGACCTTCTGATGCTCAAATACATCACATTTACATTTTTAGTGCTCTCTCCCCATACTGAGTTCAGTGGTATAGGGTGAAAAGGTATGGCTACTACTGTTCAAGCTCTCAAACAAGCAGTAGGCAAGCCCATTCTCTCTCCGATCCTCAAATCCTGTGGGAGTGGAGGATAGGGAGTACTGAGGCTGCTGAGTCAAGGCACCACATCCTCACCAACTACACTCTAACTCATTTTATTTCTACAGATAGCTCTTTACATCTGGTATAATGTATCCTTAGTTTTACACACAAAGTTAAGATTTTGAGGCCCTTTAAATTGGTCTTTGTCAACTCTTTCTTAGTGGATGTGGTGGGTGATGGGGTGACAGGCAAACAAAAAAAAATGACCTCAGGAATGGAGCCCAAGATTCTTAGAGCCTTTATTCTAAGGAGATTTCCATCTCTAGTTGTCAACAGCCTAGAAACCCATGGGTAACAGCAAGAAAGAACAAAATTCTTGACTGAAAAAAGGAAGTAGGAGATTAAAATATATTTATTCCACTTAATAAAAAATAATAAATTTTAAAAACAATGAAAATATATTCTATGATTCTTACTTGATAACATGTTTTCAGAAGAAGGCAGGAATATTATATAAAGCCATAAACTAGTAAACTGAGGACAAGATATTTGAGGAGAGGTAGAAATAACAGGAAATCCGTACTGAATAGTAACTTACAGAAGTATAGAATAATGAATTTAATATGCTATTGTATGGCAACTCAGCAGCAAAAACACCCACTTCAGAATGTTTAGTTCCCTTTACTTGTCACAGATGAATTTCCAGCTCCTACCCAAGACCAACCACTCCACTGGTACAATGGATCCATATATTTCCTACTCTTGAAAGATTTTGCTTCTGAATAGACCCCCTTTCTCTCCTACATTGTCCTTTTAGGGTCATCTCTATCAACATATTTAGGTGCTGTAATATTTGCCCTCTCCCAAAAGACCCCACATCTACTATATTAATGTGGTCTCACACTGCTGATAAAGATATATCCAAGACTGGGTAATTTACAAAGGAAAGAGGTTTAATTGACTCACATTTCCTTATGGCTAGGGAGACCTCACAATCATGGCAGAAGGTGAAGGAGAAGCAAAGGCACATCTTACATGGCAGCAGGCAGAGAGCTTGTGCAGGGGGACTGTCATTCATAAAACCATCAGGTCTCCTGAGAATTATTCACTACTATGAGAACTGTATGAAGGAACCCACCCCTGACGATTCAATTATCTCCACCTGGTCCCACCCTTGACACATGGGAATTTTTACAATTCAAGGTGAGATTTAGGTGGGGACACATCCAAACTATATCATCTACCAACCCTTTTCTCTTCCTATTTACAGAAACATTTCTCAAGATTTGGTCTGTACTCACAGTCTCTATTTCATAACTTCCCATTCCTAGGAAGCCACTGGCTATGTTTCAATTCATTCTAAACAAGTATTCATCCTAACAACCCCATGGAAACCTCACTTGAGATCACCAGTGGACAATCTGAGGGTCAATTCTTAGAGCTCATCTACTAAAACCATTTGGCACCATTTGGTATAGCAGATTATTTTCCCCTTGAAATATTGTCTCCAGTTGTTCTCCAGGATATTACACTCTGGGAATATGGCTCCTATTCATGGATCCATCTTTCTCAGTCTCTTTTGCTGGCTTTGCTGGCTCCTCTTCCTCAGCCAACTCTTCTCTAACCTCACTTTCCCTAATGAGCCCTCTCAATATTCTTGCTTTAAGTGCTTTAAGTATCATTTATAAGCTGAAGATTTAGCTCTGTTCTTGACACCTACTCCGAGATCCAGAAAGGCTGCTCTGTATCTCTACCCCAATATGCAATAGGTACCTCAAATTTAATTGCCCCAAATAGAACTCAAAATCCTCCCTCAGTCTAAAGATGAAAACAACTGCAAACAAATACTGAACTCAAATAGACTTTTTTTCATAATATGAATTAGCAATTCTGAAACTAATTTCTGTATATTCCAAAATTAAGCCAATTATTAATATGTTGATAATCATGGGAACCAGATATCCCTGTTAGAAAGTAAGTCACAAATATGGGAATGGTAAAGTCTAGACTGGAATGGAAAGCGTTAGTATGAACTATGGTGTTTGACATAGATAGTAGATAGAATGTAAATATAGATACATAAACACACACACACACACACACACACACACACACACACACAAACAGAGCTCTTTTGGCTGAAAAGATAGTAGCATTGACACCCCAGGAGCAATGACCTCACCTAGCATATACATTCTGATTTCAAAATATCATTCCTCACAATAAGAAACCAGGGAATTGGCCGGGTGCAGTGGCTCACATCTGTAATCCCAGCACTTAGGGAGGCCAAAGCAGGAAGATCACTGGAGGCTGGGAGTTCAAGACCAGCCTGACCAACATGGAGAAACCCCGTCTCAACTAAAAAAATACAAAATTAGCTGAGGTATGCAGATCATGAGGTCAAGAGATAGAGATCATCCTGGACAGCATAGTGAAACCCTGTCTCTACTAAAATACAAAAAAAAAAAAAAAAAAAAAAATTAGCTGACCGTGGTAGCATGTGCCTGCAGTCCCAGCTACTTGGGAGGCTGAGGCAGGAGAATCACTTGAACAGGAGGCGGAGGTTGCCGTGAGACAAGATTGTGTCATTGCACTCCAGCCTGGGCAACAAGAGCAAAACTCTGTCTCAAAAAAAAAAAAAAAAGAAAGAAAGAAAAAGAAAGAAAGAAAGAGAAAGAAAGAAACCAAGGAATCTTGGAAATCATGGAGCACCAAAAGTACATCATAAACCTGGAGTATCTTGTTCCAGAAAATAAAGAATTGCTCAAAGAATAAAGGGAGCATATAAAAGGCTGCAAGAATTAGCATGAAGATGCTCTCAATGGCTATATTTCTTGGGAAATTAAAGCATCAAAATAATTAATGAGACTAACAGATAATAATCCATTGAATACTGCAAAAGTCCATAAATCAATACTAACATAAATACATAAATGTCTAAGTAGTATATGCAGGAGAAAGTACAGCTTTGTCTTAGAGTTGAATGACAACTAATAAATGTAAAAGCAATGACAGAGGGGGAAATTATTATTTTGCAATCACCTTTATAAGAACTGATTTAGGTAAAAATCACCAATGGAGTGTTTGATGAGGAACAGGATATTTACGTAACCTCTAAGTATCTGACAAAGGGAAATACAGTAACTTTACAGTGAAGCAAGCTGGTGGACACTACCTTAATACAGAAATCAAAGTTAGCATCACCAATAGTAGATACTTTATCAGATTCTTTCTGATTTGATGTACTAAGACATATTATTATTACTATAGTTTCCCTTCTGAAAATATATAAGTGAGTTTAATCATGAGAAAGCCATAAACCTAAATTGAAGGAAATTCTAGCAATTAATTGCCTGCCCTTTTAAAATATTTAAAGCTCAAGAAAGACAAAAAAGGCTGAGAAACTGTCCTAGGTTAAAGGAGACTAAAGATACGGGGAAACTACAAACAAACCATCGTAGCAGAATACTAGGCTAGGAAGAAAAAGACATTGTTGGGGCAACTAGAAATTTGAGTATATCATGTGAATTAGATAGAGATATTTAATATTTTGTATCCTGATTTGGATTTTACTGTAGTTACATAAGTCATTATTCTTAAGAACTGTACCCAGAAATATTTAAGGGGCCAAGGGATGCTTTGCAACTTAATTTTAAATAAATCAGGAAAAAAAAAAAGAATGAGAAAGCAAAGAGGGCAGAGTGTAAGTGCTGAATCTGAATATGGAGAAGGAAGTTGTTTGTGGTATTTTTGCAATTTTCTTATGACATTGAAATTGTATTAAAAGTCAATTCTTTTTAGAAGAATTGGGAGCAGGAAAGATGTCAAAAATAATACCAGAAATAATATCAAGTTCAGCAAGAATAAGAGAATTCAAGTGTGTGCTAAAAAGAAGGAACTTCAGAGTTTTACCTCATAAAAGGAAGCTATTTAGAAGAAGATGCAGTTTAAATTATGGCTTTACTTATGGTAATGGTTGATTTTATATGACAATTTGGCTGGGCTAAGGAATGCTCAGATAGCTGGTACATTATTTGTGGGTGTGTCTGTGAGGGTGTTTCTGGAAGAGATTAGCATTTGGGCAGGAGACTGAGTAAAGAAGATTGTTCTCACCAATGTGAGTGGGCATGATCCAATTCACTGAGGGCCCAAATGAAACAAAACGTCAAGAGACACAAATTTGCTCTCTCTGACTGACCTGGGACATCCATCTTCTCCTGCCTTCAGATATTGACGCTCCTGGTTCTTGGGCCTTCAGGCTTAATCTGGGACTGGTGCCATTGGCTCCTCTAGTTTTGAGGCCTTCCAGACTTCAACTGGAACTACACCACCAGCTTTCCTGGGTGTAGCCACAAGATGGCAGATCATGGGACTTCTTAGCCTCCATGACCATGAGTCACTTTCATAATTAATCTCTTTCTATATAGAGTTGGTTCACAGTACCCTTGGGTTTTGCATCAGTGGATTCAACCCACCATAGATCAAAATATTTAAAGACTTTAAAAAATGACACAGTAAAAACACAAATTAAAATACAACATTAAAAATACTTTAACATCAACTAGTTGATACACTGCATTAAAAAACAATGTAGTACATCATCTACGTAAGTAGCATTTACGTTGTGTTAGATATTATAAGTAAACTAGAAATGATTTAAAGTATATGTAAGGATGTGTGTAGGTTGTATACCATTTTATATAAGGCACTTGGGCATCAACAGATTTTGGTATCCACGGGGGTCCTGGAATCAATCCCTCAAAGATACTGAGGGATGACTGTGTGTGTATATCCTACTTCCTACTGGTTTTGTTTCTCTAAATAATCCAGACTAATATACTGACAGTTTTGAAAAAGGAAGCTCAAGATCTTGGCATTGTGAAAGTCAAGGAAGAGAGGCCAATCATCAACAAAGTGAATTCTACAAAGATGATACAGTGATTCAGCTGTAGAGGAAGACTCATCTCAAGTTGTCGAAATCTTTAGGATGGAATTAGTGGATCATAGTGATGAGGAATGAGAGAAGGTAGTCTAGGTAGAAAAATACCGGACATTTAGGGAAAGGCACCAAAACCATATGAGCTGGGGCACAGTGAGGGAGGAGCAGAAAATGAGAGCTTAACGTGTATGATCTTTCCAGGAACCATGAGAAGGTAGAAAGAAATCTTCTCTTTAAGAGGGTGGCCAGGAAGTGATATATCATCCGGGAGAACTAATGTTCTTTAAGCAAAAGGAGTAGAAAGTATTCCAGAGAAATACTGCAACTATGGGGTTGTGTATTAGTCTGTACTTGCACTGCTATGAAGAAATGCCTGAGACCAGGTAATTTAAAAAAAAAAAAAAAAAAAGAGGTTTAATTGACTCACAGTTTTACGGGGCCGGTGGCAAGGCCTCAACAAACTTACAAACACGGAGAAAGGGAAAGCAAATATGTCCTTTTTCACATGGTGGCAGGAGATAGAAGTGTTGTGCGAAGGGGAAGCCCCTTATAAAACCATCAGATCAGGGATTCCACCAAGATGGCTGCATAGGAACAGCTCCAGAGCACAGTTCCCAGTGAGAGAGACACAGAAGGCTAGTGATTTCCGCATTTCCAACCAAGGTACCAGGTTCATTTCAGTGGAACTGGTTCGACAGTGGGTATAGCCCAAGAAGGGCAAACCGAGGCAGGGTGGGGCACTGCCTCACCCAGGAAATGCAACTGGCCAGAGGATAAGGGATTTTTTCACCATCTGGCACTCTGGTTCAGGTACTGCGTTTTTCCCAGGGCCTGTGCAGCCCACAAACCAGGAGATCCCTGCTAGTCTGAAAAGTGCCACGAGTTACCAGCACAGATCTGAGTGGCAGCTCTGGCTGGTACTGCAGGTTGCCAGCATAGATCAGGGTGGACATTTAGACTAGTGCTGAGAGCGCCTGCAGGACGGAGCTGCCCACTCCCCAGAAAGAGGGGGAGCTGGAAGCAGGGAGATAGGTGATATGGCTTGGCAGTTCACACCCCTACAAAGACCAACAAACAAGCCCTCTCACTTGAGAGTATCACAGAAAGCACATCAGTTTGAGCTCGACCCGGGATGATTGAGCTCAGTGGGGGGAATGGCATCTGCCACTGTGGAGGTGGTTCTAATCTCACCTGTGTAAACAAAAGCCAGAGGAAGCTTACACAGCAGCCAGACTGAGTCCCTGGCAGCCCAGCAGCACCTCTGCAGGCAGACAAGGGACAGACTGCCTCCTCAAGCAGCTCCCTGATATCTGTATAACCAAAGTATGCCTCATGCAGTAGAGCTCTGGCTAACACCTGGCAGGTACCCATTTGAAACAAAGTTACCAGAGGAATGATCAGGCCACAAATCTTGCTGTTCTGCAGCTGCCACAAGTGATTCCCAGGCAAGCAAGGTCTGGAGTGGACCTCCAGCAGTCCTGCAGACTGTTAGAAGGAAAACCAAAAATCAAAAAGAAATAGCTTCAATATCAACAGAAAGCACATCCACTCAGAGACCCCCATCTGACATCACCAACTTCAAAGATCAAAGGTAGATAAATCCATGAAGATGGGAAGAAACCAGTGCAAAAATAATAAAATCACTGAAGACCAGAATGCCTCTCCTCCTCCAAGGGATCACAACTACTCACCAGTAAGGGAACAAAACAGGATGGAGAATGAGCTTGACGAATTGACAGAAGCAGGTTTTGGAAGGTGGGTAATGACAAGTTTCTCTCAGCTAAAGGAACATGTTCTAACCCAAAGCAAAAAAACTAAAAAACTTGAAAAAAGGTTAGATGAAATGCTAACTAGAATAACCAGCTTAGGGAAGAACATAATTGACTTGATGGGCTGAAAAACACAGTACAAGAACTTGGCGAAGCATATACAAGTCTCAATAGCTGAATTGATCAAGCAGAAGAAAGTATATCAGAGATTGAAGACCAACTCAATGAAATAAAATGAGAAGACAAGATTAGAGAAAAAAGAGTGAAAAGAAACGAATAAATCCTGCAAGAAATATGGAATTATTTTAAAAGACCTAATCTACATTTGATTAGTGTACCTGAACGTGACAGGGAGAATGAATCCAAACTGGAGAACACTCTTCAGCATATTATCCAGAAGAATTTTGCCAACCTAGCAAGGCAGGCCAACATTCAAATCCAGGAAATACAGAGAACATCACAAAGATATTCCTCAAGAAAAACAATCCCAAGGCACATAATCGTCAAACTCACCAGTGTTGAAATGAAGAGAGAAAAAAAAAAAAAAAAAAAAAAAAAAAACCAGGGGTTGCAATCCTAGTCTCTGATAAAATGGACTTGAAATCAACAAAATTCGAAAGAGACAAAGAAGGACATTATATAATGGTAAAAGGATCAATGCAACAAGAAGACCTAACTATCCTAAATATATATGGACCCAATACAGGAGCAACCAGACACATAAAACAAGTTATTAATAACCTACAAAGAGACTTAGACTCCCACACAATAATAGTGGGAGACTTTAACACTCCACTGTCAATATTAGGCAGATCAACGAGACAGAAATTCAACAAGGATATCCAGGACTTGAACACAGATCTGGACCAGGCAGAACTAAAAGATATCTACGGACCTTTCCACCCTAAATCCACAGAATATACATTCTTCTCAGTACCACCTAGCACTGACTCTAAAATAGACAACATAATTGAAAGTAAATCATTCCTCAGCAAACACAAAAGAACGTAAATCACAACAGTCTCTCAGACCACAGTACAATCAAATTAGAATTCAGGATTAAGAAACTGACTCAAAACTGCACAACTACATGGAAACTGAACAACATGCTCCTGAATGATAACTGGAAAACAATGAAATGAAGGCAGACATAAAGATATTCTTCAAAACCAAAGAAAACAGAGACAACCTACTAGGATCTCTGGAACACATTTAAAGCAGAGTCTAGAGGAAAACCTATAGCAATAAATGCCCACATGAGAAGTGAGGAAAGATCTAAAATCGACACCCTATTGTCAAAATTGAAAGAGCTAGAGGAGCGAGATCAAACAAACTCAAAAACTGGTAGAAGACAAAAAAATAACTAAGATCAGAGCAGAACTGAAGGAGATAGAGACACAAAGAACCCTTCAAAAAATCAGTAATTCCAGGAGCTGGTCTTTTGAAAAGATCAACAAAACTGACAGACCGCTAGCCAGACTAATAAAAAAGAAAAGAGAGAAGAATCGAATATATGCAATAAAAAATGATAAAGGAGATATCACCACCTACTCCACAGAAGAAAACTACCATCAGAGATTACTACAAACAATTCTATGCACATAAACTAGTAAATATGGAAGAAATGGATAAATTCCTGGACACTTACACCCTCCCAAGAATAAACCAGGAAGAATTTGAATCCCTGAATAGACCAATAACCCAATGTCTGAAGTTGAGGCAGCAATTAATAGCCTACCAACCAAAAAAAGTCCAGGTCGAGATGAGGTTACAGTTAAATTCTACCATATGTTTACAGAGGAGCTGGTACCATTACTTCTGAAACTATTCCAAACAAAACAAAAAAAGGGAATCCTCCCTAACTCATTCTACAAGACCAACATTATCCTGATACCAAAACCCGGCAGAGACTCAGCAAGAAATGAAAACTTCAGGCCAATATCCATGATGAACATAGATGCAAAAATCTTCAATAAAAAACCGGCAAACTGGATGCAACAGCACATCAAAAAGCTTATCCAGCACGATAAGTAGGCTTCTCCCTGGGGATGCAAGGCTAGTTCAACATACGCAAGTCTATGAACGTAATTCACCACATAGACAGAACCAAAGACAAAAACCACATAATCATCTCAACTGATACAGAGAAGGCCTTCGACAAAATTCTACAGCCCTTTATGCTAAAAACTCTCAACAAACTAGGTATCAATGGAACATATCTCAAAATAATAAAAGTTATTTATGACAAACCCACAGCCAATATCATACTGAATGGGCAAAAACTGGAAGCAGTCCCTTCGAAAGCTGGCACTAGGCAAGGATGCCCTCTCTCACCATTTCTATTCAATATGGTAATGGAAGTTCTAGCTGGAGCAATTAGGCAAAAAAAAAAAAAAAGAAAAAAGAAAGAAAGAAAGAAAGGGTATTCAATTAGGAAGAGAGGAAGTCAAATTGTCTCTATTTGCAGATGGTACAACTGTATATTTAGAAGACCCTATCATCTCAGCCCAAAATCTCAAGCTGATAAGCAACTTCAGCAAAGTCTCAGGACACAAAATCAATATGCAGAAATCACAAGCATTCCTATACACCAATAAGAGACTTAAAGAGAGCCAAATCAAGAACAAACTCCCATTCACAATTGCTAGGACAATAAAATATCTAGGAATACAACTAACAAAGGATGTGAAGGACCTCTTCAAGGAGAACTACAAACCACTGCTCAAGAAAATAAGACACAAACAGGTGGAAAAACATTCCATGCTCATAAGGAAGAATCAAAATTGTGAAAATGGCCATACTGCCCAAAGTAATTTATAAATTCAATGCTATCCCCATCAAGCTATCATTAAACTTCTTACAGAACTGGAAAAAAAACACTTTAAACTTCATATGGAACCAAACGAGAGCCTGCATAGCCAAGAAAATCCTAAGCAAAAGGAATAAAGCTGGAAACATGATGCTACTTGACTTCAAACTATACTACAAGGCTACAGTAATCAAACAGCATAGTACTGGTACCAAAACAAATATGTAGACCAATGGAACAAAACAGAAGCCTCAGAAACAACAACACACATCTACAACCATCTGATCTTTGAAAAACCTGACAAAAACAAGCAATCAGGAAAGGATTCCCCATTTAATAAATGGTGTTGGGAAAACTGGCTAACCATGTGCAGAAAGCTGAAACTGGATCCCTTCCTGACACCTTACACTAAAATTAACTTCAGATGGATTAAAGATTTAAGTATAATACCTAACACCATAAAAACCCTAGAAAAAAACCTAGGCAATACCATTCAGGACATAGGCATGGGCAAGGACTTCATGACTAAAACACCAAAAGCAACAGCAACAAAAGCCAAAATGAACAAATGGGATCTTATTATACTTAAGAGTTTCTGCACAGCAAAACAAACAAACATTAGAATGAACCAGCAACCAACAGGATGAGAAAAAATTTTTGCAATCTACCCATCTGACAAAGGGCTAATATCCAGAATCTACAAAGAACTAAAGCAGATTTACAAGAAAAAAACAAACCCATTCAAAAGTGGGTGAAGGATATGATCACTTTTCAAAAGAAGACATTTGTGAGGCCAAAAAACATATGAAAAAATGCTCATTATCATTCACAATTAGAGAAATGCAAATCAAAACCCCACTGAGATACCATTTCTCACCAGTTAAAATGGCAATCATTAAAAAGTCGGGAGATAACAGATGCTAGAGAGCATGTGGTGAAATAGGAACACTTTTACACTACTGGTGGGAGTTTAAGTTAGTTCAATTATTGTGGAAGACAGTGTGGTGATTTCTCAAGGGCCAGGTGGGGATAACTGTAATTGTACTTTAAGTTCTGGGGCACATGCCATATGCCCCAGAACTTAAAGTACAATTAAAAAAAAATCAGATCTCCTGAGAACTCACTGTCATGAGAACAGCATGGGGTAAACCACCCCTTTGATTCAAGGGCCCTGCCCTTGATATGTGGAGATTATTACAATCAGGGTGAGATTTTGGTGGGGACACAGAGCCAAACCTTATAAGGTTGTCTCTTCAACAAATGTTGCTCAGTAAACTGAATATAAACAAGAATGAAATTGGTCCCTTACCTTACACTGTTTATAAGATAAACTGAAAAGGAATTAAAGGCATAAATACAAGAACTAAAAGCTATAAAACTCTTAAAACAAAGTAAAATCTTCCTGACACAGGATTTAGCAATGATTTCTTAACTATGACACCAAAAAGCAACAAAAGAAAAATAGTACTTTAAATGTTACTTCAAAAGACAAACCATACTTCAGCACAATTTAAAACTTTCGTTTATCAAAGGACACTATCTAGAGAGTGAAAAGTCAACACACAGACTGGGAGAAAATATCAGCAAATCATAAGTCCGATAAGGGTCTAGTATCAAGAATACCTAATGAACTTTCACAATTCGAGAACAAAAATAAAAACAAAACCCAACTGTGTGTGTGTATGTGTGTGTGTGTATGTGTGTGTGTGTAGATATAGATAAAATATATGCATATATATAAATATACATATAAATTATCCCCAGATTCAATACATTCATAATTATATGTTTATACATAAATTGAGTGTTATCTTCTTCAGACTACTATATATATTCTAAATACATATTTAAATTCACATATATTAATTGAAAACAGGTGTTCAGAAACTTGTATACAGATGTCCATAGCAGCTATTTGAAATACCCAAAAGGTGGAAACATCCAAAATGTCCATAAAGGATAAATGGATAAACAAAATGTGGTATATACATACAGTGGAACATTATTCAGTGATATGAAAGGAACAAAGCACTGATACATGCTACAACATGGATGAATGTTGAAAACACTGTGCTAAGTAAAAGAAGTCACACACATAAGGCCATATCTTGTATTATTCCATTTATATGAAACATTCAAAAAAGGCCAATTCATAGAGACAGAAAGGGCTTCTATGCGGATGAGGAAATGTGGGGGTATACCTCATGGGTATGGGCTTCCATTAGCAGGTGTGAAAAAAGTTCTAGGACTAGATAGTGGTGATGGCTGTATAACATTATGAATATACTTATTGCCCTGTATTTTACACTTTAAAATGATTAAAATAGTACATTTTATGTTGAAAACATTTTATCACAATTTTTAAAATCTAGAGTTCTTTCTGGGGACATAGTAGAGGGCCCTAGGAGGTGCGAAGTTGTATCAGGTGTTGGAAGGACGTGAACAAGCTGATTGGAGGAGGAGCTACATAAAGACACCAGAAAGGAAATTTGGGACCAAACTGGAAGAGGCCTGCACATTGCATAAATTTGCATATTATCCTAAAGACTATAATGAACAATTAAAAAATTTTAAGCAGCAGGGTAAATGGATCTCGCTGTTCTAAAGTTTCTGTAATACTCTTTTGAATGGAGTCCTGGTAGGGTATCTAAGCAACTATCAAAAACTCTTTTGTGAGAGTTTCATTAGTAAATATAATTAAATTATTCCACACCCTCTTCCAGGAAGCCAGGGCTAAAATGTCCTCTTCTAAATCTTTCTTAAACTGTAACCCAAAAGAAGTAGCCAGACTGGTGACCATCTCTAACAAGATTTTAATACCTCTCAAAGAATACTTTTTGTAAAAAAGTATGAAGACTAATACTTCCACAAACAATTAGTGGATTAAAGGCCTAGGCTATGTTAAAAGGAAAAAAAAAATAGCAAAATGTTTCCTCTGCTCCCAGGCAGCCCTGAAACTTCCTCCCAGATGTGGGATAATCCTTTGTACGTAAGCACAAAAGCCAAGTCTGTTAATATTACAGGACAGAAAGTCAACTCTGCCGCCTGCAAGTCTGGCATGTAAAGTAAATAGATCTATCCTTAATGAAAACCACAAGCAGCTGGTACTTTGGGCACTACAAGAATGCAGGAAGGAATTCTCTGTGATCCAACCCTGGCCATAGCGTGCATGAACACCTTATGCTGAAAGACTTGGTAAGATCCAATGTTAAGTCTACTGTTCTCATTAGTCTAAGTGGTACCCTATTTAAGTTAGATGAGTTTGTACTCCCACACAGAGGTCTCATTACCATAGTTTCCCATTTGCAAGCCTTTACTGGGCTTAAGTAATGCTATAGTTTCAGATTCAAATACCCAACTAAATAATAATGCGTTTGTTTTAAAAACCAGCCACGTTAGCCAAGGTTTATTCAAGACTCTCCTTGAGCCACTTAGAGTCATTCTATGCTTCTAGACTCATCTCCCTCTGCTCCCCTAGAGAGCTCTTTTACTCACTTATCTCATTAATTGTTTACCTATTGATGTGCTGGGCCCTGGAATACAGAGATGAGTAAGATATGGTTTCTGCTTTCAAGGTACTATCATAGGCCAACAGAAAAACAGACATTGGGCTATTGCAGGAACAAAGTATCTTTCAAATGCATCTCTCCAATAGTGTCTTAGTGTTTGTGAAAATTTTGTGCAAAACATTTTAGAAGCTTTACAAAATTAGAGTCATCTCCCCATTCTAGGCAGAACTTTACTGTGCATTGTTTAATCACAATGAGATAGAAATGTAGGAAAATTAGAGAGACTAGCCAAACAGGCTTTAATGTGTCTTTATGTCTAATAAAGAGACACTGCACCAAGCAGTACTTCAATAATACTATCTTTGCCCTGCTCTGAGAATAAGGATGTCACCCCTACCTGTTCAATTCAGAACTCCTCGGCTATGCACACATTCCACAGCCAGACCTCGTGGCCTTGACCAGGTTGATGGCATCAAAAGATGGGAAAGAGGTATATTCTCTTTTATTATCTCCTGAGCCTCAAACTGTTCTATCTAATCACATCTTTCACTTATATTTGAGTCATGAAGGGACAGGTCTCTAACATGTTCTAGAAACAGTTAAGAGCATGCAAACTCTGGACAAAGAGTTTTCTCTCAGACATTTTGTAAGATCGATATGTTCACTCTCCTGTGCAATACGCAGAATGTATCTTACAGTGACTTAAAAACGCTAAACTGTGGGTACAGTTAATTGTATTTGTTTCCCATGAAAAGATAAAAATAACTGTTATGCACCAAATATCAGGGGTTTTGACTGATGATCTCGCATAGCAAACATCAAGCATGGGGCTGGGCACATAGTGTATCTATGTGTTTGTTGAGGGCATGGACGCAAACAATAAATGACAAAGGTCATCTGGAAACATCAGAAGCACACTGCCTGGAAATAGTCAGGCCTGGCTTTGGTCCTCCTTTGCTATTAATGATCTCAAATGACTATGAGAAAATCCCACCACTTTTTGTGGTTTTGGCTTCCTCATCTGAAAATTAGAAACTGAGCTTAATTTCCAAGTTTCTTTCAAACTCTAAAAAACTTATCATTTTGTATTCTTAATCTAAATCTCCCACCCCATCCTCAATCTTTCCTCTAAGATGTCCAGTCTTTTTAGTCTGACCACTGGAATATAATGAGCTCCATTAAATCTTAATAATAAAAGTTCTAATTTTTAGTGTATAGTAGGCACTCAGTAAATTTAATTTCATCTTACTATAGAAAGACAGTAATTTTAGACCTAAATGTGGACTTCCATGGAAAACTGGTAGGTACTTTTCTCCCAGTTTAGCAGTTTCTAATTAAATTTCTAAATATGAACTGTTTTTCAGTGCCTATTAAGTCCACCCTATTTGCATATAGGAATTCTACATAATCGTTAATACATTTTTATCACTTGTCCCCTCAGTTTGCAGACTAAAGTCAATCTGACATTTTTCATCTAAAGTCATTAAGGCAGATAGCTTTTTGGCTGTCTGATATTTCCATCCCATGTGTCAAATATTCCGTACCAATGGAATGGAAACACACACAGGTACAACTGAGAACTTCATATGCAGTCTTTGGATGAAAACAAAAACTATTGTGGGATACATATTCACCAGGAATGAGTTTGCATTTTGGCCTGAATATGTTTTAGGATTATTATTCTAAGCCTACTATAGTCTTGATATTGGTGCAAACCCATATGGGAACATTTCTCCTCTCCCTGCACACCCACTTGGCAGTAAAGCAGCTTGAGATCCTCCAACTAGTTAGTAGAATCAGGTCACTGTACATTTTGCAAACCCAACCTTCTCCAGGGCCAGTTCAAGGCTATTTAGATAGAGGTAGTAGGAAGCCTTTAGCATTGTATTCGTTACCATGGAGGGCGTAGAAAGCCCCAGTATGGAATTCATTACCAATCAGAGAGCCACAGGCTTTGGGGTAATAAAACTAATAATTAAATTTTATTTGATTTATCTGGATCTGTTTTGTACCTGTTAGTACCCAGAGCAGAAGAGAGGCGATTCGTTGGTACCCCAGAACGCCAACAGGTTTAGAAAGCCATTTCTACATTGGCTCAATTTTAGTTTTCAGTACATATTTTTATAACTTTGTGGACAAAAGAACATAGAATCAGAGTGAACGCTTGAATTCTTTAGCTCTAACTCTTCCTCTCTCTAAATATATACAAAATCTATAGCTCAGAAGGCAGATCAGAGTCTAGAATACCAAACAAATCTATGCATCTCCAGTTTTCTCTCAAACAGCAAGAGAATCTATTAAAGGGAAAACAATAAGAAATATGAGAGGAAAAAATAGGTAAATAGCGATAGAAACTAGCAAATTCACCTTTAGCAAAAACAAAAATTCTAATATTGAGGACCCATAGCAAAGAAATGAAACTTATCGCTAGAAATGCGATGTGAAAGCTAGGTGGCCATGTCAAAGGGCTCCAGACGAGATGAACGATTCGAGAGGGAAATTAAAAATTCTGAGATACAAAAAAAAAAAAAAAAAATAGTCCGAAGACCCAAGCTGCCATCCAGCCCAAAGCACAACCTAGAATGGCTGTCTTTCCTCACATAACATAAGAGGCCACCAGGTGTCAGTGAAAGCTAAAAAATAAAAACAAAGCTTTGGGCATTTTTGTTGTTTTATTTGGTTTGAAAATAGCTTGCCTAAATTTACATGAGGAGAGAACCTTCTGGACATGTTTGAGATTTTAAAAAATAATAATGAATCTCAAATATAGGAAATCTCAAATACAGAAATTCACAAATATCAAAAAAAAAGTTTGTTAATAGATCGAGTGCAGTGGTTCACGCCTGTAATCCCAGCCCTTTGGGAGGCTGAGATTGGCAGATCACTAGGTCAGGAGATCAAGATCATCCTGGCCAACACGGTGAAATCCTGTCTCTACTAAAAATACAAAAAAAAAAAAAAAATTAGCTGGGCATGGTGGCGTGTGCCTGTAGTCCCAGCTGCTCGGGAGGCTGAGGCAGGAGAATTGCTTGAACTCAGAAGGCAGAGACTGCAGTGAGCCGAGATCATGCCACGGCACTACAGCCTGGGCAACAGTGCAACACTGTCTCAAAAAAAAAGTTTGTTAATAAACATCATGATGTACTCCCAATTGTTTTTTACATATCAGAGAATGTCCATCTTACTTAACCAATGACACATTTGGGAGGAAAAAACAAAGTTTTCAATTGGTTAGAGATGCAGCAGATAGTCAAATTATTTTAATAAACTTGACTGTCAGATACATTCCCACCCAGGATAAGCGCAAGCATCATGTGAAAGAGGCAGCTGTTTGAGGATCCCCGCTGTTGATTAAACTCCAAGGAATTTTAGCTGACTTTCCACACCACACAGCCCTCCGCCAAGCTAATGACCTTGCTGCAGATTCATAATGACAATTTGGAGAAAGTTTTATTTCACAAATTGTTGTGCCACAATCTAAGGCTAATCAACTTCCCTTTTCCCCCCATGGATCTTAAACTTACCATGCTTAGAATAGATAAGAATCTTCTAGAAAGCAATTTTCTTTCTACTTTAGAAGCCAATAGGTCCTCGATAGGTCTCACCTGTGCTTCTGATTAGCTGCATTCTTAACACTCAGCTGCCTCTCTGCCTCAAAACCGAAATTATCCCCAGTAAATAAAAACCAGCATTATTTAAATCTCATTTTATACTTATAGGACAACACATTCACTCATGTTACTTGATATTAGCAGCAATTCTATTTTGTAGGGAAAATAATACCATCCCTGTTTTGTAAATGAGATTGAAACTAAACAATTCATCCAAGTTTGCACATTAGGTTAACTTCCTAGCCTCAATTTCCCATCTGTAAATTTTTCTGACTCAGTTCCAAAAACAAATATAAATAAAGAGCCATATGTTATCAAAAATCTTTTCTGTTTCCAGAGAAAACCACTTTACCAAAGTAGAATAAAGAGACAAATGCGATTCTGGTTATCTGAAAAAAAAAAAAAAATTCAATACTGACAACAAAAGCAACATTTGTCAAATTTTAGGAAGGAGAGTAAATTTTTTATGAGGTTGTAGCACTATAAATAAAATAGAAAATGGTTACATATTTTTTCATGTCTTTGGCTGAAGCAGAGTTGTGAGACACACACAGTGTTTATTTAAAAGGCTATATGTTATATTTTTCAATTTTGTTGTCAGGAAACTAAGAGGCAGAAAAGTAAAAGTTATGAAAACTTAAGAAGAAATGCTGATAATTTAAACCATTTACCCACCTGGATACTGAATGGAGATAAACAGAGAGGTCAGGCAGAAGAGGCTGGAAACATGTTCTTCATCCCTTTTGAGCGGCGGAAGAAGCGGGTGTAGATGGGAGGGAGCAGGGTTGCCTAAATGATGGTCTTTAAACAGATTCACCTGAAGCAGAACCCAAGCCAAGGATTGGACTACAAGTAGTTCATTTGGGAATTAATCCAAGAAGGGGAGTGGGGGAGTGAGACAGGGAAGAGAAGAAAGCCAACAAAGAGAATATTCTAAAGCCAGTTATTGCTGTAGGCAGCCTGAGCTCCAACCATCTGGGGAAGGCTGGGAGAAAGCACAGAACACACCTTAGAGTTATTCTCAGCCTAGGCTCCAGGAAGCTGGCATATTTATTCATTGACTCCTAGGCTTTCATTGTTTGAGGGCTACTTCTAGCCACATGAATTCTTGAGCACTTACAGCTTGTCTTATGCATGGGCCAATAATATTCCTGTGGCCAGGAAAAAAAACAAACACTCCAACACAAAGTGCACGTGGTTGTGATAAACACTCTCTGTGTGTAGAGGTGAATGCTGGGAGGAGAAGGATGGGGATTTAGCAGCATTTCCTGTACCCAGCAAATCACAGAGGGCCCGGCTTGGTGACTCACGCATGCAATCCCAGTACTTTGGGAGGCCAAGGCAGACGGATCACTTGAGACCAGGAGTTCAAGACCAGCCTGGGCAACATGGTGAAACCCAGACTCTACTGAAAATACAAAAATTAGCCAGATGTGGTAGTGCATGCCTGTAATCCCTGCTACTCAGGAGGCTGAGGCACAGAATCCCTTGAACCCAGGAAGCAGAGGTTGCAGCGAGTCAAGATCATACCATTGCACTCCAAGCTAGGTAACAGAGTGAGACTCTGACACTGTCTTAAAAAAAAAAAAAGTCACAGGCAGAACTGGCCAAACGCAGAACCCCACCCCACAACACACACACATACATGCACACGCACACACATACACAGCAGGAACATCACTCTAAGCTTACTGCACAGCCAAGAGCAGACAGACCAGACATTTGGTGTTTCTGAGCGAAGAAAGGCAACTGGGCCACACATACTCAGGTCTTTGCCCAAACTCATTGCTTAAATCACACCTCTCTGCTGAGGGGAATGAATGGGGAGATCAAGGGGCCAGGGGCGTGTTCTGATGGAGCAGGGTGAAAAGGAACTTACCAAGAAGGGTAGTTCTGGCTGAGAATTACAGCAGGTGAGGAGTATCTAGAAAAATCACTCAGATTGTTTTCACTCACCTTTTTACCTCTTGTTTCTGACTAAAAAGAAATGAGAAATTCCTTTTTCTGGTGTCACTTAGGTTTCACTGAGGTGTTAGCACATCTCAACAGAAATGTCAGAAGGTATATTTTAGGCAGTAGAGATCCAAAATATATACATTTAATAGAGAGTCAACTGGCATAAACATTACTTTCAGACATTAATATTTTTCCTCTATGGGAGAATTCAAAACCATAATCCACTTATTGGGTAGTAAATCAGGCTATCTTAAAATATTTTTATAACTCCCAGATATCAAGTAAATTGACCTAAAAAGGTGAGAAGAGAATAGGCAAAAATAAATAAATGCTATGAACAGCAAAATAGCCTTCTTTATAATGTGTCATAATTTTGTTCTACATTTTTATAGGATTATAGCATACTTATCCTAGGACCATTTAGGTAACATGTGGATGTGGCAAGCCAACACAAATCACCTAACTTATTTTGTTGGAAAGGGAAGACTTTCTGATATAAAACATATTTGGCAATATCTATAACTATGTAGGGTGTGTGTTGGGGGGGCGGTATGTGTGTGAATGTATTTATGTGTGTATCCCACTGACTTATTGGGTATAGATTTAAGTAATAACCTGTGGCAATTTTCAATCCCATAGAAAGTTGAGACAATCAAAAGAAACATATAAGTTTCCAAAAACAAAAGCAAGTATGTGCTATGATAGACAATGGACTACCTTTGATGGCCAAAGACAACTTACTCATTCGGCATTGACCAAGGGAGATTGGGGAAAAGACAGAAAGAGATTGTATTAGTTATCTATTGCTGTGTAATGAATTCACCTACAATGTAGCAGCTTGGAACAAAAACAATTGACCATCTTACAAAATTTATAAAGGTCAGAGTCTGAGAATGACTTAGTTGGGTCTAAGGACTCTCATGAGGTTGCAGTCATCTGAAGTCTTAACTGGGCTGGAGGATTCACTTCCAAAGTCCCACTCATGGGACTTTTGGCCCTAATACTCAGTTACTCACTGCACGTGCCTCTGCCTCGCACTACGTGGAAGCCAGCCTCCATAGAAGCATGTGATCTAAGAGAAAGAGAGAGCAACCAAGAAAGAAGCCACAGTATTGTTTACAATCTCAGAAGTGACACACCCCCACTCTTCCCACATTCTGTTGATCACAAAGACCAACCCTGGAACAATGTGGGAGGAAGCATGTATAGATACCAGCGCCTACATTAGCAGGCAGGGTCACTGGGGCTATCTGAGAAGCTGGAAGAAAATAAGTACATATGGGCCTTGGAGCCTTTCCATCACAGCCAAAGAGATGATAACCTCAGTGGAACCTTTCTGAAGGATGAGGTCTTGATGCAAGAGCCAAAAGTTGCTCAGAAAAAGCCTGAATAATCGGAAAAGATAGACTATTGCAAGCTGATAAGATAACACAGAGAAACATTTCTAAGCAAAATGTTGGTTCTCACTTTGGAACTTTTATATCTGATCCTACTTAGAGAAGAAAAGATGTCCTGGGATTTTCTGGGCTTTGTTTTTCTTTAGTATAATCCTTCATGTGTCATGCATTTCAAGATGGCCAGTCCTGGCTCCCAGCTAATGAAGCCCCACAGGTAATCCTCGGGCCTACAGAGGTGAAAAGGAGAAAAATCCATCAGATTCAGACTGGCAAATAGTTCTGAGGAGACAGAATACAATTGTATCTCCTAAGATCATTACCAACAATTTCCACAGCACAAACCGTGTATAGAACGATGATGCATAAAACGTCACTAAGGAGAATGTTCGGCTCCGGACACGGAAACAATACCACACACTTGCCATGGTACTAAAGGCAAATTTGTTTCTTATGGCCACAGATCTAAATTACAGACTTTACTATGACCAAGTATTTGAGTCTTTTTTTTATTCTAAGAGCAAGGCCTTTAAAAAATGAGATGAGGTTGACTCTGTAGTGGTTAAAACGTGCCCACCAACTGCTTGGCATGTCTCCCAACAGAGGCAGGTCTTAATCCTTCTTTCCCTAAGCATGGGCCAGGCTTACTAACTTCCTCCTAATAAATAGAACATGGAGGAAAGCACTTCCAGGGCCAGGTCATACAAAGCAGTATGACTGCTACTTGACTCGCTCTTTTTTTGCGGGGTGTGGGGGGACGGAGTTTCACTCTGTCGCCCAGGCTGAAGTGCAGTGGTGCGATCTTAGCTCACTGCAACCTCTGCTGCCTGGATTCAAGTGATTCTCCTGCCCCAGCCTCCAAAGTAGCTAGGATTACACATGCCAGCCATCATACCCGGCTAATTTTTGTAGTTTTAGTAGAGACAGGTTTCACCATCTTGGCCAGCCTGGTCTTGAACTCTTGACCTCGTGATCTACCTGCCTTGGTCTTCCAAAGTGCTGAGATTACAGTCGTGAGCAACTGTGCCCAGCCACTTGGCCCTCTCTTGAGACATATGTGTTTGGAGCCCTGAGTCACCATGTAAGAAGTCTGAAAGCTGGAGGCACCATGCTGAAGAGACCCCTTGGAGAGGCCACAGAGTCTCAGAGAAAGATGCCCGAGGAGACCCAGTGTGGCAGCCCCTGGTCCACAGCAGACCTTTGAGTGTGAAGGCCTTTGAGAAGACCCAGCCTCAGCCACTGTAGGACTATGGTCCCACAAGAGAACCCGAGCAACAGCCACCTACCTGGACTCAGGCAAACCTCAGCACTATCAGAGATAATAATCATCAGTGATCCTTCTGGCGTTAAGCCATTATCTGTGGGAGTTTTGTTACACAGTCATTGATAACCTGAGACAGACTTTATTAGTCCTTCAACCACAACTAACCAGAAAAGGGGCTGAGAGGGATTATTTGTATTGAAAAGGACTTCATTCAATGTGTTTTAATCAGGTTTGGTGATTTTATTCTTATCGCTTCCTCTCTTCCTCGTCAGTGCAAGCCTCTTACAGCAGTTTCTCTCCTGCAGAGTTCAGCTGTCAAACTTTCCCAGGACAAAACAGTCACTTTCTAATCCCTCTGTTTCGAAATTCTAGTGGCCATCGCCCTCAGAAATGGCTATTTTAAGGGAGAAAATGGCCAAATAACTGTGAAGAAATGATATTTTACTGGAAGATGACAACATCCAATGGGCAATTTTCAATACAACATTAGTATTTGCACTAGACTCTTGTTGTTGTTGGGTTTTGTTTGTTTGTTTTTTGAGATAGAGTCTTGCTTTGTCACCCTGGTTGGAGTGCACTGGCACTATCTCGGCTCACCGCAACCTCTGCCTCCCAGGTTCAAGTGATTCTCCTGCCTCAGCCTCCTGAGTACCTGGGATTACAGGTGTGTGCCACCACACCAGGCTAATTTTCATATTTGTAGTAAAGACAGGGTTTAGCCATGTTGGCCAGGCTGGTCTCGAACTCCTGGCCTCAAGCAATCTGCCCACCTCAGCCTCCCAAAGTGCTGGGATTACAGGCATGAGCCACCATGCCCGGTTTGTTGTTTTTTCTAAGTGACATGTAAAGCATTCATACATTCGCAGGTGGCTCCTTTTAATCACCACAGCAGGAAGTGTGCTGATTGAAAGACATTCAATGCAGGAAATGGACAGGATGCATTTGCTTGCTTCCCAGATCTAATTTAGAGGATGCTAGAAGTGTAGGCAAGAAAGCAGTCTCAGGAATGGCCAGTGCAACACCTGCCAATGAGCAGCACTGCAGGAGTCCCAGGAAGGAAGAAAAGCCAGGGTGGAGGGCAGCCAGTGAGCAAATAAGACGGAATGGGGGGATAGGTGGGTGGGATGAAGTGAATACCAGTTTCTTAGTCAGAGTAACATCAACTGTATCTCTTACATCAGTGGCACCTCTTCTACATGGAATCAGTGTTGTCACATACGGCAAGTACGAGCTAAATGGCCCAGGTCCTTCTTTCTACAGATGCAGAACATCAACATGAGCTTTGCCTGAATGTTTGATTTGCTCTGTAGGACTCGGTGGCCTTTGTGGCAGATTTTTGACATTTGCATACTGGCCTTGAATCTTGGGGCAATTCTACCATTTATTACAAATGCAACATTTAAATGTGGCCATGGAGTTCCTTTCTGGGGTCACAGTTACTCTGCATGTTAACTCCTAGATGCTTGTATCAACCCAGAAAGCTTCCTTGAGTTGACAGTGTCGTTATTTCCTAAAGAAGCACTAGAGATGGGCTTACTTGTGATATATTAAACTAATTGAATAACAGAAGTGTGTTGGAGAAATTGTATGAGTTCTCCACACATGTGGTTCATATGACTGTGGCCTTCATCGGCATGCTTGGTGGTGATAATCTCTACAATAGTGGTCCTCAAGTCTGGCAGCACATTAGAATCACTGGGATAGTTTTTAAAATATACTCATGCCAAGCCCTCCCCAGACCAATTATATTTAAACCACTAGGGGTAGGCATTGGTATTTTAAAAAATCTCTCTCATGATTCTAATGTGCAGCTAGGTGAATTTCTGCTTTATATAATTTTTATCTACAATTAATGTTTTTGGTTTTCAGAGTAAATAATTGTTTTCAATGCCTTCTGGTGCTACAGGGCTGTTCACATCATCATTCATCTTTAAGTATTACTACAATTGATACTAAAAATGGCCCTAAATCCTTGTTGAAAAGAAACATTGAAGACTATTAGGAAAGACAGAGTTCTGAGGAGAAATAGATGCTTGAAAGTGAAGATCTGTGCTCAACATGATTCTGAGTCTAGTCATTCTCCTTAAGGACTTGGCAATGGCTTCCAAGAATCTTATGTAACTCAAGTTAAACTGGGTACCCTCTAGACCAGAATCAGCATAGTATTGTAGCCACAAGACAGCTCAAAGATACTTCCAAAAAGCCTTGGTAGATAGTATAAGTCTTTACTTACATTTCTTGAAAATTTAGAGAGAAAACTATGTAGCAAAGTTGCTTTAAAACACTGTCACCCCCAAATCCTACAGTATAGTATAGAAAACACTTCTAATATTGAGTCCCTGCTCATTCTAAACACCCTGTCTTTCAAAAGCTTAGCGTACTCAGGATTTTTTGTTTCTCTCTCTCTCTCTTTTCAAATCCATTCCTTTCTCCTATAAATAGCTTTATGTCTCTTTAATATTTCATCACTCATCAGTATCTTTTATATTTCATGCCCAGCATCCATTTCTTTTTTTCCCCAGCTGAATTGAGGTATAATTGACAAATTGTGTACTTTTATGGTATACAATGTGATATTTTGATCTCTGTATATATCATAAAATGATTAAATCAAGATAATTAACATATTTATTGTCCCTCATGCTTATTTTTTTGTTGTTGTTGTGAGAACATTTAAAATTTACTCTCAACAATTTTCAAGTGTACAATATTATTAACTATAATCACCATGTTGCACAGTAGGTCTCCAGAACTTATCATCCTAACTCAAACTTTGTACCCTTTGGCCAACATCTCTCATTTCTTATTCTAGTAAGGACAAAAGCACTTTTCTTAAACAACCTTACCTCTCTTAAAAGCGTTTCCAGTGGAGCTGACCCAGACTGCCTCAAGGGCCAGGAATGAGACCTGGCCAGTCATCTGCACCCCACAGTGATCTGCTTAAGGTGAGCAAAATGTCCCAGCAGGGCAAATTAAGGGCAATGGAACAATTCCAAGATTGTTTATATTATTGGATGAGGAGCTTGCTTTCTTCTGAAGATACTAGCCTTAGGAATAGTCTGTAACTGCTGAAAGTGACTATGAGAATTCTAAGAATGAAGTCAATGGCAAGGACATAGAATTTATGGGTAGAAAGAAAGTACACCTGGATATGACATAACTCTAGTAGGTTAATCTCAAACCTACTTAGCTTTTGATTGAATCCAGCTGTGCTTCCAGAAAAACTATCCTGTGTTACACATACAGAAGACATGAAACTGTTTTAAAGTAGACTGACTTTGGTTTTTATTACTTGACACTGAAAAAGTTATATCTAATACAGAAACCAGTACTTGGAAAAAAGGTGTTAGAAATAAGCCCATAAAATGTGGAATTGGCTGAGCTGTGATATGGTAGATGGCAGTAAAAATACCTATATCCTTACTAAGTTAAGGATTTGGAAATGTTTGTTACAAGGTGCTTGACCTATCACTTATTGTACCTTGGGATACAGATAATGTGTCTAACAAGGCTAGAATGTTAAAAACTTGGCAGAAAAACTCTAGAATATAGGAATACATTGGTTACTCCTTGCAGCCTTCACTAAAGTCCAGCAAGAGAGAGACTCTGTTTATGAAGAACTTATATGCATGCTAGCCTATCTGGAGACAGAGAGGGAAAACAGTAACACTTTGCAAAGAAAGACCCTTCCTGTCCACAAGTAATTGAAGATGCTTTAGAATCTCTTCGTCTTTTTACTTGCAGGACTAGAGATACTAAATTCTCTGCCCCAGACTGAAGTTAGAATTGAGGCTAAAAGTGGAACTGGAGATAAGATAGCCACCCAGGAGGAAGATTCAACACCTTCCTCCATTGGGCTTCTAAGCACCTTGCCCTATGAGCTCTGTCTACATAGAAGATAACCCCAAGGGAAAAAAAAGCCTGTCATTGGACTGCAAGTTGGCAACAAGGGAAAGATAAGACAGAATTTTTTAACTGTCTTGAGACAAAGCTGGAATTGGAAAATATGAAGATGATCACTGGTCAGAGGCGCAGAGCTCTCCCTAGGCCCCACTGTCCGGAATCTAAATTCTGAGACACTGACTTGACAAGATAATGAACCTTATCAGGACTAAAATGGACACACCTACCAAACTTTTTTAAGTGATATGTTTTCAGCTAATTCTCAGTCTCTTAAACAAAGGTCAATATGGGTATCACTTTATATGTGTATCACATATGTGCAGCTTTTCTTCGTTCAGTTAGTGATAGGTTATATCTTGGGGAAAAGTCTATGCTAGTGCCTGCTGTCTTAACTCTCACATTAATTTCTGCAAATGGTATTTCATTGTATAATTTATTTGTCAATTTTACTATTTACCTTTATTTTCAAGTCCACTATTGCTAACTGCGATGGCTATCCAATTTAGGTATATCATAAAGAATGATCCAACAGATATACTTTACTGTATTTATGGAAATAGATTTTACCTTAAGTCTCAAACCTGGTACTATTGGAAGGGTTAACATTCCTAGCTGACAACTTCTTTAATCTCAAAGAAGCATTTGTTCAATAAACAAATTGATGACTATCATTAAGTATCCTCCGTAATGCTCCAACCAAATACCTCATTGATGGAAGGGCAAAGTGCCCGATGGACAGTGAGTTGAGATCCAGGCCTTTTGTGGAGCCCTCTAGCACAGTCTCCACACCAGAGTGTCTTTCTATTTTTTTTCCTTCTAGTCGATTTTGATAAAGTCCCATGGTTTCCTAATATGCCAGCAGTATGTTTGTTTTTCATTTGCTTGTAGGTTACTAAAGCCACAGATGTGGGTGGGTGGCAGGAACTCAGCACTTTGCTTCCTTAGCGGTAAGTACTGCCATCAACTGCACACACATGGCTCCTATTAAAGTCAATGGAAGGCACGTGTCTAACTTGGAGGGCAAAACTGGCAAAATTGAAACAGCTGTAGCTATTGACCCTCTGTTTTGAATGGGTGCTACATGAGGTGAATAGTTCAGTTCCTTCTTCTAACCTGTTTATGTGATTTCCTCATCGCATAATAGCCAACTCTTTCTGCCTCTGTTCATATATCCTGGGATTTTCTCCAGGTTTTTCTTGGTTCAGCATTCACTTCTTTCTTTTTCATTATGAAAAAAGAAACCTAGGAAAGCCTTTTTGGATCAAGTCTATGAATACCAGTGACAAACAATAACCCTCTAGTGCCAACAGAACCTGGGTGACCAATTGTTGAAACATTTTAGAGGAGAATTAAATATCTAATTGGAGCAATGGGTTAAAGGTAAGTCTCATTTTGCCCTCAATTTTTCCATGATTCATTGAACATTGGCTAATTTCATGAACATTTTTTGAACATCTCAACATGCTAATTACAGGTAGAATTGGGACACATAACAAAACAAAGACACTTTTATATACAAAAATTTTACATTCTAGGAAAGACCGTCAAAAAAACATTGCCTCCAACATGAAATCATGAACAACTTAAGGGCAGGGAACCTATGCCATCATCATCATGTCGTCAGTACTCAAGAAATACTTCTTATTCTTATTAATAAAATAATTGCAATGTGTGGGAGGTCAACAGAGACAGTAGAGACAAAGTCTGAGAGTTAAAAAAATGATTCAAACTTGGGTGGAGAATTACGAAGCATCACCACAGAGGTTATAGAGAAAATGTCAAAATGAATGGGATTGATCATATGAAGCATTGTCAGCTTTGGAGCAGCTGACCCCTATGAGACAGGACAAGAACAGGAGTCATCAGGACAGATGGAGACGTAGGATGGGAATCTGTAAAAACTAATGTCACAGAAGGCAAGGAAGAGAGAGAAATATCCAAGAGGGTGTGGATAAAGATAAGAAAAGTTAGAGTACATATGTAAAATGCAGACTAAAAGTGTATGTTTAATAAAAAGCATTTAAAAAACATCAAAAAGTGAAAACCAGGCCAAAACTGTAAATAAGAAGTAGATGAGAGAAGGAAAGCATAAGCTTAAAGGAATAAGGTATTCCTATGCCTGTTTTCATGAACAGAAGCTTCTTTTGAACCCCTCCACAGAACCCAACACACAGATTATCAAAGTAGTCTTCTATGACATTCAGATATATTTCAAGGCCAGGAGCAGTGGCTCGCACCTGTAATCCCAGCACTCTGGGAGGCTGAGGCAAGCAGATCACTTGAGGTCAAGAGTTCAAGACTAGCCAGGCTAACCTGGTGAAACCCAGTCTCTGCAAAAAATAAAAAAGTTAGCTGGGTGTAGTGGCACATGTTTGTAATCCCAGCTACTTGGGAGGCTGAGGCAGGAGAATAGCTTGAACCCGGGAGGCAGAGGTTGCAGTGAGCCAGATCACATCACTGCCCTCCAGAGTGCAGTGGGTGACAGAGTGAAACGCTCTCTCTCTCTCTCATATATATATATCGCTGGGCACAGTGGTATATGTTGTCTGTAAATCCAGCTTTTCAGGCGGCTGAGGCAGGAGAATCACTTGAACCCGGGAGGCGGAGATTGCAGTGAGCTGAGATCATGCCACTGCACTCCAGCTTGGGCAATAGAGTGAGAAAGAAAGAAAGAGAAGAAAGCCGAGGAAGGAAGGAAGGAAGAAAGGAAGGAAAGAAGGAAGGAGAGAGGGAGGGAGAAAAGAAAGAGGAAGAAAGAAAGAAAGACGTTCAGATATGTTTCGATATTTCAAGCTGGACAAAAGATATTATATCACAATAAAATGAAATACTGGTAGTTTTTCTCAATTTGCAAAATAAATAAATAAATAAATAAATAATGGTGATACATTGTTAATTTCATTTGTCTCATGTATTTGTATTACATTTTTGGTGTCCACTCCATACTTCTGCTATCAACTGACAAAGGATGAAAAATAAGGGACTAAACGGCAATCAATATTAAAGAGGGAAACCTAGGGAGAATTTAACCATGTTGATTCAGTGACTTTATTTCATGGAGTGTTCTGCTCAAGATTGTGATTTTATGCTACAAACTTAAAGTATGCTCTTAATACATATGATAAAATTAACTAGTGCTTTTTTTTCCCCAAGGCGATCTGAAAAGTACCATAAAATCTGAGCACTGTATCCCCTAAAACAATTGAGGAACCATTGGCCTAACACATTAATTGGCATAAAGTACGCAAGCAAACTTCGAAACTGTCATTTATCTACATTTCTATGATAGCAATCAGAGAAATAATGCTGCAACAGTGTTCTGAAACTGAAGAAGTGATGGCCCAGGTCAGTTTTACTTTTTGCCATGTATATTTCTTGTCAGAAGTCTCATAGTGAGTTCAATGTGGTATGCACACTCTGGTAAGAAACAGCTTTCTCCTCTGGGCCTATAAGAAGATGATTATTGCAAAGAATGTGAAATCTTCTAGACTGGGAAATGAGACTGTTGGGAGAGATTGGAGAAGCTAGATAATTGAAAAGAATTGATATTTTATAAGTATTACTGCATCCTATTGAAATGGGAATCATTCCCTTGTCCCCCTTACATGGCATGTCATGAGGGTGTCGCTCGCTTCTTTAGTGCCTGCAGCTTAAACCTCTAGGGGAACACACAGACGAGCAGGCAGTGGGGCTCCGATCCCACCACAGTATCTAGGGGTGAATGTTTACAGATCCTGAAGCCCCAGTGAGCGTACAGGGTGCTCTTTTAGTTTTGCCATCTATAGGTGGCTTGTGTTAACCAGCTCAATTAGACCATCTACCTTGATGCAAGGGCAGAGGACTTTCTGTATCCCAGGGTTTCTTGCCTTGGTGCACTGGAAGAATCAGATCCCTTGTGGGCTTGGAGAATGACAGCAAAGTTGTATTGAGTAGAAGTAGCCCTCAGCAGATGGGGGAGCTAGAAGGGAGATGGTTTCCCCTGGACTCAGGCCGCTCCACAGCTGGGGCCCTCCTCCAACTGCCCGGGCCAAACTCCACATCCTTCCACCAGTCAGTGGCCTGCCGGCCTGCTGGTGGCTGTCAGTGTGCTCTTCTGCCACGTGCTCCTCTGGACGCCCTTACGACAACCAGTGGCTGTTGTTCTTCCACGGCTGATGTGTTCCTCTTGCAGTCCAGCAGCTTCTGTTTCTGCCTTGCTTGGGTCTTGAGTTTTTATAGGCTTAGGATGGGGGCATGGCAGGTCAGGGTGGTCTTGGAAAACACATTTGGGCACGAAGGCAGAAGTGCCTGTCCTCACCTAGGTCCGTGGGAGTAAAGCCCTAGCCAGGGACCATGCCCTCCTCTACCAGCACTTCCCTTTCCCAGTTCTGTATCATTTAAAGGGACCACACTCTTCCCTTCCCAGCACTCCCATATCACTATCTTCATTCCTATTAATATTCTCAAAGTAGCACAAATATTTGAACTTTTTTCTAGATTCTTTTTGAGTGTCTGTATTGTATTTTTTTTTTATGTAAAACTACCACTTAAATGGGCCTACCTGAGTCTCTTGGTTCAAACATATTATACAGAGAATTTCAGGTCCATTGTGGTCACTCTGCCAGGTCTCCAGGTTTAACAAGCCTGATTTCCTGCGTAGAAGACTTGCTTGCCAATGATACACTGATGTATACATTCTCTTTGCATTAATGTAGATGCTGGGCACCACCTCTGAGTGACTAAATCCTGGGCAAAGGGCTCTGTCCACCTACTTTGCTTTAATTTGTTACTAAGTTTAAAACCAAAAGGCCTTCTGTTCATCAGCAGCATATATGACCTACTTCCTGTTAGTACCCAAAAGAAGCTGGATACCATCATGAATAAAAGGAAATGTACTCTAAGACCTTCAAGTAGGCAGAGCTGAAGGAAAAACATTTGAATACTATTGCTATGGTTGGTCTAAATAAAAGAGTTAGTCCCTTTGGCCATGTTCAGAGCTTGTGATCTTTAATATTATATGCAAAGAGGTGACTGCACATAAGAATCTACATTTAAAAGAAATTGGTGTCCCAGTTTTAATCAAACGTGTGAGGTAGAGAAACCAAAGTCTTGTATCCCATGGTGAAAATTTACTACTGCATCATTGGTAGGCTATCATTTTCCACACAATCACCAAATGAGCGAGAGAACATTCCCATTTTCTCCACCCTTGGGAGAAGTTGCTGGAAGAAATAGACCTCAAATTGCTTTACAATTCTAGACAGCCTTTCCCACCTACGTGAGAAAGTACTTCTCACAGGCTTTTCTCAGCTGTTGCCTTTTCCTGACACAAGTGTCAAACACTCTGGCAGGTCAATTCTGCATCCCTTGGTGTCCTTGAGTGTTGGTATTTGTAACCCAGTATATTTCTGTCATAATCCACATGCCAAAGCTCAGAAGAAAGCTACATGTACATTGGAGGAAAGACAGCTGCCTTGTACCTGGAAGAAAATGCAATTAAGAAACCTTTCACCACACAGCCTCAGCAGAGCTAAGGGAGTTCACATGAGGGGAATGGACTCCCTGGGACCAGATATATGTCACTGACCAAGAAGCCTAAGGAGACAGCAAGATAGAACAAATGGGTAAAAGATCAGGGTCCCATCTTATTCCTCATTTTGCCCAAACCATTGTCTGACACAGCACCCACAAACTGCTTCCTTTGATTCTGTATGACAAGGCACCCAGGGTGAAATTAATTTCCATTGCACTTAATCTTTTGTAAACATAGCATGAACTGAATCAAGCAAAAGGAGCCAAATCTACACAAAAGAGTCATCTACCCCAAGCCTGGTTGCCTGTCAGGTGGAACATCTGATACTTTACTGGAAGACAATGCTTTTCTACTTTGTCTAACAATAAAGAGAGTGTATAAAACCATCACAGGGTGCAGTGACACTTTAAACATGGAAGAGATTATAGAATGTTAGAGACAGAAATTACCTTAGAATTAAAATTTCCAACCGTCTCATTTTGGATGAGGAAACTGAGTCTCAGTGAAGTGAATTCACCAAGTTTAGCCAGCTGCTTAGTGAGAATAGTCAACTTGATATAGTTATTTAACAAAAAATAATTTAGTGATTTTTTTCCAGGCGTGATGCTGAGGGCTGAGGGTACGAAAGATAAATAAATAACACTCTGAGTTTCTTGAAGTCAGGGGCTATGGTTTTCCAATGGGGAGGTCAAGGTTGAAGTATTACACCAAGAATCATCCAGGCTTGATGACAGATCGATCCAGGAGCGGATGAGGTCATTTGGATACGATGTGCAAAGAGGAAACGGGGAACTCACAACCCAGCCTCCTCCTGAGCAGAGCCCAAGGTCTTTTCCACAAGGTCCACCTCAGCCAATACCTTCAAAGAAAAAAAAAACTCCATCCCTGCAGTGTCACTTCGCAAAATCTTGTGACTTGGGAGAGTTTTCTGTGAATCAGGAATGTCATATTTATTGGTAAAATGCTCTGAAATCTCATACTTGTACTGACTACTATAAAGCAGATAGCGGTACCTTACACAAATAGCCCCGACGTCATAACCCCTGAGGTCCCACTTTCCTTTAACACATAAATCACAATAGTTGGAAGCTTTTATCCTTCTAATAGTCAGTCTTTTGCCAGGTTTTCTTCTTCTAACAGTTTCTGAATATCCCAGTCTCTGGTGTGTCCCCTGTATTAGTCAGGGTTCTCCAGAGAACAGAACCAATAAGAAGAATATAGATATGTAAGGGGAAATTTCCTAGGGGAATTGGCTCACAAGATTATGGAGACCAGGACATGTTGCCATATGCTGTCTTCAAGCTGGAGAACCAGGAAAGCCAGTGGTGTAATTCAGTCTGAGGCTGAAGGCCTAAGAACCAGGAGCTCTAGTGTCGTGGGCAGAAGATGGATTTCCCAACCCAGGAAGAGAGAGCAAATCTGCACCTCTTCTGCCTTTTGTTTTGTTTTGTTTTTCTTTACCATTTGGGGTCCTCAAAGGATTGGATAATGCCTGTGCACATTGAAAAAGGTGAAGCTTCTTTACTCAGTCTACAAATTCAAATGCCAATCTTTTCTGGAAATAGCCTCACTGATACACTCAGAAAACATGTCTTACAAGCTATTTGGGCATCCCTTAACCCAACCCAGTTGACATACATCATTAATCGTTGCATTCCCCAGCTCCCCTCACCTGCCATGTGATTCCTGACTCTGTAGATTGCATCTTCCTATTCCAGGGGAGCCATCTTCAAGCACAGCAGAGTCTCTTTTCCTCCATTTCTGACAGCATGGCAGAAACAAGATACTTTTTGAAAAACTAAGACTTTTCCAAGATATTGCGCAATCTCCACCCTCTCCCCAACCTCTTCTAGGTCCCTTACAAAGTAAGTTGACATCATGTCTTCTGTCCCAGGACAATTGCTCAGGCCCCAGGGTTTATCCTACCCTCAGCATCTATATACGCTCTTGGTTCCTTTCTCTCTATGTCCAGGCTAAGGAGCCCGGGCCTTTGGAGGGATTGTTTCCCTCACCCTTTCTAAGACTCACACAGAAATGACTTCTTTCCAGAATGACAATTGAAATATCCACTTCCATTAGAGGCAAACTTACTCCTATCCACAAGGCTGCAGCTGAGCTGCTCCCAGGAAAATTCTGTGACAAGTGATATCAGCACATTTCCCAAAGCCTCTGTTCTTTAGTTTGTCCCAGTTTATAGGATATCAACAGCCCAATGGAAGTTTGCTGGTGCCAAAATTAGTCTTAATTTGGAGTAGGCAACATAATGGCTCCCAAGACTATGTATATCCTAATCCCTGCAACCTGTGTGTGTGTGTGTGTGTGTGTGTGTGTGTGTATACATATATATGTATATGTTATCTTACATGGCAAAGGCACTTTGCAAATATGATTAAGTTAGGGACCATGAGATGGAGAAGTAATCCTGGGTTATCTGGGTGGGCCCAATGTAATCACACAAGAGTCCTTAAAAGCAAAAAGCTCTTCCTGGCTGTGAACAGGATATGACTACAGAAGAAAGGTCAGGTTACTGTACATTTATGGCTTTAATGTGGAGAAAGAGGCCACAAGCCAAGGAATGCCAGCAACCTAGAGAAGCAGAATAGGCAAGGAAATGAATATTCCCCCAGAGCATACAGAATAAATTCTACATTACCAACACCCTGATTTTAACCCAGTAAAATCTGTACCAGGCATCTGACCTACAGAACTGTAAGATCAAAAATTTGTGTTGCTTTATGCTTCTGAATTTGTGGCAATTTGTTATGGCAGCAATAAAAATATAAAACGTATTCCCTTTCAGTCTCTCTACATAAAGAGCACAGAAGGCATGGAGGAGCAAGTCTCACCCAGAAATATCCTCTTACACTTGTAATGTGGGTTCATTTGGGATAGAGTTTAGTGGGTTTTGATCAGCAGTTCTTTCCTAACCCCAGTCACTGTCAGATTCAAGAAAATCATCTAAATCAGTAAACAAGGTTGAAGTCAATAGAGAGAAAATTTAAATAAATTAGAAATAGATTCTCTAACCTAGGATTTCTCAACCTTGGCACCATTGACATTTGGACCAGACAATTCTTGTTAGAGGTGGGGATGCTGTCCTGCTTATTGAAGAATTTTTAGCAGAATTCCTGACCTCTACTCACTCAATGGCAGTAGCAACCCTTCACTGGTGTGAACCAAAAATGTCTCCAAACATTGCCAAATGTCTCCTGGGGACAAAAATCACCTGTGCTTGAGGTAATCACTGTTCTATCCCAAAAATCTCTTGAGGAAAGCAAGGAAGCTGTCTTATAAAAATAACTTGGATATTTCAGGATATGAAATGTTTAGTTGAGAAGTAAACATTGGTAGGATATGTGTCAACCCCATAGGTCTTTATATTTCCAGTACATGAAACAAACAGAATCAGGGACATAAATATCCATTTCCAAGTGATTTAGGGTTCAAGACATTCTTGAATAAATTTTCTGTGCTTTCCTCCACTTTTAGTACAAGGTTTCTTTCCATGAGTCAATCATTTTTCCTGGCAAAATGACTCGGAATGGCATTAAATGAAGCTCAGCACTGTGGTTTGACTTGTAAGGACATGGCATGACTTCTTAGGCTATCACACACCAACGCAACCAAGTACAGGTGGCTTCAAGTTACACAGCAAGGTCAGTAGACAAGTGGGCGGTGTCAACATAGAGCAACCTACTGAGAGAGGTGGAGGCCTCAAACATAGCTACATTAACTTAGACTAAAAGTATTAGGTGGGATCTATATCCAGAAAAAAACAAAAATTCAATTGAATTAGATGTCACAACTATAACCAGCCACAGACTTTCATTCCATGAATGAGAGTTAGTTACAATAGCCCTAAATTCTGGCACCTCAAGCTGCCACATGCCTAGGAAATCAAAGGTTATCTGTTCTTCTCAAACATGGTAATGATCTAAAAATAGGGAAGTGATTTAGGAACTAAACAAAGCAACTGAGTTAGTTGTTTATAAGCTGTAAATAAGTCAGTAAGTCAGTACATGAATTCAACTGACAGTAATTTGAAAAGGAAGAATTCAACCTAGATCAAAATGTAATCTATCATCACAATCATATTAACCAAATTAATACATTAATGGAATAAATGATGCAAGGTTTGAGTCCATAGCAAAACAGCTAAAGATCTGGGTCACATTCTTTTCAAACCAATAACAAATTTGTCTGAATCTCTTTTGTGGGATTGAGACTTCTTAAAATTGGGATTTTCTGTAAAGTACATTTCAAGGTCTATTACATTAAAGGGAAAATAAGTCCTTATGTATTTCTCCATAACTAGGGCCCATGAATGGAAGTTTTAGAACATCAGGTTTCAGAACAAAATAACAAAAAGCATTTTTAGCCTTGTTGTTGAAGAAAAGTTGCTTAACAACAATCTTTTGCTTAGATTGAGCTCTATTGTCAATTAGTTCTTCTAGAAGGGGCTGCATCATCATTTATTAAAAATGGTGGCTGAGTGTGGTGGCTCAGGCCTGTAATCCCAGCACTTTGGGAGGCCGAGGCAGCTGGATTACCAGAGGTCAGGAGTTCGAGACCAGCCTGGCCAACATGGTGAAACTGCGTCACTATTAAAAATATAAAAATTAACCAGGCATGATGGCATGCACCTGTAATCCCAGCTACTTGGGAAGCTGGGGCAGGAGAATCATTTGAACTCGGGAGGCCGAGATTGCAGTGAGCTGAGATCGTGTCACTGTCATCCGTGCCTGGGTGACAGAACAAGACTCCATCTCAAAAAAAAAAAAAAAAAAAACAAACAAACAAACAAACAACAACAACAACAACAAAAAACATGCGTATGAGAGCCCTGATTTAAATGAGAGGTTAGACAGTTAGACTAGCAGCCCTAATGTGACCTCTTCATGCTGTTGGGATTTGCACTAAGGTAACAGCATCCAAGAGGTGGCTGTCATTGAGGGCTTCCAGGTTCTGTGTTCTGAGATACCAGATGACCTTTCCCTGCCCTAACGTCCCAGAGGAACCTGCCACTGCCCCCAGGAAAATCAGGGACAGAGGGCTTGTCCTAGCTTCTACAATGGAGCCACTGTATGACTGAGCACATAACTCAGTCAATTTGTACAGGTTAGCAGGGGATGAGGAAAGGCCCCTCAGCTTCTCTCTTCTCTGCTTATTATTCTTCTCTTATTGACAATATTTTTTTGGAGGGGAGGGTAGTTCAGTTAAGGCTTAAACCCTAATAATTTAGTTCCCTTATTGATGTTTTAAAGTTGGCTCAAAATTTCAGCTCTGACTTGTTCCCTTTCTATATTATAAACTGAGACCATTCATTCAGTATATTCATTAAGAATCTCCTCATGTTGGATACTGTAGCAAGCACTGGAATTACAGTGGTGAGCGATGTAGGGGTGGTCCCTGCCCTTCAAGGTGTTAACAATCAACAGAGAAGATATGCAAATGAGCAGGCAGCAGCAGCAGTGAAGTGTATAAGGGCAACAGAGGGCCTTAGGGGAGTGAGGAGTGGCTTGCTAGAGCCCAGAGCCAGGGCCCTTTAAACTGAGCCCTGGGGAAGGAGTGAACATTAGACAAAGAAAAGAATAACCATTCCAAACAGAGAGAAAAGCATGAAGGAGTCAAGTGAGCTATGTGCTTTTAGGAGGGTGGTAGGAGCTGCCCGTGGCTGAGATGCAGAGGACCTAGGGGGAGCCCTGAGCAATGAGGCTGGAGGGGTGGGTGGATTTCTTCTTCCCTTTGGTAACCATGTGGTTAAGCCTGCTATAACTAGGAAAGCACCACCCTCCAAGTGCTATAAAACAACTGTCTGTGCCCAAGGAACCCCAGGAGGTAATGTGTTCTGGACACACTTTTCCTCCATGCAGCCTAGAGATGACACTGATGGTGGAGTCGGTGATTGGCCCTCTGCCCCAATTCTCCACCGTTCCCACCAAAGTCTAAGCATAAGCTCTCCCCTCTCCCAGAGCCGGTTTACTGGTGGTGTACACTGCACAGCACAGGCTCTATGTCCACCCCATCTCCCCAATTCTGGTACTACCCTGCAGGAACATCTCCTGGAGGCAGGCTGGAGCAGGGGCCTCTGTGGGGTGTGTCTACCTAACAGCATTGTTCTCAAGGCACAGCCTCACCTGGAGAGGGAGTTTGGTGAGGAGAGTGTTAGGGAGACAGCAACGGCATGTCCCTTCCATACTGAAGGGTTTCCTCTTTGCCTTCCTTGCCAGGGTTGACTGGAAAGGTCATTCTGGAATGACAGATACCAATCCTAGCCTCTCTCCTGCACCCTTCTCCCCAGGGTACATAACGTGGGAGGGTGGGGAGACTGAGTGGAGTTGGCTGAAGGCAATGAGGTCTCCCTCATCAAGAATTTGGACCTGCCCACTCCTGTGCATCACTGAGCTTACTAACAAGGAAAAAGAAAGCTTGCTCGATTTTCACACTTAGCTGTTACTGCTGGTTCAGTGTCTCATGGGTGAATGTGGATTTTCTGGGACTGCCTGTCCCTCTGTTCTCAGAGCTGGCAGCTCTCCCGGGCCTTGGCACTCAATATACTCAGGGAATGCCCCAAGTGGATCAACTGGGGTGCCAAAGATTCTTGTTAGG
Organism: Saimiri boliviensis; assembly: GCF_048565385.1. Taxonomy (NCBI): domain Eukaryota; kingdom Metazoa; phylum Chordata; class Mammalia; order Primates; family Cebidae; genus Saimiri; species Saimiri boliviensis. The sequence goes on along the minus strand of NC_133463.1, from coordinate 56,718,672 downwards.
CACAAAGTGGCCAGCTAGCAGGTGACCACACAGATTCACAATTTGTTCTGGAAATAACACCTGAAAAAAAAAAAGCCATGGTTTTCTGAAGTTAAAAACATGATTCATTTGGTGAAATCTGGAACCTGACTGATTGAACATGATGCTAAGAAAATATTATGTTAGATGTGATCATGACATTATAGATATACTTTTAAAAATGAGATAGATCTTATCTTTTAGAAAGATGGGCTGAACTATTAATCAAATATGCTATCAAAGGTTTATTTCAATAGAATCTGACAATAAAGAGAGGATGGGTAAGTGTGCAGATGAGACAAGTTTGGCCATTAGCTTATGAGTCTGGGTGATGGGGACTTGGAGTAAATAGAATGTTGTATGCTATACTCTGTACTTTTGTCTACATTTGTAATTTTAATATGGAGTTTTAAAGGATATAATTGGTAAATACATAGGCTATTTAAATATCTGAAATCTTTTTAAATACTTTAATAAATAACATTTCACCTGATGAATAAAAGAAGAATAAAGCCTTCATAGTACATGTTGTATTCAACAAATCAAAGGTTGATTTTGGAAAACCTCCTATTGTGAATTATAGGTAAGTGAAAATTATAATTAGACCACATACAAAGAAACTAAAATTAGTAGAGAGATTTTAAATATTTTCTTTTTTCTTGGCAACAATACTATTGGGTTTACTCAATGATCAGTATTGAACAACAACAACAAAATTATATATCTTCTGAAAAGTTTTGAGTCTAGTTCTGCTCAAGGACAGCGAGATAGTTCCAAGTAACCTCGGATCTCTCAATTGAGTTTCTGTGTAAATGAGACATAATATGAACTCTCTCAGAGACATTCTTTATGTTCTATTGAGGGCCCATTTTGTCCAAAAAAAAAGTAGACAGAAGTTTCATTATAGAAGCTCAAGGAACTAGAGATGCCCAGTTTTAAAACAATGGTGTAGAGAGGTGTGGCAAAATTCAAGTGGCTCCTAACCCTATAGGTTGGGCTTGCTCTCAAATGTAGAAACAAGAGACTACTCAAGTGAGCTGGTCATTTCATTCTAACTTAGAATTTAGGTGTGTGTCACAATCCAAATTCTTCATGCTTTATTCAGTAAAAACTCTAGCAAAGTTTTATGTCACACTTCAACTGCCACTGGAGAACTGTATCAGGGGACAGACAGACGTTGACCACTTGAGCCAGTGCCCGGACACTTTCAGGTAGGAACGGAGTTTAACAATGAACTACTGAGGACTTGCTGGGTACTAAGCACTTTGCCAGCATTATCACATGAAAACCTTTCAACACCCTTATTACTGTCTTCTCAATTTACAAATAAGGAAACCAAGGCACAGAGAGATTCCGAAAGTCACCAGAGATCATACAACTGAAATCATGGTGTCAACTGATCATAGAGAAGCCTGGATTTAAAAGATATGAATAACTCTAGAATACCTATAATTCACCAGCACACAAGCCTATTAAAGTACAACAGAGATAGATAAAATATATCAGACATCACATTTTCTCTAGCACTGATTGAGTAAATATTAACACATATATTTTTGTTGATTCATAAGACAAGTCATGGGCTGTATCCTTTCTCCCTCGCTGCAACTAACCTCTAGTGCCGTGAAATTCCTTTCCATGCAGAGGGCTCACAGAGCTCCAAACTGGCCTATGGCAAAGAGCCACTCATACAACCAAAAGTAGCCACTTACTTTTTTATACACACACCCCCTCTCCACTGATTTTGGTGAGTTGAAAGAGATGAAGACAAAAGAATCCCTGAAAATGATTGCTGAGTCAAAAATAAATTCTGATTAGAATTCAGAAAAGAGCTCAGTCTAAGGTGGAGTTGACCTCTAAACTTGCCAGAGAGTTTATTTCTTACCCTGGGAGAAAATAAATCTGGACCTGCAAGTATGTGGGCAAGAAGGTTACACATGACTTGAGAAGAAACCAGGAAAGTAGTAATTCATTCAAACACAGTCTTTCTTTTGTTTTTCATTTTATTTTTATTTATTTTATTATTATTATTATTTTATTATTATCATTCCTTAGGTTCTAGTGTACATGTGCAGAATATGCAGGTTTGTTACATAGGCATACGCATGCCATGATGGTTTGCTGCATCCATCACCTCGTCATTTACATTAGGTATTTATCCAAATGTCTTTCTTAGGAGTAACAAGAAAGGGTCATATTTTCTCTACAAATGGATTTTAAGTGGATCTGGTTACAAGGTCCTTGTTAACCCTAAAGGACAAGTTACTTGGCAGAAAGGCTGAACACAATCCTCACTTTTGAGAGATGTAAATGTTTACCTCCCTAATACCACTTGAACAACAATCTTGTAGCTGGTAATATCCTTCATGAAAAGATTTACCACAGTACCCAGCACAGTACAGCTGTTAACTAAATGACAGCTTCTCCATGACATAACATTTGTACAACCTGACCAGAAGCATTTGAAAGTAAAACAAGATGCCTGATTTTTGTCGATCATTTAGGTTGACAATATTCAATCCATAAACTCTTTTTTTTAGAAGTGGTGAGCATCATATTATGTGTATCAAGAAGACCTATTAGATTTAGTGGTCTGTTGTACTTTGTGTTGAGATTTTTCATGAATGATTGTGACCAATTTTTTTTTATGAGGTTTGACCATAAGACATTTGTAGGTGTAGTAAATTTCTTCTTTAATGAAAACGTGAAATGGACAAATTATTGCCCAGACTCATTCTCTCCTTAACAGACATCCCATAGTAATGAGATGAATAGCACAAAATAATATCTAATTGCATTTAAGAAAACAAATATTTACATGATTGTTTTCTTAAAGCAGAATCATGGTTATTCCTAGAATGTCACCCTCATTGGCTTATATTTTATTTAATTCCATATTTTACTTGACTTTAAATGACAAAATTTTGTGCAAGATGGATTAAACAAAAAAAAAGGAACTTATTGACTAACAAACTGGAGTCTCAGGAGAGTTACATCTTTAGATACAGTTTGGTCAAGATGATAAAGCAATGTTATCAATAATCTGACTCCATCTTTTAGCTTTGCTTTCCTTTATGTTGTTTTGATTTTTATGTAGGCTTTCTCCGTGAACTGGCAAAACAGAGTAACCATTATTTAGCAACACCCACAGAAAGAAAATCTCTCCTTGACGGTAATTCCGGCAAAACTCAGAGATTGAGTCTCTGTATATCAATAGAGTCATGTGTTCATTCCTGCCTCCAAGGGGGATAAGAGATGCTAATTTCTTAATCCAGTGGGAGGGGAAGAACTGGGCACGTGGTGGATTTTCAGTGCCATTCAACTACATATGTAAGGAGTAAGATGATTTCCCAAAGAAAAATTGAGGTGCTATTTCCAGAAAAAAGAAAATAAGAAATAAACAGAAAAAACCAACAGTAGTTAACTCCATACAGCAGGCTGGAGTTTTAGCAAAAGCATTTGTGAAATGCACGTACAAGCCAAGCCCATCTTTTTTTTTTTTTTTTTTTTTTTTTTTTCCTGACTCATGATAACAGTAGCAAATAAGTTACAGTGGTACTTGTCCATTATAATTTCATAATTCCTTTGAACTTGTTTTCTCATTTTATTAATAGATAAGCTTTGAACAAGAAAGAAAGGAAGGGAAAATGCAGAAAGAGTAAGTAGTATATCCACATCTATATTGACTCTGATGCATTCATGCAAATTTTGCTTAAACTTACATCCATATTTTTTAAATGATCTCTATCATATGTGTGAAAGTAGATAAAAGTTTGAGAGCTACCTTGACACCTCTGGAGACTAAATCAGAGGTTTAATTAATTATATGTTTCTTTGACATGTTTTTCTAAAGTACATTATTTTCTTTAGTAGCTGGATTAGCATACATATCAGGATCATAAACAAACAAACCAAAAAAAAAAATTAAATTACTATGACTCAAATCAGTGGCAGCCTCAGGGCTTATGTCTTACTCAAGTTTGCAAGAATTGTAAGCCAATATATTCGATTATTTCAAACTCACACGTTACTGGAATTGTGTCTGATGTGGCCTCTGCCATTGCCAGATGGTCAACAGAGGCTTCTTAGTGTTATATCTTTTTTATTGTGGTTTCCAATTTGTTGGAGAAGGAATAATACACAATTGAGTTTGTTAGAATTTTCTCTAAAGTAAGAGTACTAGATTTCACATGATCATATAAGGAGTTCTATAATGAATAAGGTATAACAGTTTCAGTGCATTGGTTGTGTTTTCATAAACTACTGCACTCTAAAATTGAAGACAGCAGGGCCAAGTCTACATTCTTAGAACCTGAGAGAGTGGATGATACATAATCATCACTAAATAACTATGTGTGGAATGACTGAATTTTTAGTTTAGCATTTATTCTGACTGTCTGAAATTTATCAATGCACTTGCATATTCTTGGCTTTGTTCCACATAGTAAAGATTTAGATAGGTGGATTCTGCATAAACTATTATTAACAGTTCATATGAAGTGAGAAAAAGTGTACAAAAACCACCTAGCTTAGTGATGGACATATAATATAATAGGTGCTCAATAATATTTGTTGAACCAGCATTTTCCTCACCTAGGATACTCTTGTTTGTTTTTAAACTTGACCTTCATTGGTTACATAATTTTTAGAGTTTGCATGATATATCAGGAAAACCAGTTAATCAGGTGTCAGAATACCAAGTTCAAGTCCTGCCTTTCTCACATATTGTTTATCTGGCAATAAACATCATTTCTTTGAACCTCAGCTACTTCACATGTAAAAAAGAAGTGATGATTCAATCTAACAACATGTATTGAACTCTAGTCAGTGTTAAGATACACAGGATTCAAAAATGATTTATGTTTTTCTACTTCACATGGGTTCTTGTGAAATTCAAATTCAATAACCTATCATTCATAAATTATGAATCAATATTCAAAAATCAAAAATCATTGGTATTATTTTTCCATGAACTCTAATATATATTTGCTGCTAAAAATCATCAAAATCCACGAGTTTCCCCCACTTCACTGTATTCTTCTAAATCAAAATCAGTAATATTTGGTTTTATTGAAAGCTTGTCTCTATTTGGATTTGATCTGATTTTCCCAAAGTCCAAGTTCTGTTTCTTTTCAATTTGTTCTATGGGATTCAGCTAAATATTTTATAAACGTTTGGGGAAGATTAGAAATGAATATTTGCTTAGAGTTTCTTGGAGAAATGTTTGCGGCATTTTACTGAGAAGATTTGATTGATTTAGGGAATCTACTTTCTGTAGTGATTTAACAAAAAGCCAAGGAATAAAATATGGAAGGGGATGATAAGTAGTTTCTTTGAGATCAGCCTTTTTCTTTCTTGGGTAGAGATTCAGGGTTCTGTGCTAGGTTGCCAAATTTAGCAAATAAAAATAGAAAGCAGTAAATTGGAATTTCAGATAAGCCATGAATAAAATTTTAGGATTAATGTTGCTGAATATTGCATGCTATATTTTATATGTCAATCCTAGGTGAGACAGTGCCTTTAAGATTCTTAGAAGGCTTATTCTCTAGTTGAAAGGGTCTGAGTTATGACTTTCCATCTTTCGGGAGCCTTAACAAATCTGCACCCTTCAGATGATCTTCACCTTTTGAAAAAGTAGGATAACTTTGCCAAACGGATAGAGGGGTCTGTTCTTTGACTAGGGTCATCTGGAAAGTTCTCTTTGGGCTCTCTCATGTCAATGCAATGATATGGCTGCTGAGGCTGGGATTTCTGATTCCTCAACTGAGGATGACATCTAGGAGAGCTCACTCACAGGGCTGACTGTTGGGACTGGGTGGTGAACAGAGGCTCAACTGGCAGCTATGAACTGAAGTGTCTGTATATGGCCAAGCTTCATGGCTTGGGCTTCTCCCAGCATGATAGCTGTGTTCCTAGAGAAAGCATCTTAAGAATGAATGTTCCAAGAGCTGAGTCCTTTTCCTTGGGCTTCATTCTAAGAAAACTCACTGGATTTGGTGATGCCACCAGCACCTACTTCTTATAGATAATTGATATTGTTACGTGGCTTGTTACACAGCTTCTACTCTCTAGGAGAATATTTATTTCAATGACTAGGAATAGAAAGACACAGAGGAGAGATCAAAGCCTAGGATGTGAAGTGAGGATTGAACAAGGAGTAGCAGAGGGACTGGGGAGGCAGGCATCCTCCTAAAATTCATATGTTGAAATCCTAACCCCCAAGGTGATGACACTAGGAGGTGGGAATTTGAGGAGGTAATCAGGTCACGAAGATGGAGCCCTCATGAATGGGACTGGTGCTCTTATAAAAGGACTACAAAGATGTCCTTGCCCCTTCCACCATGTGAGGTTACGGAGAGGAGATAAAGCAGGTCCTCACCAGACACAGTATCTCCAGGTGTCCTGAACCTGGGCTTTCTAGCCTCCACAGCTGCAAGAAATTAAACGTGTGTTGTTTATAAACTACCAGTTTATGCTATTCTTTTACTAACAGCCTGAACAGATAAGACAGCAAGTCCGTAAGGCAGATATGTAGTGTTTGAGAAATAGCCACCTCTGCTGCATCAGGGTATTAGGTAAAGTGGGAGAGTTCTGGATTACATTGGATTGATACCTGGATTTTCTAGGATAATTCTGAGAATAAAGAGAACAGGTTTAAGAAATAAGTTGGTCTCTGGGGAATAAAAACTGAGAACCTAGAATACAATTTAAAAAAAAAAAATCAGTCTGCCTAAATATTTGGTCTAAAACATAAGAGGCTCATGGTTTATCATTTTAAAAATTCTCATTTGCTTTTTTTTTTTTCATTTAAGTCTATACCTGGTTGCTTTAAAAGAAAAGGTTATTTTTACTTAAATGCATTCAAAAATGGCAATTAACCAAAGGAAACTGCCTCTGACACAGATCTTGGCTTATATCTTGAATTGTATTGTAAGATTTGGTGCCCTGCTATTTCCTTTCCATATTTCACGGATGTCCCACATGTAACCTGAGAGTCCCAGAAGCACCCAGGAGCCTGAGTGAGTATAAATCCCACACTACTGAGGTTTCAAATGACAAGTTTTTGACATGCTTAAGACACATTGGATGTACAGAAAATGTCTGATTTAAGCTCACTATGGTTGTAGGTTAGCCCCAGAGGTTACTTTTAGCTAAATAAGTAGTCAGTCTGTGAGAAGGGCACCTTTTTGAACCACAACATAGCTGCTTGAAGTTGGTAGCTAGAAAAGCAATGAACAAGAACATATTCTGCCTGTTGCTATGAAATGTGAAGAAAGGTAGCTGATAGCTCAATTTGCTCCAAGAGACCTTGAAGAATAGAAAGGTCAAGCAGCTCAGCTTTATTTTTAGACTAAAATGAAACTGAGTTGTTTCGCAAAGCTTAGTCTATTGGGGGAATGTAATAAGAGGGAAAAATGAGATCATATTGTCCATCTACGAACTGAAAAGTCAGGCTGTGGTCTTAGGATCTGCCACTGTATCAGAATTGTCAAGGTTTTACCATTATCATTCAGTTGTGGGACCTGGAAAGCCACTTGCATAGGGAGAGAAAGGTCATGAGGAGTGTGTATTTCACTAAAGCAGAGTGCAGGTGCCCCTGGAAAATAGCAAAATAAAACTGGTCATCACAATATATACATCTGTGAATGTGGGCTGGCCATCACCAACTAAAATAAAGTTTTGCTTGGAAAATGGAGATTAGGGATGCAAAAGAATTAAGCTCATAATGAGAAAATAATTGGTTTGACTCCATAGAGAATACAGGTTGAAATAAACCTATCCTAAGATGGCATTTCTGAACAACCTTTGAGATGGATGCTGATGTCTAAATATTTAACCTTCAGTCTGCTTCCCTGTGAACTAGTCTTGACTTTGGAGCCATTTAGATATGTTGGAAAACTAAGGTGAATCTTTACCATATGAAATGTTGCTTTAACCTTGTCATATTATTGCAGCAGAAAGATGAGTGATTCATTTATAGATATTTGAAACTTCAGTTACCAGTCATCCCTCACTTAAAGAACAATAACTCATAAGATTTATCTAACTCAATTCACAGACTGTCTTTGTTTATCTCCCCGAGAAGATCAAACTGTTCCTTATTCCTATGTGTTTGAGGCCAGCTTATTATACCAGCAAGGTTTGCTTCTATGCAGCCAAATCCTGGCATTCTCCAAGAAGTCATTCTGATAATATTTTTGGTCTCATCAGATTACCATCTTAAAGCATTCAGAGGGACTCCATTTCTTTTCTATCTCCCTTTCCTATCTCAGCAAGGGATTATTAGCAGCTCCACTGAGGTATTCATTTTTCCAAATATCACACCCCATGAAGATGTTTTCCAGGTTGGAACTTTACAGAGCAACGGCAAATTAGTTGACATTCTTAGATTTTGAGATTAAAAAATAAGGAAACACGCTACAACAGAAAGAAGAGCAAACATATCATAATCCTTTGTAATACTGCTCTAGGTCTTAAAAAAGTGAATCACTGAAACTTGGTCAGCATCACAACTAGTTTTTAAACAATGCTGTCCATGGGACAGCCTGAGCACTGAGCTGAAGCTGACTCTTCAAGGTGTCACTATGCACCAGGTATGGACCTTTGAATGCTGGATCTGGGGTGTCCAGGTGGGGTGTTGAACATGGGTACATATTTTAACACTTTAAGCAACTCTGCTGGCTGTGACTGTGTTTACCTGAATCATATTATTCCTATTTATATCACATGCTGCCCCCCAAATTGTTTATTACAAGATACAACAAGAAACAAGTATGAGAGTATAATCTAGATTCTGTACCTTTGTTATCATTTCTTATGTGATTGCACTATTTACTTATCTCTTCATGTCTTAAGTTTCCCTTGCATAAGATATTTTTTCCCACTCTAAGCAAGGCATTGTGAAAATACAACGAGAGTGAAAGCTTTCTGAAGGAAAATCTGCCATCTAAAAATATTTCTATTATGCTCTAGTATGGCTTGTCATTACAAAGTTCTTTAGGAATTTTTGTCTTGTAACTTTCCTAACATAGTTCATTAAAAATGCCTACATACAAAAGAAGGTCTACCTGTTATCATCATTATTTATATTATGTGTGTATTAGATATCTTCAGCCTCTAATAATACTATGAAGAAAAGTTTATGTTCACTTTTATCACTATCACCAAATCGTTTGTTTTTTGAGATGGAGTCTCGCTCTGTCTTTGAACTGGAGTGTAGTGGCATGATCTTGGCTCACTGCAACTTCCACCTCCTGGGTTTCAGTGATTCTCCTGCCTCAGCCTCCCAAGTAGCTGGGACTACAGGTGTGTGCCATCACGCCCAGCTAATTTTTGTATTTTTTTAAGTAGAGACGGGGTTTCACCATGTTGGCCAGGATAATCTCAATCTCTTGACCTCGGGATCCACCCGCCTCAGCCTCCCAAAGAGCTGGGATTACAGAGGTGAGCCACCATGTCCAGCCAAATCAAGTATTTTTAAGTAGGTTAAAAACATACTCCATCATGGCTTTTGTCACCAAAAAAAAAAAAAAAAAAAAAAAAAAAAACCCAGAAACAAAACCCATAGTTAGTGATGTTGACTTCTTTTTTTTTTTTTTTTTTTTGAGACGGAATTTCACTCTTGTTACCCAGGGTGGAGTGCAATGGCACAATCTCGGCTCACCACAACCTCTGCCTCCTGGGTTCAAGCAATTCTCCTGCCTCAGCCTCCTAAGTAGCTGTGATTACAGGCACGTGCCACCATGCCCAGCTAATTTTTTGTATCTTTAGTAGAGACAGGGTTTCACCATGTTGACCAGGATGGTCTCTATCTCTTGACCTCGTGATCCACCCGCCTCGGCCTCCCAAAGTGCTGGGATTACAGGCTTGAGCCACAGCGCCCGGCCTATGTTGACTTCTCATATTAGGAATCCAGGGACTTATAATACAAGGATGTGTTAGGTTGGTGCAAAAATAATTGGCTTACGCCTGTAATCCCAGCATTTTGGGAAGCCGAGGTGGGTGGATTACCTGAGGTCAGGAGTTCAGGATCAGCTTGGCCAACATGGTGAAACCTCATGTCTACTAAAAAATTTAAAAAATTAGCCAGGTGTGGTGTGGGGTGCCTGTAATCCCAACTACTTGGGAGGCTGAGACAAAAGAATTGCTTGAACCCAGTAGGCAGAAGTTGCAGTGAGCCAAGATGGTGCCATTGCACTCCAGCCTGGGCAAAAAGAGTGAAACTTCATCTAAAAAAAAAATTGCAATTTTTGTCATTAATTTTAATGGGATAAACCACAATTACTTTTTCAAAAACCTAATGAATACATATTTACATATATGCAGACACCTATAACCTGTATATTGAGACATGACTTGTAAACATCAAAACTGGCACATTAAATTAGTGAATATGCAATACATATATGTACATATGAATAGTCTATTATATTATGCACATCTGAGGACAACATATGATTTCACAATTCAGCCACTTCAGCAAGCAAAGTTGAGAATAACACATTTGCATTAGCAGCAAAACCTAAACCTTTGGTGGATAAAAGAATGAAAAGTAAAACATGTACTTCAAGAGGTAAACCTGCTTCTTTATCATATCCTTTAGTGGCTTAAGAAAGATTTCTGTGGGAAGAAAAGGTTGTGGGAATTTGGTTGCACAGAGCGAAGGATGATTTATGAAAGTTCAATTATAAAGTGACCCCATCTGTGGTATTTGCCAAGAACCAAATGTAGAGTAGAACAAAAAGCACTCCTAAATGAATACTGAGCTTCAAAACAAAGAGTAATATCACAGGAGGCTGCCAAATACAAGTGTCTTGAAAGGGTATGATAATTAAATATATCTAAGCAGAATTCTAAATGCAACATACAAGGTCATTCCAATAAGAAGGCAACCCAGGCATTGACAAAGAATGACAGGGATACTAAGAGTGTAGGTGACTGGTTCGCGTAGAGGCTAAAAAATTGTCAGAAGAAAAGATTGAAGTCATCTCCCATTCTAATTTTATTGTCATGACAGTTGTGCTGCCCCTCAAAGGCTCAGAGACCTGCTCTTGCTTCCACATTGTTGATACCTGCAAGCAGTGATGTATGATCAGAAGTAACACTTTGCAAGTCTCCAAAGTTTCTGTCAAAGAGAGAAAAAGGAATGTTTCTTGATTGGCAGGTTAGGAGGAGCAGACCCAAGAGCTGAAATTTGCCCTGAGAGATGTCCATCCTCCACCTTAATTTGTCTTTTGACACATAGCAAATAGCTTATGATGTTGTGAGAATCCATGCATGAATCAGGATGCAGGACTTCAACTCCATTTATGCAATGAATTTCCTCCATGACGTGCACAAATCCTTTCTTCTGCAGCTCTACCTAACTTCTATAAAATGAAGATAATGGTACATATTTTCCCACTTTGGACTGTAACCAACAGATGCTTCAACAGATTCTTTTAGGTAGAGAAGCCTGATACAAACAGCGACATAGACTTTAGCAGTGCTTACCTAGATCTTCAGTAAAGCTAATTCAATAGTCACATTTGGGTTTCATGTCCTAGAAGCTCATATGCACAAAATGCAACATAATTTTTTAACTTTCATTCATTTTTCCCACACTACTTCAGCTCCTTCAAAAATCAGTGTTTAAAAGGTGAATAATTAAACCATGTAATTATTTGTATCAGATAAATGCTATAATAATACAATTTATTGAGTACATACCATGGGCCAAGCACAGTTTTAGGTATTTTACACATATTACTCATTAACCTGTAAAATAACCCTATGGCGAATACTAATTTATCCTCTTTTTACATTTAGACAAACCTGTCAAAAGCAGATAAACAAATTAGCCTAGAGATACTGCTTTTCTATTGCTGTGGAACAAATTAGCATAAGTTTAACAGCATAGAACAGTATTCATTTATTGTTTCTGTGGATCAGAAGTCCAGGCATATCTTAATTGGCCTTTTGCTCAGAATCTTATAAGACTGTAATCAAGTTGTCAGTTGAGCTACATTCTCATCTGTAGGCTCAACTGGGGAAGAATCTGTTTCTGCGCTCCATTAGGTTGCTGGCAGAAATCCTGTCTTTGCAGCTATATGGTGAAGAGCCCTGCATTTTGCTGGCTATTGGCTAGAGGTCACCCTTGGGTCCTATAGGCTACCAGCAGTTCCATGTAGGTTTCTCTAACACAAAGCCATTTATTTCATCAAGCCTGAAAGGAGAGTCTCTCACCTCAAGGAAGGTCCAGTCCCTCTTTTAAAGGCTGTTCATGGCCGGGCATGGTGGCTCATGCCTGTAATCTCAGCACTTTGGTAGACTGAGGCTGGCAGATCTCAAGGTCAGGAGATCAAGACCATCCTGACCAGCATGGTGAAACCCTGTCTCTACTAAAAATATAAAAAATTAGCTGGGTGTGGTGGCATGTGTCCGTAATCTTAGCTACTCAGGAGGCTGAGGCAGGAGAATCACCTGAACCTGGGAAGTTGGAGGTTGCAGTGAGCTGAGACTGCACCACTGCACTCCAGGCTGGTAACAGAACAAGACTCCTACTCAAAAAAAAAAAAAAAAAAAAAAAAAAAAAAATGCTGTCCACTTGATAAAGTCAGGCCTGCACAGAGTACTCTTGCTTTAACTCAGAACCAACTAACTTGGGAGGTTAATTATATCTGCAAAACCTTTTCACCGTTGCCCTCTTCCATTGGGTAGAAGCAATTCATGAGCCCACCCATGCTAAAGGGGATGAAGTCCACAGAGGCGTGAACAATAGGAGGCAGGAATTACTGGAGGTCACCCAGGGAGTTTCTGTGACACTAGGTTAGTGCTCGTCAAACTTTAATGTACCTACAAATTATCCAAAGATTTTGTTAAATGAAGATTCCAGTAGGTCTGGGATGTGGTCTGAGAGTCTACATTTTCAACAAGCTCCCACGTAATGCTAAGGCTACTGCCTTGTCTGGGAACCACCAACACCACATAAAGTTGGGACTGGAACCAGCAGTTTCAGCTCCAGGCCAGATACTCTTAACTACTTCCCCTATACTTGTCAAATCTCCCAGGACTTCATCTAAGGTTGTTACCAATAATGGATATAGTTTTATTTTTGTTCCGCATTTATCCTAAGGTAGTCAATGTGGTTGACATCTGATTGTCTCTTTTCACATCTATGGGGTTTTACAGAACAAGTTTTGCACAGTCAACATGGCCTTTCAATCAAAGCTCAGGCATTCTCCAGCTGCCCCTAATGCCCTCTATCCCTTTCCTCAGGCAAGTGAGCATCTGCCCTGGGCTAGGTGACACTCCCCAGGGGAAAGACTTGCCTGCTCTGGAGGTCCCATGGTTTTTTTTTTTTTTTTTTTTTTTTGAGACAGAGTCTTGCTCTCTCGCCAGGCACCAGGCTGGAGTGCAGTGGCATGATCTGGGCTCACTGCAACCTCCACCTCCTGAGGTTAAGCAATTCTCCTGCCTCAGCCTCCTGAGTGGCTGGGACTGCAGGCACACACCACCATGCCCAGCTAATTTTTGTATTTTCACCATGTTGGCCAGGATGGTCTCCATCTCTTGACCTCGTGATCCACCCGCCTTGGCCTCCCAAAATGCTGGGATTACAGGTGTAAGCCACCATGCCTGGCCAGTCCCAGGTTTTACCTGTTGAGTGTTGAAAAAACGTGTGCTTTGGATGAAGAGACCTTCCAAACAGGCCTTGTGTGAGCAACATGGTTGTTTATTCACCTGGGTGCAGGTGGGCTAAGGCCAAAAAGGGCATTAGCAAAGGGCAGTGGGGTAGGAGTTGGCTTTATAGGTTTGGGTAGTTTTTTGCGGGGGTCGGGGGTATTGCAGAGTAAGTTCAGTTACAGTGGTGGGGGATGGGGGCAAGGGAGTATACAGACCACAAGTTCAGTTACAATGGCAGGGTTGGGTGAGAGGTATTTACATTATCATAAGAACAGTTAAGGTGGCAGGGTTGGGTGAGGAGCTTTGAGGCTGGGCAATTAGGGACAGTGGCAAATGCAGGTCGGGGTTGGGAGACATCAGCTGAGGGAAGCAGGACTTCAGACTTTCAGGCTCCAGGCCTGCATATAGAGACCTGACACTGAGGAGTACTGGACAAGTGTCTTAAGCCATCATCTCCTTTCCCTAGATGGAGGAAATTTCTTCTTTTCAAATTGATTTTTCATTGTATATAGTTGAGATATATGTACAACATGATATTTTGACATACATATAGTAAAATGATTACTACAGTCAGACAAATTTACATATTCATCAAAATAAGTTTCTTCTTGATTTAGAAACTGGGTCTCTTAGGGACTTTTCATTTGACCTGTTTTTACCAGAAAAATATTTCCTTCCTTTTTTAGAAAATAAAAGATGCGAAGGTTTTAAACACCGCTTGGCTTTTGAAGAGAATAAATATTTACTTTGAAGAAAAGAGTTACAAGGACTTAAAGCATCTTACTTAACTAGCTACCAACAGCTCCTCCCTGGACTGTGTGTAGGGGAGAAAATCATTCTCACCAAAAGAGTATAGAAATGTTGAATTAAAGTTTCCCTTTCAGTAATCTCTCCCAGACAGGAAGCTGTTACCCGACTTGTTTTAAAAGTGCGGCTTATACTCTTGCGATTTAAATTTAGCTCTGAGGCAGCCTCTCCTTTCTCCCTGTGGGGTTCAAGTGGGGCTAAATGGCAGACAGATGTTAAACAAAGATACGGTCCCACAGAGCTTCCTTTGACTCTTTAAGTAAACTCCAATCTCTACTTTTTAAGAAAATTGCAAGATAAGACTGTCAGAGGGCTTGAAATTAACATGATTCAGACCTCCTGCCAGTCCTAAATCCTAAAATAGTGAATTACCAGTTGCCTGCTAGCAAGCTGCAAGGCTTTCAAAGCAAAGCCAGCGTTCCAAGATTGGAGTAAGCCCTCAATGCTCACCTTAGCACTGGGAACCTGAAGGCAGAGGAACCAAGATAAATGCTTCCTTGTATAACTTATATAACTACACATTGAAAAGTGGGAGTCCTCCTAGTCTCTACTGTTAGAGATTGCTAACCACAATGAAATAATATCTTCACGTATTTATTGAGCTGCTCTAAGAACTTTACATTCCATGCCTCATTCAATCCTTAAAACAATCCTGTCAAATGCTTATTTATAGCTTCCATTTGGATGGACAACTCAAGCAGAGAGAAGTTAAGTAACATGCCCAAAGTCACACAGCTAGCTGCTAGGTTGAATTTGATCCAAAGTAAAGAAGATTAAAAGCACAGTAAGATGATAGGAGAAAGAGGACACTTGCTTTCTTCTGAAGTGGTTGAATGATGTTCCCCTAAAAGACATGTCCATATTCTAACTCCTGGATTCTATGAATGTGACCTCATTTGGAAAAAGGATCATTGCAGATATAATTCATTGAAAGATCTCAGGGTGAGACTATCAGAAAGTTTACATATGTGTTTATTTATTTTTGTATTCCTGCATAACCTATTTGGGTAGCTATGTAGTAGTTCATTTCACCTTTTCCATAAGATAGAATTTAGGTAGTTTTCATTATTTCAAGAGATGTTGTAATGCCTGTGTACAAATATCATTTGAATCCCTTGGATAATTTCCTAGAAGAGGAATTTCTTGGTCAAAGATATCTGAATAAATTATTTTGACAAATATTGCCAAATTGTCTTCTATTGGGGTTTTACTAATGTCTGCCTCCCCAAAACTATGAAGAAGAGTTCCTGTTTCTCACAGGTTACCAACAGAATATGATGTCAAACAAAAATGTGTGGGGTTTCTAGCCACTGTGATTAGAAAAACATATGATAATTTCATATAATTTTAAATTTTCATTTGTCTTATTTTGAATAACAGTCAACATTTTTCATGTATTTAAAAGCCATTTTTATTTCTTTTCCAATAAATTTTTACTTATATTTTTTTCCCAATGTAACTTGTAAACAACTGGGAAGTTGGTCTTTCTCTCATCAATATTTATGTACTTTTTACACATGATGGAGATTATTCTGTTTTATGAATTACATATTTTTTTCTTGTGTGTTGTCTTTTTAAAACAATTTTATTTTCTCCTTTCTGTTTTTTTTCTTACATATTTTTAACATATAGTAACATCTACCAATTTTTTTTATGGCTTCTGGATTTTTAGTCATATTTTAAAAGATTATACTCACCCCAAATTTAAAAAGCAATTTTATTTTCTTCTAGTAGGCTTATTATTTCTGATTTTACATATAAGTTTTTGATCTATTTAGAATATATCTGGTACACAGTGTGAAAGATGAATCCAACTTTTCTTCAAGATGGCTGTCTAGATTTTGTTTGTGACCATTTTTTGAATGGTTTATTTTCCCTGATGATTTCAGATGACACTCCTATCATATATTATGTTATTATATGTCGTTGGGTTTATTTATTTATTTTCTAACTTGTTCTGTTTGCTGTTTTGTCTATTCATATGTCAATATAATACTATAAGATAATTTATCTTTCTTCCTTTTAAATGTTTTCTTGACTATTTTTGGTTGTTTCATTTTTTTATGCAAACTATAGTATCAGTTTGTCTCTTTCTAAGGAAAGAAAAAATTGATACTTTTCATTGGAATAAAGTTTAACTTATCACAGACAGAAATGGTGTTTCAACTATGTAGAATTCTACTATCCAAGATTATGGCTTTATCTTTTCTTTGTTTGATTGACTTTAGTATCTTCCAGAAGTGCTTCAAGTATTCTTCATACAGTTTTTGAACATTTACTAGTGAGTTCATTCATAGGTATTTTATTTTTATTGCTGATATTGTAAATGGTTAATTCCTTTCATTATATCTTCTAAATGATTTTGTCAAATATATGGATAATATTTTCTGCATTTTCATTTTCTACCCTACTATTCAACTAAATTCTCAATTTTTTGGTTTATTATTATTATTATTATTTGAGGCAGAGTCTTGCTCTGTGGACCAGGCTGGAGTGCAATGGTGCGATCTCAGCTCACTGTAACCTTCGCCTCCCAGGTTCAAGCAATTCTCCTACCTCAGCCTCCGTAGTAGCCGGGATTATAGGCATGCACCACCACACCTGGCTAATTTTTTTTTTTGTATTTTTAGTAGAGATGAGCTTTTACCATATTAGCCAGGCTGGTCTTGAATTCCTGACCTTGTGATCTGCTGCCGTAGCCTCCCAAAGTGTTGGGATTACAGGCGTAAGCCATCGCACCTGGCCTAGTTTATTCTTTTGGAGTGTCTTGGGTTGATATTATACTCTGAAAAAAGTTTTTTCATCATTGAATGAGTTAACTTTTTCTGGACTAGCCTTTTAAATAAGTTCCCATGGCAAAGGAAGAAGGACCAGAGTAGCTTCCAGGTGTCAAATAACCTTCCACTGCAACCACACAGACAGCTTTTCCACAAATACGGCACATCCATGTCATGCATTGTGTGACTTTACTGCCTCTGCATCTTCAAATCCACTGCTTTTCAAAGGTAAAGCCAGGAGGCCACCAGATTTCTTCACTCACTGTAGCAAACAAGCCATGCGGCCACTAGAGGGTGGACCTCTTCCTTTTAGAAAATGTGTTTTTATAAAATCCACCAAAATCCATCACTTCCAGGACTTCTGAGTTCTGCTTTTGACTTCCTTCTAGATGAACTCTAACCAATCTGTTAGTTTTAGTGGTCATTGTTAGAGTCTGCAGATTACCTGTGTCCTATTTTACTGAAGATGGAATTTGAGAGTTTTTTTTTTGTTTGTTTGTTTTTTGTTTGTTTGTTTTTTAATTCTACTTACTATCTTTGTATGGTTTCCAGAAGAGGAGAAAAATCTGGTATACAAACCCATGTTCAATAGGCTAGCTCAACTACTTCTCAAAATGACATCCCTGAACTGAAAGGGATACTTCTAGCACAGTTTCAGGACTGGGAGTAGATGATAACCAGATATGAAATATACATGCTTATGTGCGGGCTGCATGAGTGTGGCATAATTATGATTGGCCATTTCCTTCTGGTTTTACAAACTTTCAGTTTCTACCATGAATCCTTCTCCCTCAATACACACACATAAACACACACGAGTGTGTGTGTTTATGTGTGTGTAAAAAAGGGCATGTACAAAAATATCCAATACTGTACTAAAAGTTAAAATAAATGAGAACTAAAAATCTTCTTGGATTTGGCAATGAGAAAGTCATCTGTGTGACTTTGACTAAATTGAGTTTGTAGGCAGAAACCAGAATTTTTAATGGAGTGAGTTGAAAGGTGAGCAGGAGGTGATAAATTGAGTGTAGACTACTTTTGCAAAACTCTTGACTATTCAGGAAAGGACAATTTTATGAAATCAAATAGAAAGTCACTGCTGAGAAACTCTATATTTAGATCCTTGTAAGAAGCTTGTTTAGAGACTGATGTCATAAGCTTGTAAAGTCCTGCCCTTCAAAGTGGGGGTAGGGAGCAAAGAGGAAGGAAGGAATTTGTGTTGGAGCACAGTTGTTAACAGCCCTAAACCTAGAGCCAGAGTGTCTGGGTTTGATCCCTTCAGAACTCTTTTTTCATACACACACACAAACACACACACACACACACACACACACACACACACACGCACACGTACATAAAAGGAAATATATATATGTTTGTGTGTGTATATATATATTTTTTTATTTTTCATTTTTTATTTTTTGTTTTTTTGAGAGAGTCTCTCTTTGTCACCCAGACTGGAGGGCAGTGGTGCAATCTCCTGCTTACTACAACCTCTGCCTCTCAAGTTCAAGCAATTCTCCTACCTGAGCCTCCTGAGTAGCTGGTATTACAGGCCCCTACCACCACACCTGGCTAATTGTTTTAGTAGAGATGGGGTTTTGCCATGTTGGCCATGCTGGTCCAGAACTCCTGACCTTAGGTGATCCACCCGCCTCCCAAAGTGCATGAGCCACCATGCCTGGCCCCTCCCTAACTTTCGTTGGCATATGACTTGGCATGACTTAGTCATTCTGATCCTAAACAATGCCCTAATCTATGGAATACCTCAGATATTTTTCCAGTAGAACTTCAATCCCTGTCTACTGGATAATTTCCCATGGATGTCCTACAGGTACCTCTGAGTCAGTATGTCCAAAATATGATCTCATATTTTGTTCAATCCTGAAGCTTGTCCCTACCCTTTGTATTTTCATTCTTTGTGAATAAAACCACCACTTACCTAGAAACCCAGGCCAGGATGAACATTTTCATCCCAAATGCCTCCATCTCTTTCATATCTGACATCTAATTGTGACTATTTCATATCCATTCTCTCTTAGCTTCACCTGTAGGACTTATGTCCTCCATTCCAACTTTACTGCTACCATTTTAGAACTGGTTCTAACTATCTCCTACCCAGATTGGTGCTATCACTTCCTAATTCTTATCTCAGCTTCTACTCTCGCCCACACATCATTCTTTAATCATCTTCTACACCATCAACAAAGTGAATGTTAAAGTTCTATGTTCATCCTGCCATTCTGCAGGTGAAAACCTATATTTCTTATCAGGGTGTTAATGTTTCTCAACAATCCGATCCTAGCTATGTGACTCTCCAGCCTCAAACCACACTGTATCTCCTTACTCAGTCTCCATTGCAGACATACAAAAGAAAAGAAGGCACAATTCTACCCCCAAAACCCTATTCTACAGAAAAGAAAGCATTACTCCTAAGAGGAGAACTTCCCTTGTTTAGAAAAAAGATTTTAACAAGTCTTTTGAATATGCAGGGGCAAGGATGCCAAGTCTGGTGGGGAATAAGAAGGTTAAGGGGCTAGAGCAGAAGTCTCTAAGCAGGTGCCAACTTGGAGATCAGTATGACTGGGGCAAGACAAATAATGGGGTGGAGGAGGTGACAGCAGAGATAGAAAGTCAACAAGGGAGGGAGTTGTAGGATTTTACAGACCATTATTAGCGTTTTGGCTTTTATTCTAAGTTAAATGAAAGCCATAGAAAGGTTTTGAACAAAGTAATGTGATCCGACAATGTTTTACATGATCTGGCGAATGTTGGAAGCAGCCTGTGTGGATGAGTGGAAGCAGGGAGACCAGCTGAGTAGACTGCAATAATCCATGCAAGGCTTGATGTGGCCTGAGCTATGGATAGCCAGGGTGGGTCCAGTAGAGGATGGTTAATGGTGGTAAAGACGGTAAGAAGTAGTCAAATTCTGGATGCATTTCAAGGCAGATCCAGGACATAGTTGCACTGTATGTGGGATACATTAGAAGAAAAGGAGTCAAATATCATTATAAGATTTGTGACCTGAGCAATGGACAGAACAAAGCTGACTCCAGGCTGAAAAGGAGGACGCTATGAAAAGCTCAAGCTGGAAAGAAGATTGAGAGTTCATTTTGGTGCACATTATGGTTGAGCTAGACATTAGACAGATATCCTACAGAAATACCTAGCACGTTGTTTAGTATACAAGCCTGATTATAAAGGACAGGTCAGTGTGTGGGAATTGTCATCATAAAGATGGCATTTAAAGCCTGACCCCACCAAGGAAGTGAGTATAGATTGAGCAATGAAGAAAACTGAGACTCAGCCCTGCCTGCTCCAATGTTAAGAAGTTGAAGAGAGCAAGTAATGACAAAGGCTAAGAAGGAGCATCCAACGATGTAGAAAGAAAGCCAGAGAGAGCTTTGACCCAGAAGCCATGTGAATAAAGCATTTATAGAAAAGGTAAGTGTTCTGATGTGCCCAAATACTGCTGATAGTACAAGTAGATTTAGGACCAATAATTGATCATTACATTTAGCAATGTGGAAGTTATTGCTGATAGGACAAGAGGAGTTTTAGTGAATCGTGAAGGTAAAACCTGTTTGGATCTGGTTCCAAAAAAATTGAAGCAGGCAGTACACACAATTCTTCCTGGGAGTTTGCTGCTGTGGGGTGGGGGGAGAGGAACAGGTTGGACCATGGGGTCAAGGGAGTATATATAGTTTTTAAGACAGAAGAAATTGCAGTATTTTTGTCTGATGGGAAAGATAAAGATAGGTTGAAATTGTGATGAAGGAGAGCAAAGAAGACCTATTAACAGCAGTGTCCTGATGGGAGGAGGGGACGTGCCAATGTAAGGATGCCCTTCATTAGAGCTCTGACCATTCAGCCATAACATCAGGACTAAAGGCAGGCTCCATGGACACATGCAGGAAGGCGGGTAGGCTTCAGAGTGGGAGTTCTGGGGTGCTCTTGGTTCTATGTGAAATGGACAGCAAACTGACTAGGTGGGAGTGATGATGGTAGAAGCAGCACTGAACATTTAGAGAAGGGAAAATGTGAAATAGTCATCCAGGACACTGGAACAATGAACGGACAAGGGAAATACAGTACTGAGCTGAGCAGCGTCTGAGGTTGGAGGTCAACAGTAAAATGAGACAGCAAATTTTCATGTGTTTCTCTAGTCACTTATTCAGTTGTGTGAGTGTGGGCATGAAGGATGTGGTACCACAATGGGTGTGTTGCGCTGTGCAACTCAATGAGAAAAGAAATCAGCAGTCAGAGTAGTGCAGGTTTAAGGCGTTTCTCAGTATTATGAGACACACATTTAAGTTAGCACAGTGTGGAGTTAACTGAGCATAATGAGCCAAGTTAGTGTTACAACATAGCGAAGGCTAAGCAACTGCTACTGAAAGAGAAGTGAGTTTGAGTCATAGTTACAAGACCAGCTTCTGGTATTAAATTAGATATGCCAAACAATTATGTGTTTAAATTAGGTATGCCAAACAATTATGTGTTTGTTTCCTGAATTAAGTTAATGTGAGTATATTCTGATAGACCATGGGATCTTGTGGCATTTGTTCCCTGAAATTTTCTTTAGGCTCTGACAATGTATGTTAAATGGCTGTTGTTCTGTTGTTTATAACATAAAAGTTTACAATGCATTATTCATACTGAAGTTTAGTATGATGTCTATGAATCTACGGCATTTATTTACAAAGTGGCGTCATTACCCTCAATAATAGCCTAAAAAAACAACAATATTAATAGCTTCCATGTGGTGCTCCTGTAAGTGTATTAAGCACCAGGCTTGTCATCACAGACATGGACTCATATAAACCTGATAGCGACATGTTGTGAGGAGGAGGTTGATATGACTACTATTTTCAGGTAAGTCAATCGAGTATCAGAGAAGTTAAATAACTCCTCCACGGGTAGACACCTTCTAGAAGAATATCCAGAATGCAAAACCAATATTCCTGAACTTACATCAGGCTACACTCCTGAAACCTGCATGTCAAGTGTCTGCTAGACCCACAGCACTCCAGCAGCTGGAACCATGGTTCTCAACACTGCTGCTACGTTTAGATCAAGCTGGTGCCAGGATCCCACACAGGACTATCTCCAGAGGCAGCATTTTGAAAATACCACAGTGTAGCTTTGAAAATACCACAGTGATCCTAAGGTGATTTAAGATCTCAAATTCTCAGTGATCCCCAGTGACTGGAAACCACTGAGCTCTATATTCCAGGAGGTTCTAGGAGAGTCTGTGTACCACACTCTCAAGTAATTGAGACCTTATCTGACTTCATCTGCCAGGCAGAGAGAAACCTTTTAGACCTAACCTTAAAAGCCACACCATAAATTACCTTAAAATAAAACACTATAAATAAGTTTTCCCTTGGTGCCTCCAGTCCCTACAGGTGACCCTACATGACCTTCCTACCTGAAGACTCATCCCTGCCCTGGGTCTGGAATAACTCTGTCCTTGGTCAAAGAGAGTTTAAGCAGTCTTAGTTCGCTACTCCCATGACTCAACATCAGAATATTAATAGTAACCACGTATCAAGAGTCAACATCTGCCAGGCGTGGAGCGAAGTGCTTTACATGTATTAACTCATAATCCTCACACAGGCCCTATGAGCTAGGTGCTCTGCTAATGCTCATTTTACAGAGGAAGAAACAGAACCTTAGAGAAGTTAAATAATACACCCCAGGTCACTGTGCTAACCAGCAGAGCCTGGATTTTCTCTGGTTCTGCCTGACCATGTGGTCCAGGTTCCTGGTTAATCTTGCTACTTAACACTTCTGCATGCAAGTCCCAGAGATTCCCCAACTCAATATGACAACTTTGCCCTCTGGCCACAAATCTTCTTCCACTGCCCTCTT
Organism: Saimiri boliviensis; assembly: GCF_048565385.1. Lineage (NCBI taxonomy): Eukaryota > Metazoa > Chordata > Mammalia > Primates > Cebidae > Saimiri > Saimiri boliviensis. The sequence goes on along the minus strand of NC_133463.1, from coordinate 56,695,534 downwards.
CCTCGTGTCACTTAACTCAGAAGCTTCTGGATCACCCCTCACTGACCCCACTCTTGGCGACTTACCAGTTTCTATGTCATTTCGGTATTCTTTGCAATGGCTCTCAGATTTCTTCTTTCAGACGTTCATTTGTTTCTTCGTAAGATTACTTTAGTAATTCCTGTGAATAGTCTTCCTATGCTAGTTGTACCTTTTTCAAATCCAAACCTTACTTTGCTGGCTTAGATTGATCATTTTAATAACACAAATTTGATACCACATCCAGGCTTAAAATCCTTGAGTGATTCAATGAGCCCTACTTGATAAAATGCTGATTTGTTAGCAAGATCCTCACAAAATAGCTCCAACTTACCACTTTAGAGGTATCTCTTACCACTCTCTGTTTCTTGTCCTTACCCCATAAACACTACATTCTCCAAAGGTCATAAATGGGGAGCACACAAGTAGGATCCAGCCCAAAGACATGCCGCTCAATACCAGTGCACACGTGTGTGTGTGCGTGCACACGTGTGTGCACAAGTCTTATCATTTAAGTAAGGAATGGGAGCACTCAGGTAAAAATACACATCTCTTACTTCTTTGAAATATTATTTTATCAGCTGTCCACAATTCTCACCATGCCCTGTTGTAGCTCCAACCCAACTCACTTTGCATCTTTAAGTGACCTGCCTGACATTTGAGTCTGTGATCTCTACTCCGGACCATTAGAAAGCCTCTAAGTATACCAGGTATCTTCATGCCTTCATAACATTTTTTGTAGTATTTCTAATGTAGCTGTCTCCTAAGTATGAAAGGTAGTTATATGGATGTCTTCTCCTGGCTAGATTGGGAAAAATCATGACAGTAGATTCTGTTTTGTTCATCTTTATATCATATCCCACATTGTTTACTATTAGGCTTCGCCCATTGTATATATTCCAGGAATATTGAGCATGGTAAATTCTATTGCAGTAAAAAGCTCTTTTTACTCTCTCTATTAAAGTCTTTTCATGACCAACTGTATGAAACTAAACAAGTTACTTGTTTACCAAACAAATAAGTCCAAACAAGTAAAGGAATTATTTACTTGTTTTAGGACCTCATATTAAAAAAGATTAATAAAATTATTCTTTCTCAAAAAACATTATGAAACAGAATTCAACAACACATCAAAAATTATACATCATGATCAAGTGGGATCAATCTCTGGCATACAAGGCTGATTAAACATGTAAATCAAAGATACATCACATTAATGTAATGAAAGATTACCACATTATTGTCTCAACTGATGCAGAAAAAGCATTTCCCAACGCTGATTTTTTCTTGATAAAAATTCTTAACAGTTTAAGCATAGAAGGAAATTTTCTCAGCATATAAAGGCTACTTAAGAAAAATCCACAGCTTACATTGTAATCAACAAGGAACAACTGAAAACTTTTCCACTAACATCCAGTACAAGGCAGGGATGCCCACTATCATCACTTCTATTCAACATAGTAATGAAAGTACTGGCAAGAACAATCAGACAAGAAAAAAAGAAAAAGGCACTCAAACTAAAAAAGAAGAAGTAAAATAATCTGTTTGTAGATGATATTATCTTATAGGTAGAAACCCCCCAAAGTTTCATAAAAAACTATTAGAACCAATAAATGAATTCAGTAGTTGCAGAATACAAAATCAGCATACAAAAAGTAGTAGCATTATCTATACACAAATAACAACCTAGCTGGAAAAGAAATCAAGAAAAACAATCCCACTTTTGATAGCATAAAGAATGAACAAAATAAATTTAAACAAAGCAGGTGTTAAGATTTTTACAATGAAAACTATAAAACATTGCTAAAAGAAAAGAAAGAATACATAGATAAGTGTAAAGATATCTCATGTTCATATATTAGATGAAGTAGGATTGTTAAAATGTCTATACTGCCCCAAGAATATACAGATTCAATGCAATCACTATTAAAATTCCAATGACATTATTCACATAAATGAACAATACAATCCTAATGTTTTTAAGGAACCACAGAAAAACCCAAACAGCCAAAGCTATACTAAGAAAGAAAAATAAAGTTGGAGGCATCACACTTCCTGAATTAAAATTATACCCCAAAGCTATAGTAATCAAAACAGTATGGTATTGGCATAAAACAGAAACAGACCAATGGAACATAATAGAGAGCTCAGAAATAAATATAAATATATACAGTCAATGAATTTTTGACAAGTTTACCAAGAAGATACAATGGGGAAAGAATAGTCTCTTTAATAAATGGTTCTGGGAAAGTTGAATTTCCACATGCATAAGAATAAAATTGAACCCTTATGCCATACACAAAAACCAACTGAAAGTGGATGAAAAACATACAAGTAAGATCTAAAAGCATAAAAATCCTAGAAGTGAACATAAAAATAAAACACCTGGACATTGACTGCCCTTGGCAATGATTTTTTAAAAACATACTAAAAGCTCAGGCTACAAAATAAAAAATAACTAAATGGGACTATGTGAAACTAAAAAAGCTGAACAGCAAAGGAAACAACACAATGAAAGGGCAACCAATGGAATGGAGAAAATATATGCAAATTATGTATCTGATAGAGTTAAGTATTTTAAAGTTATAAATAAAACACAAGTCAATGGCAGAAAGACAAATAACCTAATTTAAAAATAAACAAAGGACTTAAACAGACATTTATCCAAAGAATATATAAAAATGGCCAATAGGTATATGAAAGTGTGCTCAACATAAATAATCACCTCAGAAATGCAAAGTGAAACCACTATGAGATAATACTTCATATCCATTAGGATGACTATTATCAAAAAGCCGAGAGACAACAAATGTTGGCAATGATGTAGAGAAAAGCACACTGTGGGTGAAAATGTACAGTGGTGCAGTCATTATGGAAAACAGTATGGAGGTTCCTAAATAAATTATAGAACTACCATATGATCTCACAATCCCTCCTCTGGGCATATACTCAAAGGGAATGAAATCATTACCTCATAAAGATATCTGTACTCTCATATTCACAGTGATATTTTTCACAATACCCAAAATATGGATACAACCTACATGTAGATGGACAAATGGATAAAGAAAATGTGGAATATGTATATATGTGTTTATGTATGTATGCATATATATAACATATTTAATATATATTATATACATATGTGTGTATGTATATGTGTGTGTGTGTGTATGTATATGTATATAAAGAAAGAATGGAATATTAGCCCAAAAAAAGAATGGCATCCTGCTATTCAGTACAACATGGACGGACAAGAAGGGCATTTTGTTAAGCAAATAAGCCAGATACAGAAAGAAAAATATTGCATATTTTTTTAAGAAGGTCAAATGTACAGAGTATAAAATAGTGGTTACAGGAGTCAGGTTGGGGTATGAAATGGGAAAGTATAGGTCAAAGGATACAAAGTAGCAGATATATAGGATGAACAAGTCGAGATTTAATGTACAATAGAACACTGTAGTTAATAAAATTACATTAGAGATTTTAAAGTAGATTTTAGCTGCTCTTATCAAAAAGCAGCCATGTGCGATGATAAATATGCTACTTTGCTTTCTTCTAGTAATCATTTTGCTATGTATATTTCATAAAATCATACTGTAAACTTCAAATATACACAATAAAACTTAGCTTTAAAAAAAGCTATTGTGGCCAGGTGCAGTGGCTCATGCCTATAATCCCAACACTTTGGGAGGCCAAGGCGGCTGGTAATCACCTGCGGTCAGGAGTCCAAGACCAGACTGGCCAGCGAAACCCTATCTCTACTAAAAATACAAAAATTAGCCGGGTGTGATGGCACATGCCTGTAACCCCAGCTACTTGGGAGGTTGAGGCAGGAGAATCACTTGAACCCAGGGGAAGAGTTTGCAGTGAGCTGGGATCATGCTACTTCACTCCAGCCTGGGCAAAAGAGTGAAATTCCATCAAAAAAAAAAAAAAAAAAAAAAAGTAGCCATTGTTTCACATAGCTTTAAGCCAATGTAGGTTTCTAAAGTCTCTTTAAAAAGATTATATAGCTGGCTATGAGAGTTGGCTCTACCTAACTACTAAGTGTATCATGCAGAAAAATATATAAATACATCTCCTTCCTCTTTCTAGTATTATTCACATGATCAAAAAATAACAAATATTTTCAAGATACTTTCCTACTATGACAAACTTCCTAGGTGATAACTTCATTAATCAGGTCTGTATCTTGAAAAACAGTTTCGAGATTTCATAGAAAGCTCCAATTGTAAAACACCTATTTTATTTTTGTCCTTGAGATTTTATTTTATTTTATTTTTGAGACGAAGTCTCACGCTGTTGCCCAGGCTGTATTCCAGTGGCACAATCTCGGCTTACTGCAATCTCCGCCTCCTGGCTTTAAGCAATTCTCCTGCCTCAGCCTCCTGAGTAGCTGGGACCACAGGTGTGCACCATCATGCCCATCTAATTTTTTTGTATTTTTAGTAGAGACAGGGTTTCGACATGTTGGTCAGGATGGTCTCAACCTCCTGACCTCGTGATCTGCCCACCTCAGTCTCCCAAAGCGCTGGGATTACAGGCATGACTCACTGCACCCAGACAAAATTTTATTTTCATTTCTAATATAAGTTAAACAGGAAAATCTGGAACTCCCAAGAATTTGAATTTCGATTGAGACAATGAATGTAACATTTCTATAGTAATCAAAGATGTATGAGAGGTTGCATACAGACCTTGCTTTAGGGAAGAAGTGTTGTGAGGAGGAAAATGATGTTACACTCTCTTCTGTAGAGTTTTGAATGAAGGACTGCAGTTGCCACGGAGGCTAAATCTCAGAAGGAATGATCAGGTTCTTTTAGAAGCTGCTTCTGTTTTTCAGCCAAGACCATCTGCTGACATCCCCAAACCCCAGTAGCTGACTGCAATGCCAGTCAAGACGTGAAAGACTGTTAACATTTGCTGTCTCCATTTCTTCTCCCTCTACCAGGACTAAATCTGGGGCAGGTGTGGACAGGGAAGCAGAAAAATCTTGTTGAAAGCTGTGAATTATCTTGATTCTGGGCTGAGCATATGAGTGTCTTAGAGGAGCCCCTTTCTTTCCTGAGGCTTTCCAAGTGGGATGAAGAGATTCTGATATGAACCAAACAGGCTGCAGTGAATCTGCATGGCTGGGAGTAATGCCAGAAATTTCAAGCTCAGATTGAAATCTTTGTTTGTAATAGTTTTCTTTCCTTGTGAGCCAATTTCCTCTTAATTAATCAAGAGGGATTTTTTTTCTCAGCATTTCTGGCTCTCAGTAAATGTTATCAGATGTGGTTGAACTCTGGAAACACCTCTGACAGATTTGTAGATCAAGTATTAAATCACTTCCCAATTTTTTTTAATCCTAAGAGGTAAATAACCCACATGATGAAAAACTATCAAATAGTTTTTCGAAAATAAATGTCTACCTGAAATAATTAACGTTTATACCCTTCTGTGCTCTTAAACAGCAGTTTTCAATCAGTATGGTTAACTGCATGCAAGACTGCAGGAAAGGAAATAGTTTAAAGCCAACAGAACTGTTGAATGAAAAACGTTCTGTCTTACTTTAAGAAATTTTTCATTGCTGAGCCCTGGACATTTTTATCTGGTTTAATACACTGCAGAGATGTTTCTTTTTCTGTCCACATTCTTGTCTTTCCAGTACTTTTAAAAAATATTACCTTTCAGTCTCTGGAGTTTGAGACCAGCCCGGGAAACATAGCGAGACCTCATCTATACCACAAACAAACAGACAAATAAAAAAAAACCCAAACAATTAGCCAGGCATGGTGGCTCAGGCCTGTAGTCACAGCTACTTGGGAGATGGAGGCAGTAGGATTACTTGAGCCCAGGAGGTCAAGGCTGGAGTATGCCATGATCACACCACTACACTCCAGCCAGGGGACAGAGCAAGACTTTATCAGAGAAAAACAAAATGAAGAAACAAAAACAAAACAAACCAAAAACCAAAAAAGGGCAGGGGTAGGCAGGCGTGGGGACAAGAAGTGAGCTACCAATAGCACTAATTTATTCAATCCATAGAATTTTGTCCTTAGATGATCTTTTGAAACAAAATATTTGAAAAGATGTGTTCCAAATGATATCAATGTCCATGCAGGTTTTAAAGACATTTTTAAATGATTGGACCAAAATTATGACTGCCTTCTTATATTTTAGTATGCATTATCTATACAATAGTTCAAAGCTGGGACCAGAAAGTAATTATTCTCTATCTTGACTTTGGTCTTTCTCTTATTTGGGCTTCAATTTTCTCATCTGGAAAATGAAGGTTGGATGAGTACATTTTCTAAGATCTATTTCTAACGGAGTTGAATGAAAAAGAAAAAAAAATGTAGGATCTTTGATAACTGGAATAAAAGGAGGCAAAAGCTTTGACTGACACAGATTTGGGTTTGAATCTCAGATATTATTAGTTGCAGGTTAGATTTTATTTTATTTAGCTACAAAGTGTAACTAATTAGGGGCTATACCTGTTGGAGTTTAAATGGGAAGAATCCTATAATGTTCCCAGCATAATGTGTACGCATATTGTATGCACTTAGAAATGGCAGGACCTCATTAAGGTCAGAAAATCATAAGGATAAGCACATGACTCAATCTAGTAATTTCCACTCTGGCACTTGGAGGAGAAAGAAAGTGAGCATATCACTGTCCCTTACCAGCAGAGATGTCCCTCTGCTGTGATGAAACTGGAGCTGTCATGATTTATAAAAAGAACACCATCAGGGCAAAGGCGCCACATCTTGGCAAAAAATGCTTCACATAGTTTCCATCATCACCAAGCTCTCCCTCCCACCCCACACCCTGCTTCTATTTAAATCCCAGGCACTCTACTAGGCCACACTCATTTTAGCCAGTGCCCAGGCTATCAGAGGAGAAAAGACAGGTGGGTAGCATGGCTCCAGGCGAAAAGGAAAGGGAGGAGGGCCCAGCCAAGAGTGCCCTCCGGAAGATACGCACAGCCACCCTTGTCATCAACTTGGCCCGAGGTTGGCAGCAGTGGGCAAATGAGAACAGCACCAGGCAGGCCCAGGAGCCTTCAGGCTGGCTGCCGGGAGGGACCCAGGACCCACCCCAAGCTCCTAAACCAATCACATGCCCTACTCCACACCAGAAAGCTCAGAGTGCCCCAAAGTCGCCACCCCAAACACCGGAAGGACATGGAGATGGACAAAGCTCAGAGAAAGCCCCTGAGGTTTCTCACATCAAAAAGAAAGAGGTGACCAAAACGGTGGTCAGCAAGGCTTATGAGAGAGGAGGGGACGTGAGCCACCTCAGCCACAGGTACGAGCGGGATGCTGGTGTGCCTGAACCAGAGAATGACATTGACAGAATCCTCCACAGCCACAGCTCCCCAACACGGAGAAGAAAGTGTGCCAACCTGGTGTCTGAGCTGACCAAGGGCTGGAGAGTGGTGGAACAGGAGGAGCCCACAGGGAGGAGTGACAGCATAGACACAGAGGACAGCGGCTACGGAGGAGAGGGCGAGGAGAGGTCGGAGCAGGATGGAGGACAGGTGGCTGTGGCCAGGATCAAGCGCCCCTTGCCTTCCCAGTAAGTGATCGCATCCTTCCCACTCCCTGTATCGGGATCGCTACTGAGCCCCAACCAACTCTGTAAGTCCAGGCAGCAGGCGAGGTCCTGCCAGAGTTAGAGTGAGTATCTCAAAGACTGGACAGGCAGTGAGTTCTGTTAGAGGAGGCATGTCCCTGAGCTGAAGGTCAGTGCCAACCTTAGACATGGGCCTTTTGGTCAGGGCCTGTGCTATTTTATTTCTCCTTTTTGTTTTGAACTGAACACCCAAGTCTTAGCCTCAACAAAGATGAGGCCATCAGAGAGGGATGCCTGTTTTGAGTGAATTCTTTAAGTCATTTCTATAATGAGTAACACATTGGCTTATTTCTTTAGAGATAAGGGTGGTTTCTGGTAGACTCATTGGGAAAATTTTACCTTGTCCCAACCATCTATGCTATTATCAGGAGATATATCTGCTTCAATAACACCCACGGTATATAGATCTCTATGACACTACGTGAAAACCATTATTATTCACATAGATTTGGTTACTTTGCAACTTTTCAAATTTTCAAAGAGTGTCTTATTTGTAAACAAAGAGAAATAATGAAAATATCTAGATGCTAGATACACATACACACACTCATACACACACTGATGCAAACTGAAACATTTATATAGATAAGAAACATGCTTTTTTTCAAGACAGTAACTCCACATAGTAGAAAGTCAGGATTTCTTATTCCACAGTGCAAGGATATCAAAATATAAGACAAAAGTGTCTGATGTTATTACTTACATAGACTGACTCCCATTGGGAACAGTTCAATGTACAAGTGTGTTTTTGAAGTCTTATGAAACAATAAGAAAATAAAGAAAAAATAATGGTTACCTAATTTGACAAAAAGCTGTCCTTTTTTTTTTTTTTTTTTTTTTTTTTTTTTTTTTTTTGAGATGAAGGCTCACTCTGTTGCCCAGGCTGGAGTGCAATGGCACAATCTTGGCTCACTGCAACCTCCGCTTCCTGAGTTCAAGTGATTCTCTTGCCTCAGCTTCCTGAGTAGCTGGGATTACAGGTGCACGCCACCGTACCCAGCTAATTTTTGTATTTTTAGTAGAGACGAGGTTCACCATGTTGGCCAGGCTGGTCTAGAACTCTTGACCTCAGGTGATCCACCCACCTTGGCCTTGCAAAATGCTGGGATTACTGGTGTGAGCCACTACACCCGGCCTAAAGAGCTATCTTACAGTTTGAGACTGTAAAGGTGTTTTGAAAGAATTAGAGCTACTACAGTACAAGCTTTCAAGAAAAATAAAATGGCAAATGGGTAATTACAATAATCTGTCACGTGTTTAGTGTGTGCTATATGTGTTTAAATGCTTTGTCTCTTCACCTCTTATAATCTGCTGAGGTAGCTATTCACTCATTTCAGGAATAAAAACACTGAAGCTCAGAGGGGAAGTTTGCCCAGCAAGTTAATGACAAAGTTAAGATTTGCCCTACCCCAAATGCAAGTTAATAACAAAGCTAAGACCTGCCCTACTCCAAATGCAATGTTTTAAAACCAGACATGGTGCTAACTCTCATGCAGTGTCTTGAGGATGCATTCAGAGGTCTAGATTTGTGCTTAAGTTAATATAGGAGTTCATGATCAGAAGCAACTATGCTATCAGAACATGAGGAACAACATTCCAGATTCTGACCTTGTGGATTTTGGGACATATGTGCCACAAATGGAGTAATGGAGTACAAAAGAATAAAGCCTGAGGGGGCACAATAACAAGATCTTTCTTTCAGCACATTTTAAATTAACCAGAGGTAGGGAGGTGACAGCTGGGACCGATCCTGAATGCATAGTAGAGCTAGACATTCTTGGGTACTTGTCTAAGCACGTTTCATATATTTATTTATTTACTCCCACAATATGTGCATATGATAGGTTATAATTATCATCGCCGTTTGCTAGATGGAGACATGAGATGAAGAAATATTAGGGAATTTGTATGAGATTTTATAGTCCATGAGATTTGAACTCAGTCATTCTGGCTCTGAGTAAACTGTCTCACCTAAAAGTGGGGAGTGGGATATAGGACCCTTCTCAGGGTTCCCCAAATCAATCTGGTATATGGGCACCTTCTTAGCATATTGAAATGCCTACGCGTTGAATGAGCGACAATTTGATTTGAATCATGGTTACTTTGGTAATCCTGAGTCTCTGCATACTCATCTAAAAAACAGATGTGGATATCTGATAGTTCACAGGGTTATTTTTTTATTTTATTTTTTGAGACGAAGTCTTGCACTGTCACCTGGGCTTGAGTGCCGTGGTACTATCTTGGCTTACTACAACCTCCACCTCCCAGGTTCAAGCGATTCTCCTGCCTCAGCCTCCCAAGTAGTTGGGATTACAGTTGCCTACCACCACACCCAGCTAATTTCTTTATTTTTAGTAGAGATGGGGTTTCACTATGTTGGCCAGGCAGGTTTCAAACTCCTGACTTCATGATTGGCCCACCTCGGCCTCCCAAAGTGCTGGGTTTACAGGAGTAAGCCACCGCACCTGGCCTTCATGGGGTTATTTTTATATTACCTATATAAAGTGATAGACTCAGAGGAGTTAGTAAGTTGTACTCATTATAATGCAGGGAGCCAGGGCCGGTGATCCTAGCCCTTTAAGATGCTAGGAGCTTGGCTCTGTAGGTTCAGTGGCAGTGGTGGCTAAATCTCTTCTTTCCTTCTTTGGTTCCTTCCCCTCAGTCTTGGAGTACGTAGGGTACCAGAATGTTGTATGCAGCAACAGCAGCTCTTAATTCCAGTGTTAATCCTAGCTGTGCTCAGGAAACTTCAGCAGAAGCCTCATGGGAATTTTTGACCAATGAGACTCTCAAATATTGCTTGAGAAATGAAAGCAGCATTACTAAGCCAATTTGGAAAGACTTTTTGTTCACTTATTTTTAATTATAGGCACCATTCGCTCCCTGTATCTGCCAATAAGGAGACAATTATGTATCACAGATATTTAGGTGGAAAGTTTCTTGGTGGTGAAGATGTTCCACGGATAATAGAAACAAACAGATCAACTGGGAAAACAGTAGATAAATTCTTTACCAACAGTGGTTTTCTAACTGGGGTTTTACTATAAAAATGGTTTATATTTTGTCTCACCTTATAAATATTTAGTCTTTTGATTGTGTGTGACTTCTTCAATCCAGTTCCTTTGGACAAAAGAAATTAGATCTCTCTCCCATAAAAGGGCAAGACTAACATACCAACCAATCACTTATCCATCCTGTTCCCCATTTTTTATTCAGTGAAAATAATAGCAGTTGAGCAGTAGACTGCCATTTTATAAATAAGGAAACTGGCACAAAGAGAAATTAAGAAACGAATAATCCAAGTCACAGAACGAGGAAGTGATGAAGCTGGGAAGGCTAATGCCAGTGCTTTTGTTCTTAACCACTGTGCTAGACTGTCTCTCTCAGTAGAGAATAGACTCAAGAAATAAAGTGGAGATCAAAATATTGGCTTAATTAATAAAATCCCAGTAACTCCCAAAGTTCAGGGGTTTGGTGCAACTGTATTGAAGGACTTCACAAGAAACAAAGGCGAAATTATGCTGTCCTTCTGCCTATGCCCAATTCTAGGGTCACGAACCCTTTCCATAGACTCTGAAGACAGTTCGGTCTGCAAGGAGAATCGCAGGCCTGGCTCCCAAACGGAGCTGATAACTACAGACAACAAAGCTGCCAAGCAGAAATGTCCATGTTGCCTTTTGAATGCTGTCACCCTGCTTCTGATAAATGTGCTCCTCTTGATGTCATGCTCTCAGTAATCAAATGGGCTAAACTGTCTGCAGGGAAGGACAAGCAAACCAATGCAGCATTGCTCTGAGAGATCCGCAAGGGTGCAGACGTTCTCTGCTTTACTGACGGGAGGGTGCCTCTGTGAGGAGGCGAAACGCTCCCTCTATGGAGCATCTATGGAGTTGGAAATAAGAGCCCATCTTCACTTTCTCCATACAGATTGGAGACAGAAAACCTCTAGGCCCCCAGGCATTTTGAAGCTAGTGATTCAGGTGAAGGGCAACCACCAGAAAATGTTTTCAGTGCCAGTCAACTTATTGGATTTGAAATATATCTTTTCGAACTCTTATTTCCTGTGGATTTTATTACATATATGATAATTTACCCATATAATTATTACTCCAAAACACAGAATTATGGTAACATTGGTTCCCATCGTCTTCTCATGCTGAAGAGCCTCACTGAGATAAAAAATAAATTTCAGAGTTTATTTCAGTAAATGAAGCTAGACTTTCCTAGATAGATTACTTGTAATGTCTAGTAGAATTAGTTACGTTGAACATAGCAGGACAGGGGATAAATTTTTATTGACTATAAGAAATTTTATCTACTAATAATGAAGAAACTGAGAAGATGGGTCTGGATTTAGTATTGCTATCCTAAAATATGGGCAAGATGTTAAGTCTTTAAATATTGCTTTGCTTTCTTTCAATTTATGCTAGGTTATCTTTCTAAAGCTCAGTCTAAACTATCGTTCATATTTTTCCCTGAAAAATTTAAAAACAACATGATCTGGTATTGATTCTTATAGTATTTGTTGAACAACAACAAAAAATTCAGTGTATAAGACTTTCTAAACCTGACTTAAACACAATATACTTTCAGACCTTTTAAAAATTGGAGATATAAAAACAATACAGAATGTTTATAAAATAGAGAAAATTAGATGCTATTGAGATGAATTTCCTTCTTTTTTTTCTAGCCGTATTTTCTAATTCTTCCTTATAAGACCAACTTTCTTTGGTTTTCTTCCCTCCAATTAGAGGGTGTTACAGTTTGAAAATATAACAAATAGACATTAATATAAATGGTGCTTCTTTTAGAAGATATGTATACCATATATATGTGTGTGTGTGTGTGTGTGTGTGTGTGTGTGTGTGTGTGCATATATATATATACGGAGTCTCGCTCTGTCACCCAGCCTGGAGTACAGTGTAGTGGCACCGTCTCGGTTCACTACAACCTCTGCCTAACAGGTTCAAGAGATTCTTCTTCGTCAGCCTCCTGAGTAGCTGGGACCAGTAGTTGCGCCACCACACCAACTAATTTTGTATTTTTAGTAGAGACGGGGTTTCACCATGATAGCCAGGCTGGTCTCAAACTCCTGGCCTCAAGTGATCTACCTATCTCAACCTCCCAAAGTGCTGGGATTACAAGAGTGAACCACTGTGCCTGGACTAGAAGCTCTTCACAGATTTATTAGTACACACTAATCCCAGCTCTTATTCCAAATGACACTGAGTTTCAGCAGTTAGGGAATCTAAGTTGCTAATTAAAAATTAGAAGGAAAAAAAGCCTACATCAAAGACTCAGAGTCCCATGTAACATATAGTTTAAATAAATTACCTCTGGATGCAATTTGAGTATTTGCTTTTTTTTTTTTTTTTTTTTTTTTTGCTTTCTTTGTTACAAAATCAATATAATAGCAACATTAAAGAGAATTTTGAAAAATGTAAAGTACTGTTACCTGGATACCAACATAATTATTTTCAATTGTGCAAATGGTATTGAATGCTTCAGCGTGGTGCTTATGCATTTTACAGAGTTGTGATTATACCATAAACCCAAATTTGTATTACCCTGTTTTCATTATGAAATATCCAATAGGTACCTTAAAAAGTGGCTGACACACAGTAGGTATCATAAATAAATAATTCAAACCATGGGAGGGACGTAAAAGTGCCCAAAAACTCTTTAAAGGCAGGATGTATTAGGATTTACACAATAGGGCAGAACCACATTTGGTGCTCAGGAGACAAAGAATGAGTTAACAAAGGACACTACTCACTTGCATTTGAGACACTTCAGCTGTTAAGTCTGGCAAGAAATTTAGGCTCTGCCACGATGGCCATGGACTCAATATTGAAGAATATGCCTTTGATCAGCATGGTGATCAGTCATTGATCTCGGTGAGCCGAGATCCTGCCACTGCACTCCAGCTTGGCGCCTGACGACAGAGTGAGACTCTGTTTAATAATAATAATAATAATAATAATAATAATAATATCGAGCAGCCCACACTCAGGGCAGCTGAACAGGGAAAGCTGATGGAGAGGCAGAGGATCAACTGAGGCGGGATGAGGGAAATCCATTACACTTCAGCCTGGTGAGCTCCTGGCACTTTTTTTTACATATAGTTTATAAAGTTGTAATGATTGTGAATACGGTTGTGATGTGCTGTTTTTTACTAATTAACTTTGTCATACACTTTTATCTATATATGTATAAAGGATAGTAGTGTTATATGTAGTATTTCCAATTCCAATTCTATTGTCCTATGAAACAATGTAGCAAGCATAGGACTTTGGGAAACACCAAGCATAAGAATTAATGAAAGTTCGCCATCTAGTGGATGCCATTTGGTTTTTGAAAAGAATCTAAGGTTGTAACCACCCTGTCCATACCTGTTTGGTTCCAGCTTTTGGGGAACCAGATTTCAGGAAGTGAGTTTGGATGGTGAGGGACACCCAAATCTGGCTCCTGGATTCTGAATAGTAAATTGTGAGTTCGGATAGCTCAGGCATGCCATTCACACAAGCACTTTCAGCACAACTTGAACATCTCCAATCCCAATGCTTCCAGGAATAAGGCCATTTGGTGCTGGGGAGAAAAAGGGAGGGTGGGACACTTGCAAGAGTGAAGAGTACAAATCTCTTTGAGAGAGTCCAAGAGTTTGTGTTTTACCTGTGAAGGCAAAGAGACTGAGGGAAAAAGTCTAGGTAACTGGATGGAGTCTTTTGAAGTTCTGGGATACACATGCAGGATGTGCAGGTTTTACTGCATAAGAAAATGTGTGTCATGGTGGTTTGCTACCCCTATTAACCTGTCATCTAGATATTAGGCCCCACATGCATTAGCTATTTATCCTGATGCTCTCCCTTCCCCCAACCTCCCAACAGGCCCCTGTGTATGTTGTTCCCCTCCCTGTGTCCATGTGTTCTCATTGTTCAGCTCCCATTTACAAGTGAGAACACGTGGCATTTCGTTTTCTGTTCCTGTGTTAGTTTGCTGCCCCATCCTAGTATTAGGCTGCATTCTCATGATACTACTACACTTTCCAGAGTTGGTTTTTTATATAAGAAAATGCATTCTGAATTCCAAGGATACATACATTTAAAATGCAACATATTCCTTTATTAGATACCGTATGGGCCTGCTGAGTGGCAACATTGCATAGTAGAAAAAGCATTGTCCTTCATCTCAGGCAGTCTTGCATTTGAATCCTTCCCCTGCCACCTATTTAGGGAAGTATTTCATAGTTATAGACAGGCTCTGGAGCCAGCTTACCTTTGGTTCAAAGTCTAGTTCTGCCACTTAATGGTTTTGTGACTTTAAGCAGTTACTTCATCTCTCTGGCCTCAATTTCTTCATTTGTGAAGTAGGAATTACTATCTTAGGGAATGGTTGTAGGGAATATTAATAAAAAGTTTTTAGAAGAATGTCAGTACATAGTGTTCAGTAAATGTTACTATTGCTAGTGTTTTCTGTCTGTACAACTTAATATTTCAAAGTTTCTAGTAGATTATTGATACTAGTCTATATATGCTATGATTGAAAAATCTACATATGAAAATCTGTATGACTACAAAAAAAAATATATGTATAGTGGCATAGTCCTTACCTGTGGGAAATAATTGGTTTCAGAGGTCCTCTAAGAACAACTAGGTTCCCAAGAAAACCTACACAATTCCAGTTCTAAAATGTTACTAATACTCAACTGTAAAATATACACATTTGTATTAATTCTGTGTGGGGTTTTTTCTTAAAAGAGTTTAATATAACTATAATGCTTAAAATATTGTTCAGAGAAAACAATCTAGAAACTAGGTACCAAACTAAGAACGATGGTGGGACTATGTATGACTTTTCTTCTTTCATTTCTAATTTTTTATATTATCTTTTGTAGTGAAAAAATTATACTTATGTTAAAAGATGCGTATACCTGGGAAGTACAAAGGGAAAACAACATTTAGTCTTAAACTATCTGTATCTTGATTGTTCACCCTCTCTCTACTTTAGGGTAAACAGATTTACAGAGAAACTCAACTGCAAAGCCCAACAGAAATATAGCCAAGTGGGCAACTTGAAAGGGAGATGGCAGCAATGGGCTGATGAACACATACAATCCCAGAAGCTCAATCCTTTCAGTGAAGAGTTTGATTATGAGCTGGCCATGTCCACCCGCCTACACAAAGGTGACGAGGGCTATGGCCGCCCCAAGGAAGGAACCAAAACCGCTGAAAGGGCCAAGCGCGCTGAGGAGCACATCTACAGGGAAATCATGGACATGTGCTTCATTATCCGCACGATGGCTCGCCACAGACGAGACGGCAAGATCCAGGTCACATTTGGAGATCTCTTTGACAGATATGTTCGTATTTCAGATAAAGTAGTGGGCATTCTCATGCGTGCCAGGAAGCACGGACTAGTAGACTTTGAAGGAGAGATGCTATGGCAAGGCCGAGATGACCATGTTGTGATTACACTACTCAAGTGAACCTTCAGAAACAAAAGCCAAATTTGGCCCACTGTTGTCTTAATGCTAAATGCTCATGTGTGTAAAAAGAAAATGCAAACTCTCTGTAATAAGTTAGTAAATATTAAACAATTTTTACATAAGTGACTTTCTTGCATTCTATTTCTAGAATGAGGAAGTTTGGGGATTCTGAGAAAGCATACACAAAGCATTTCAGAAAGCACATGTTATTAACATAATAATAGTATTAATGGTTGAAATTCCACAGGTTTTTTTTTTTTTTTTTTTTTTTTTTTTTTTGAGACAGGTTCTCTGTATGTCACTAAAGCTGGTCTTTTAACTCCTGGCCTCAAGCGATCCTCTCACCTCAGACTCTCAAGTAGCTGAGATTACAGGCATGAGCCACAGTCCCCAGCTACTTATATTTTTAGGCAAAATATTTAGCTATTCATTGCAGAAACTATGACAGATTTTTAATTAAATGTTAAATCTAAGAATAATGCTGATTTTAGATACATTATCAGCAGAACATATAATAATGTGTCTTTATTTGGAAAAAAGAAAATTCCATTAAGTTTGTTAAAACTAAACAAAAGTTTTTCAGAAGCTCGACTTTGTATTATTGTGTATATCATAGCATCACTTACAAAACAGGCACATATATAAAAAGTTAAGTTGTGAATATATTGCTGAAATTGTTGAAGTTCCTCTGTGGGCTTGTATTCTAACAGGTTTCCAGTAAGAGTTCACCTTCTTTCTGTGTGATTTGAGCAAATCACATAAAAACAGTCAGTAGTTGTCTTAGCACCAAGAAAGAAGGCAACCTTCACTAAAAGTAGAGCAGAGGTGAGAGATTCAGTTTTACTTGCCTTTGTAGGATTTCTTGGAGAAGTTTACTGTTTCATTACAAATCATTTGTATGTCAGCATATAAATGAGTCATGCTCTTGCATTTATATCAATGCACAATGGAGAAATACAGAAAATCTATGAAGTGGAATGTTCAGTATTAGACAAAGCCCATAGAGTCACTGGTGAAATTAAAAACTGATTTGAGACAATTTAATTTTCCTCATACTGTAACAAAGAAAACTTTATGGAATGTCCAAAAGTCATAAAACAGCTATATTAGTTCTGCCAAAGTAAAAAATAAATAGTTACTATGATGGCAAGGAGAAAAATCATCTGACATAAATGTGTTGTCTATTTTTTTCCTTAATAGATGTAATGTGTCTATATGATCTTAAAAACAAATGGAATGGAATGTGAGACTGCAATTCTTACTGAATTCAATGAAAGTTACTAAATGCATTGACAGTATAGCACTTTGGTGTTAAATGTAAAAGTTAAAGTCAAAATATGATACCTCAAAATAATAGGTATTATTGTGCTGTAAGAATTATGTTTGTTTTCATGCATAATTCTCCTTCAAACTGAAGGTTCTGATATTAAGAAAGTATGTGTATTTTTTCCCATACCATATTTATAAAGCTACAAATTAATGATCAATATTTCTAAGTAGGATTTCATATAAGATGCACATTTCTATTACAAGTGAAACCTATGCCAAAATTTAAAGACAAATAGCATAAGAATAAAAGATGTTTTCTTATATTTTCTGTTCTTGTTTTTATAGTATTTATGGGTTATATTCCACAAACACTTTCTTCTGTTCGAAATACAATAAAATTATAGTGTGTAACTTAGGTTACAGTATCAGTAGAATATTTAAAATAGATGAAGCTTTTGAGAGTCTCTTCATATTCAATTCTGAATAGTAACAATTTATGCAGGCACAGACAAAGATTATTCGAAGTTCAATTTGTTTGAGTGTGAGAATGGGATAAAAGGCCTCTTTTCAGACAGCCTCTAAGACATTAACTAACACTCTTCTGCATAAAGTCTTGCTGTAGAATCAGAAAGCTGCATTCCTTAGATAAAAACACCTGCTGAGAAACAGGCACACTTTCATAAGCACTTGGTGAGATAGACATCATCATAAGAGGTGTCTTGTGATACTAGCTAGTGGTCGGTAGACTTTCTTCTTTATTGTGTATTATTCTTTTGATGTTTTATTTAAGGCCATTTTTCATCTTAATGTTTCCTAAACTGGGATCCAAAAATATCTCCTCAACCAAATGATTATTATCCTAAAAACTCCATGACAGGAATATCCACAGTTGAAAAACTTAGGATATTTTGACAAAAAATTAAAATAAAAAATAAAAGAACCCAGGTGGAAATGAGGTAATGAAAATCCTCATATTTTTATAGTCACCAAATAATACAAAAAATCATATATTTTTATCACTGATAATTCTAAATTCTCAATAACAGACAATATACAATTAATTTCTCAATCTTCAGTATTTTCCTTTTCCAAACTTTTCAATCTAGATGTTCGGAGGGTTTCCGTGCTGTACTTTATTACCCCTTTTAGCTCATAACTTGAAGTTGTGTAAGCTCACCTCATCACTCTGCCCACTTACACTACAAGGAGGGAAGTTCTAAGCGTGGGCTTCTTTGTTCCCACACTGTTGCAAGATGAGGCTGCATCTCTATTCTTGGTTTGCCTTCTGCTTTTTCCTTTCCCTTCCCAAGCTCTACTTCCTTCTTTTCCTAATCACTACTAACTGATAAAATGTAAGAATACCCAGTGCTGTTTCTCATATGATATAGAAACAATTCTTTGTAAACTAGCATTGTATGTCAATGGGAACTCAAACACTGGAAAAGATGGTTGTACCTTCTCTATTAAATCACTGTTCAGGGCTTACAAGAGGAGCAGGAGACCATCAAGTCCATAATGAAGTGACCCCTTAATATAGATGCCCCCAGGATTCCTATTAGAACATTCTAATTTCACTCACAGTACCTAGGATATATTTTTAGTATAAGAAGCACACAGTCAATTTCTGTTACTTAATTTAAAAATGTGCTCTATGGGCAGGTCTCTGTTGAGCCGCGGACGCGGGTCTCTGTTCTGCAGGATGGGGTTTGTTAAAGTTGTTAAGAATAAGGCCTACTTTAAGAGATACCAAGTGAAATTTAGAAGACGATGAGAGGGTAAAACTGATTACTATGCTTGGAAACGCTTGGTGATACAGGATAAAAATAAATACAACACACCCAAATATAGGATGATAGTTCGTGTAACAAACAGAGATATCATTTGTCAGATTGCTTATGCCCGTATAGAGGGGGATATGATGGTCTGCGCAGCATATACACATGAACTGCCGAAATACGGTGTGAAGGTTGGCCTGACAAATTACGCTGCAGCTTATTGTACTGGCTTGCTGCTGGCCTGCAGGCTTCTCAATAGGTTTGGAATGGACAAGATCTATGAAGGCCAAATGGAGGTGACTGGTGATAAATACAATGTGGAAAGCACTGATGATCAGCCAGGTGCCTTTACCTATTTGGATGCAGGCCTTGCCAGAACTGCCACTGGCAATAAAGTTTTTGGTGCCCTGAAGGGAGCTGTGGATGGAGGCTTGTCTATCCCTCATAGTACCAAGCGATTCCCTGGTTATGATTCTGAAAGCAAGGAATTTAATGCAGAAGTACACTGGAAGCACATCATGGGCCAGAATGTTGCAGATTACATGCGCTACTTAATGGAAGAAGATGACGATGCTTATAAGAAACAGTTCTCTCGATACATACAGAACAGCGTTAACTCCAGACATGATGGAGGAGATGTATAAGAAAGCTCATGCTGCTGTACAAGAGAATCCAGTCTATGAAAAGAAGCCCAAGAAAGAAGTTAAGAAGAAGAGGTGGAACCGCCCCAAAATGTCCCTTGCTCAGAAGAAAGATCGGGTAGCTCAAAAGAAGGCAAGCTTCCTCAGAGCTCAGGAGCGGGCTGCTGAGAGCTAAACCAAACAATTTTCTATAAGGATTTTTCAGATAGACAATAAACCTATGGACAGCAATTAAAAAAAAATGTGCTCTATGACCTAACCTCTTAGCCTAGAGGTTTTGAGAGTACTGTGATCCATTCACCAGCTATCATTTCCATAAGAATTATCTAATGATACTGTGTGCCCACATTTGGGGGCCATGCAGTATCTAACAAAATTACATTGCATTTACTTATTTATTTATTTATTTATTTATTTATTTATTTATTTATTTGTGTGTGTGTGTGTGTGTGTGTGTGTGTGTGTGTGTGTGAGAGAGAGAGAGAGAGAGAGAGAGAGAGAGAGAGAGACAGAGTTTCGCTCTTGTTACCCAAGCTGGAGTGCAATGGCGCGATCTCGGCTCACCGCAACCTCTGCCTCCTGGGTTCAGGCAGTTCTCCTGCCTCAGCCTCCTGAGTAGCTGGGATTACAGGCACACACCACCAGGCCCAGCTAATTTTTGTATTTTTAGTAGAGACGGGGTTTCACCATGTTAACCAGGATGGTCTCGATCTCTTGACTTCGTGGTCCACCCGCCTCGGCCTCCCAAAGTGCTGGGATTACAGGCGTGAGCCACCGCGCCTGGCCTTTTTTTTTTTTTTTTTTTTTTTTTTTTTTTTTTGAGATGGAATTTTGCTCATTGCCCAAGCTGGAGTGCAATGGTGTGATCTCGGCTCACTGCAATCTCCACCTCCTAAGTTCCAGTGATTTTCCTGTCTCAGCCTCCCAAGTGGCTGGGATTACAGGCATGCGCCACCGCACCCAGCTAATTTTTGTATTGTTAGAAGAGACGGGGTTTCTCCACGTTGGTCAGGCTGATCTTTAACTTCCAAACTCTGGTGATCTGCCAGCCTCAGCCTCCCAAAGTGCTAGAATTACAGGTGTAAGGCACCGCACCCAGTCGCATTTACTTTTGGACCAATAAATCTCGCTCCTAAATTTTCCATGGGAGATACAATTCAAGCAACATAAAAATATATATGCATAATGCATTGTGCCTTTTTAACCTAAAATACTATAAACAACCTAAAACATACAGGAAATGATCAAATCAAGTATGGTATACCACACAATACATGCAACTATAAAAGAAAATCTTTTAAGAAGTGAAATAGAATTTTCGGTGCCCATATATGGGTATATATACATAATACACAAAATCTTTTCTTTTTTTTTTTTTTTTAAGACAGTCTTGCTCTTTCGCCAGGCTGGAGCACAGTGGCATGACCTCGGCTCACTGCAACCTCTGTCTCCTGGATTCAAGCGATTCCCCTGCCTTAGCCTCCTGAGTAGCTGGGACTACAGGCACATGCCACCATGCCCGGCTAATTTTTTGTATTATAGTAGAAAGGGGGTTTCACCATGGCCAGGATGGTCTCAATCTCCTGACCTCATGATCCACCCGCCTTGGCTTCCCAAGTGCTGGGATTATTTTGAGCCACCACACCCGGCCCATATACACGAAATCTTATACATACACACATACACACTGTAATATATATGTGTGAATGTTTACAACATTTATATATACACTCTATATTTTAAAAATGGAGGGTAACCAGAAATAAAATCAACTTCCTCTAGGGGTAGGTGAAAACTAAGTTGAAAGACACACAAGAGGGATATACTTCTCAGAGTATACCTCTTTATAGGGTTTTGACTTTTGGAAATGTAATTATTATACATGCAATAAAGCAAAATTCAATAAAAGTAGGAGAAAAAATAAAATTGGAAACGAAGCAAATAAATTGAATTCTATTTTATATTACTAAAATAATCACATAGGAAGAAAAAAGAAGTGTGCCTAACTTTTGAATACTTTTTGATTAAATACTTTATCTAAAGGTACAAAAGAACTACAAAGAAATATCAAATTCTACTTAATTTTGGTGTTTGTGAGAGTATAGGCATGGCAATTCTGAAATGATAAGGTCTGTATTATAAAATTAAGCAAGCAAGTAAATATACTGATATCCTTACTGTGCGAGAAGAGACAAACATGGCATGAGGAAACATCAACAAGAACTCCGTGATGTGAGACTGGAAGGAGTGGTATCGGTGGAATTCATGCTGTATTTATTTGTCTCCTGCAAGGCCCTAAAGCAATACCACCCTAGTAGCAACAAGTGTCCTGATTTCAAAATATGCTTCTCCTGCAAAGAAAATATGGTTCCTTTCAGAAATGGCAGATTCTAGAATTGGTACAGAAAGCACAGATAAATCTAAAACATTTTTGTTACATGAGGATTAAGCAAATGCTCAAGAAAATCGAAAAACTCACAGAAGTAAGACTGATGGGATATCCCCCCTGGTTATGTCTAGTATAGAAATTGATTATATAACCTTTTGAATTAAAAAAAGATAATTCATTAGTTCATACTGATAATACTGATAATACATATTCATAAATGGAAAAAGGAAAGCTCTTCCTTAAAATAAATGGCAATGGCAACTGATGTGTTTGGAATTAAAGACTTTAAAAATATGCATCTCTCTCTATATAACTAATTACACAAGGAAAACTAGTAGCAAGGGAAAAAAATGATAGACACTATCTAATCAAATATTCAAAGCTCATATCACCAATAAGGGGAAAAACATACATTATGGGAACCCTGATTTGATGCAGAGGACAAAACACTTCTGTGGTTTTCCTATCAAAAATGCGGCCGGGCACGGTGGCTCAAGCCTGTAATCCCAGCACTTTGGGAGGCCGAGGCGGGTGGATCACAAGGTCGAGAGATCGAGACCAACCTGGTCAACATGGTGAAACCCCGTCTCTACTAAAAATACAAAAAATTAGCTGGGCATGGTGGCGCGTGCCTATAATCCCAGCTACTCAGGAGGCTGAGGCAGGAGAATTGTCTGAACCCAGGAGGCGGAGGTTGCGGTGAGCCGAGATCGCGCCATTGCACTCCAGCCTGGGTAACAAGAGCGAAACTCCGTCTCAAAAAAAAAAAAAAAAAAAAAAAGCATAACCAAAATTTAAGCATCAGGAATAATTCAGACAAATCCACATCAAAGGACATTCTACAATCCTGAAATTTTTCAAACATACAACTGTCATGAAATAGTGAATAATGCACTCTTCCAGGTTGAAGAATAATTTTTTTTTTTTTTTTAAAAAGGCAGAAAAACTGAATGCAATGCAGGATCTTGGATTGGATCATGAATCAGTTAAAATAATGCTTGAAAGGATATTATTAGGGTCATTGGTGAAATTTGAAATGGACTGCCTATTAGATATTGTATTAATGTTAAATTTCCTGAATTTGATCATTGTACCGTTGCTGTTTAGGAGGACATCTCTGTATGTAGGAGATGCATACACATCTTTATAGGTAAAGTGTAACAGAATGAGATGCAGTAAAATAATAGGTAGGATGTGTATGTGTATAGGAGGGGAGAGGATGGAAAGTGAAGACAGCAAGCTCATAGTTCTGTAACTATTCCAGCACATATCTCTTGGTAAACAAATATATACATTATTGCTTGGTACATACCAACAAAGTAAATTTGCTGGTCAAAGTCATGTGTATATTTACCTTTAGTGGATACTTTCAGAAACATTTTCCAAAGTTGTTCCATTTCACATTACCTTTTAAAACAGCTTTCATAGTTTGGAGTTTTACATTTAAGTCCTTAATCCATCTTGAGTTCATCTTTGTGTGTGGTGTAAGGAAGCTGAGGTGATTCTTCAAAGAGCTACCACTCACCCTAGCAATCCTATTACTGGGTTTGCTAGTAGAAACACAAATACACCCAGAGAAATATAAATCTTTCTACCATAAGGACACATGCATACAAATATTCACTGCAGCACTATTCACAATAGCAAAGACACTGAATCAAACTAAATGCCCATTAATGACAGACTGGATAAAGATGTGGTACATACACGTCATGGAATACAATGCAGCCGTAAAAAAATGAGATCATGTCCTTTCCAGGAACATGGATGAAGCTGGAAGCTATTATCTTTAGCATACTAATGCAGGAACAGAAAACCAATACCACATGTTCTCACTTAAAAGTGGGAGCCAAATGATAAGAACTTATGAACACATGGAAGGAAGCAACAGACATGAGGGTCTACTTAAGTAGGGGCATGGGAGGATGGAGAGTAACAGAGAAGATAATTGTTAAGTACTAAGCTTAATACCTGGGTGATGAAATAGTACGTACAACAAACCCCCGTGACACATGTCTACCAGGTAACAAACCTTCACATGTGCCCCAAAGCCTAAAATAAAAGTTGGAGAAAACAACAGCTTTCACTTATTGGGCACCTTCTCACTTTTAATGATGTCTTTTGATGAAGTGCTTAAAGTATTCATCTAGCATAATTTATTTTTTTCTTCATACTTAGTGCTTTTTGTGTCCCATTAAAGAAATACATGCCTATTCTAAGGTCATGAAAATATTCTCCTGTATCAACTGATGTCTCTATTGTTTTAATTTTCACAATTATTTTTCAATCTCTAATTGTTTGGGATGTAAGATGAGTCAAGACTTTTTGTTCCATATAGATACCCAATTAATCCACCACCATTTATTGAAAAGATCATCTTTTTAAGAAATCAGTTTGTTTCTGAACTTTTGACCAATACACTGTCTTTCTTTCTCAGCTTTCTAAAAAATCATAATTATCTAGTACTGCAGACCACATACTGAGTTCTTCTACATTGCCTTAGCTATTCCTTGATTTTACATGTCCACATAAACTCTAGAATCAGTTTAATTTCTATAAAAATAAGCCTGGGTGAGATTCTCACTGTCACAATAATTTAAGAGAACTGACATCTTTTAACCAATATTGTCTGCCAATAATGAACATGGTATATATGCTTCCAGTTTGGATCTTCCCTTTCTTGTTTTATATCTAATATTTTCAGTGGTATTACAAATGATAATACATAAATTTCATATTTGTTTGTACACAAAAAGTGAAAGTTTTGTTTTTTGATTTTTAAAGTTCATTTTTCAGAATAGTACTATAAAATGTCTCACCCCCAAAATGTTTATTCTCCTCACATCATACTATAATAAAGGCCATGACTAATTCATTTTGCAATCTGCTGTTTTTATTCCTCTGTGTACCTTGGGAGACACTGACCACCACCTGAGGTGGTCTGGCCTGCAGACTCTGACCCAATGACGGATGAATAAACTCACCTTCACACCATTACAGTGATTCAAGTGGGCTAGGGATGGTCACTGGCTGCTTTCAGAGGGCAAAATGCCACCAATCGACCAAGACTCCCTCTCCATCATTACATTTATTCAGTAAAAGATTTCACAACAGAGGTTCTCAGTCAACACACTGTGGATAATTAACATGGTTAAAAAAGTGGTCATACGAATGATGAAAGCTTTAGGTTCTGGGCCCAGAGTAACACTATCAATGGGTAATTCCCCTTTGAACTCCCCGAGAGACCCATCCAGCACAAAGTTTACATGAATAAACAGAAGAGAGACAAAGGGATGTGGGGTAAACAGACTTAAACTGGGAATGCCTCTTATCATCACTATCCTCTCCCTAACTAACGTACCTGCTGCCTTTGGCCTGTCCCAGTAATATCTTTCAGCTTTCCAAAAGATTTGAGACTAATCTATAACTTTTCCTAACATTTCTTTTTCTTTTTTCTTTTTTTTTTTTTTTTGAGACGGAGTTTCGCTCTTGTTACCCAGGCTGGAGTGCAATGGCGCGATCTCGGCTCACCGCAATCTCCGCCTCCTGGGCTCAGGCAATTCTCCTGCCTCAGCCTCCTAAGTAGCTGGGATTACAGGCATGCGCCACCACGCCCAGCTAGTTTTTTGTATTTTTAGTAGAGACGGGGTTTCACTATGTTTACCAGGATGGTCTCGATCTCTCGACCTCGTGATCCACCCGCCTCGGCCTCCCAAAGTGCTGGGATTACAGGCTTGAGCCACTGCGCCCGGCCCTAACATTTCTTTAATAATTTGTCAGCCACCCCGAGTGAGTCTCAACAACCTTGAGCATCTTGATAAATAATACAGCTAAACTCCTAAATCAAAATCCTGAGAGCTTATCCTTAACTTTTTCTGATATCCAATCAATAATCAACTCCTGTTCAATCTACTCATAAACCCTTTCCAAATCCATGCTTCCTTATTATCATTACCACTATTCTTATTCAGGCCTAATCATTTTTTTCTGGACTTTACGTAAGGCTCATTTTTCCCTCATCTCTAGTTCTTCCCTCTACTCATCTATTTTTCACAGATATTTTCCTAAAGTATATAACTGATCATGTCATTCCTCCTCTCAAATGTTAACTGATCCTACAGGATAAAATACATCAAAATTTCTTGGCATTGCAAACAAAAAACTGTTAATAACAAGAGTCTTAGCTTTTTATGCATTCTCTACCCAAAATGAAAACAATGTGACTTAAAAAATAACAAGTAACTAGGCCAGGCACAATGGCTCAGGCTTGTAATCCCAGCACTTTGGAGGATGAGGTGGATGGATCACGGGGTCAGGAGATTGAGACCATTCTGGCTAACACAGTGAAACTCTGTCTGTCTCTACTAAAAATACAAAAAAAAAAAAAAAAAAAATTAGCTGGGCCTGATGGCATGTGCCTGTAGTTCCAGCTACTTGGGAGGCTGAGGCAGGAGAATTGCTTGAACCTGAAAGGCAGAGGTTGGAGTGAGTGAAGATCGTGCCACCATACTCCAGCATAGGAGATAGAATGAGACTCCAAATCAAAAAAAAAAAAAAAAAAAAAAAAAGCTGAGGTGGGTGGATCACCTGAGGTCAGGAGTTCAAGACCAGCCTGGCCATCATGGTGAAACCCCATCTTTAAATAAATAAATAATCAAATAACTTGCACTTTCCCATGTGTCAAGCACCCTCTC